>NC_090447.1:296483099-296792787 GCF_031143425.1 Pleurodeles waltl
AAAGTTTTCTTTTCCTTTTTTCAGAGTAGGCAGTGGTCCTTGGGACCACTACCACCTCTGAAAAAATATTAACGCTTCCATTCACAAAGGGGAAGGGGTCCTTTGGGACCTCTTACTGTTAGCAGGTGGGTTACCACCCACTTGAAGTTAGAGGTAACTGTAAATGTTTTGTGACCACATTCACGCTTGTAAAACATTCAAACATGCCAGTGCGATTCGGTATTAGGAAGGGACGCCCTTGGCATGGCCCTTCTTAATACCAAACAGCAAAAACAAAATGCGATTAGGTAAACATGTTACTGAGTCGCATTTTGCTTTGGTAATAGAAAAAAGAATTTTTCTGGGTGGCGGTGTTGCACCTCCTCCCCAGGAAGGCACCCAGGCCCATCGGCGAGCTTCAAAGGCTTCACTGCCTTTGAAATCTGTCCTCTGACTCTGCTGCTAGCAGCATATGGCCACCCAATAGTTTTTCCTCATTTTGAGCATTAAATCTGGTGGGTAAACTCAGCCAGAGTAGGAAGAGAGTCCACCCCCAGGCTGCACCACCCCCTGGTGTGGCAGGTAAGGTGACCATTCCATTTAATTTTCCATCCATCTTGGATGGCATCAACATAGACTATCAGGGTTAGGGATGTGACCTCTTCCCACAGGAAGTGATCACATACTGGGTGTAGTCACCCTAAGGTAAGTGGGCCATTGGCCATCACCACAGCCTGCCCTTAACATTCCTAAATGAAGTATTTAGAGGGAACTCCTAGACCTGTGTATCAGATTTGATGGACACAAAAAGACCAGTGACAAAGAAGCCTCAAGGCTCGAGAACAGGCGCCCTGCTGTAAGTAGAAAAATGCACCAAACTCTGCCTGCTGCACCCATGACTCGGAAATCGCTGTTGAAGTGTCACCTGGGCAGTGGAGAGACTCTAAGAATCCCAAAAGGACCTCCAGCCTGCTGAAAATTGCCAAGAATTCGCCTCTGAGTGAACGCATGAGTCCCTGCACACCACTGAAGTCCAGTTCACTGACCAGCCACTGACCAAAGAACCAGACATAGCAGCCTGACCACATTCCACTCAACAGACTTGGAGAACAAACCCTGACAATGTGCTAAGTTTGGTGGCACTGCAATCTCCGGGGGCTGAGATGTGCCATAGCCTGGTGTACTGGATCCCCATGATCGGACACCCAGAAGAAAAGTCCACTCCAGGCTGCCCATGGACCAAATGCAAGCTCCAGTCAAGGGATTTCAAGACACCTAAGAACCACCCTCCAGAGTGGCCCTTCTGAACTGCAATTCACCCTCAAAGTGACCATTCACCTGGATCAAGGATCCTAGGACGCACAACCCGACTGTCCTATCTGCACTGCACCCGGCCTCCATGGCTCCTGCATGGGAAAACCAGCTGTGCTCTCGGGGTTCCTAACCCCTTGCAATCTAAACATTCCAAAGGGACCTCCAGACCTTCCTTTAAGTCCTCCTGTGCAGTGTGTTTCCAAGTGGTTTCCTTCTCCATTCTGCACCAGCTCCAAGACTTTCAGCCGCTGCACTCACTTGAACTGGGAACAGCCTGAACTTCTCCAGCTGGCCCAGATGACATCTCGACAACCTGAACCTAAAAACAGAAGATGACATGAGTCAGAGCATTGCCTGATTTTATATGCATTTTAAAGCTTTCTCCCATTGATTCCTATGATGCACAATTGCTCACAAGTAGACAATTTCTGGTAAACTTTGAAAAATCATACCTCAAAAAGTACCTACCTGATTTTGATGCTCTTGGTCTTAAAAGTTTTATGAAAATCTGAAGTAATTTTGTAGATTGGCTTTGAGTTATTCTTTTCAGTGTGTGCCCATATTTATTGATACCTTGAGATAACAAATGCTTAACACTTCTCCAAGATTCACATAACTGCTTGACCAAGCTACCACTAAAATAGAGCATTAGTTGGTCTATTTATTACCTCTGTTTGCCAAGTTGGGGTTGCGTGATCTCTCTGCACAGTGCATGTTTTTTTTCAATATATAGTAAGTCAGTCTCCTACCCTAGTGGAACATCAATATCATTTAAGTCTATTGCTAGCAACACTTCTGCAGCAACATTTTTATCCCCAAGCCTTTTTATGGATCAAAAGAAAAGAAGGTTTAAGCAGTTATTGAATGGCCTTCGCCTACTCATGTCACATAGACTTAAGGTTTCATTAAATGTACAATATTTTACTACGTTTATTTAAAATGTTTGTTGAAATAACAAGTGATATCATTTTTGAGTAAGGAACGTATAAAAAAAGATTTTTTTTAGTCTGATCAAGTGGAAGATGCTTTTAAAACACTCAAAAGGATGCTCACTCAACCACCCATTTTGACATTTTAAAGAAGCTCATTGTGCACCCAGATGCCTCTGAAAAAACAGTGTGGGTAGTTTTGATACTAAGGCATGACAAGGATGGATTGCAACATTCTGCCAATTAATCATCCCACCTTTTCTCAGGTTCTGGATGGAATTACTCAGTTCATAAAGTAAGACTTGTAACTATGAAGATGGCTTGTGAATCTTGACCCCTAAGTGCTGTCATTGAGGTCCTGAGGTCCTGGGCTATGTCTAACTATACTTCTTGTACAATCTCTGAAACGTTGTGGAACTTTGAAGCCTTGCCCAACTGAAGGATTTAAACTTCCATTTCACAGAATACATTTGAAGGTAAAATCTCTGACAGGGCTGAACCTCTTTGGTGTAACTGAACCGTGCTCCAGTGCAGTTGGCCTGGTCGGGTCAACCTTGATTACAGACTATCATTTGCAGTTTTTGTTTGCTTGGTATTTTTCACCTTAAATCTTCTAAAGTTTATTTCTGCAGTGACTCTGTGAAGTTGGTCAGGAGCTTACCTTAACTTGGCTTACCTTGATTGTAACAATGTCCAAAATATGTACAGCTAGTAGCTCGAAAATGTTGCTAAGGGACAAGAGAGGACATCCTTGTTGGTGCCTATGTTTATTTCAGCCCCTTCTGCAGTGGCTACCATAAAAGTCATTTCTTTTGTGAAGATCTTATACAAATTAATGAAAATATTGAAACAGAATAGGAGAGTAATTTGCTTCATAATCAATTTCTGGAAATACCAGATGTACGGGAGAGTCTGTTTCTGTGTAGTCACTCCCCCTTTTTGTGGACTGATACTGCTGGTTTCAGAACTCTGGGACTGGAGTACTGCTGTTTAGTACCACATGTATGTGCTTTAACCCCCTAAAACATAGTAAAACTGACTAATCAGCTACTGACCTGTCTAATTTTTCAAGTAAGGCCATAGTATTTTGTATAGGAAACTATGCCAATGCCTTAGAAAGTTCCATTTCACCCATGGGCTACAGCACTTGATGCGTCATCCAATGGTCTGTAAGGAAAACCTGTGTTCAAGCCTACACATGTTGTTTGATTGCTACACCTTTAACATGTGCATGTGAAACTGTTATAAAACCTTTCCTTTTGATATGAAATATTCTTATTTTTAAATAAAACATAGCTCATTCCAAAGTAAGCCTTGCAGTCCATCAGCTAGGGTGTTTAGAATTTAAAGGTGGAGCATGAAAGAGTTTCATTTTAGAGTGTTCCTACAGTGACTAACCCCCAAAAGCTACTTCACTGTATATTAAAGTAGCTGTTCTATGAGAAAATGTAAAGTGTAAATAGAATATTGTTTTGCTAACTTTGGTTTGGGATATGCTACAGAGGTAACTCAACCACAGTTTTAATATTTATTAAAAAACAATTTCCTGGGGAAGTTGCATTTTTTTAGACATATACAGGAAGAGTAAACTCAAAAAGGAACATTTTGTCTACCTACATCTGGCCCGTCAGTGCTGCCTTTGATGAGGTGTGAAATACTGCTCTTGGAGCTTGGCCCTGCCAAGATGGATTGTGAGAAGATTGTGAACCAGCTGGACTCAAGCAGGGCAGTTAGGTAGAGTTGAGGAACTTTACTAACTTGAAAGGGAATTCAGAAGACTTGTCCTTTCATAGCTTATTGATAAGGAAGCCTAGAAAAGATGGGTCTTTTGATCCCAGGATACACTGTGGCTAACCTGGCTTTTGTCACAGTGGAGAAGGTAGCTGGCCCCTTAACACATTTGAAGTGGTTGAGTCGGAAGGGCTGCTCATTTCCTTAGACACACCCTTGTGTTTTACAAGCTCCCTCCAGGGACAGAAAGGTTCTGCCATTTTCAATTCCAATTAGAATGGTGCACATTGTTAGTTTTCAGTGAGGCTAAGAGGATATGTAGCAAATGTAGGAAGGTCTGCCCCTTGGAACCTTTTGCCAGCAACATCCAGCATACTGCTAGTGAATTAAGTAGCACTTCATCTCCAGCTCCTCAGAAAGTTTTTCGGATCTGTGGCAGAACGGAAAAGGAATCGACTTGCCAGTTGTCTGTGAACTGTAAGGAAACCTGAAGGGCTGTACCTGCTTCAACTTGTACCCAGGATTATGCAGTAGATTCCCATGGCAAATTGGTTAATCTGTGTGGAAACAACAACATCAAAAGCTGCAAGAGGCCTTTTCCTGGAGTAGCCAGTTTCCACTGGACCTGGACTGTTATGCATCCTGGCCCCTAAGTGCTATCCCTGAGGTCCTGGCAGCCTATTATGTGACTAAGTGCAACTGCTCCACAAATTCATCTGGACTACCAAAACCTCTGGCACTTCTGTAGTATCTCTCAGCAAAGCCATCTGATTTTGGAAGAATTTGACCAGATACAGATTCAAGCCTGTGACACTGGTAAATGTTGAGCTGGAAAAAACTAAATTAAATCTGATGGTGGATCGTTAGGCAAAGGTGCAAAAGTATCCAACGGTAAGAGGACTTCTCTTCTCATGTCCTGGGCACAACATAGGAGGAGCATGAGCATGCCTGTGCATCCCCCCATGTACTGAGTTTCAAACCTGTATTTATAAAGTCTTGTAAACATAATTTTGCGACAAAATCGTGCTCCTCCCTGAGCTGGCATAACAAGGAAAATATATTTTTTCTTTCTCATTTCTTCTTTTTGCATGCATGCAGCATTCTACAGCACACATGTAAATAGGAAGTAGCCTAATTTGTGCAGGAAGTTATCCTTTTCTGAACATTCACAAAAACTATCTAAACCACACTGCAGATACCCTTGTGACATGATGCAAAGGTGCATGTATTGGCAAAAGGCAGCTTCAAGCGCATCAGTGCTAGGAGAGAGCAGAATTGAGCCATATCTTTGTAAATATGGTGCAGTTCTGCTCTCTCACTTTTAGACATCACAGAGCAGCAATCTCTTGCTGCACTGTTTGGCCAGTGTTTAGTAGGTAAAGCTCGGTAGATGTAAAATCAAGAGCGATGAGCAAGATTATAACCATTAACTATTAAAAAACAGGTGCCACAGATTTTTTTCTCTTGGCATGAGGAATCTTTCAACATATATATGAGCCCCTTGTGTCTCTGTTGCATCACTTTTTGTAATGCAACGGCAGCGCAAACCTTTGAATCATATTTATGAGGCCACGCAAAGCCACTTTGAGTGGCTTTAAATGACCTCATGGATATGGAGTAAGGCAAAGGAGTACAAGTCTCTGTGTTGCCTTACTGTGCACTAGGGAGGCATTCTATGGGCATTGCAGTGGGTGTTTTCCCATGCAACGCCCATGGATTTTGACATATTCCCATAGCTTCAGGACCTTGTAAACCTGGGGATGTGCTAAAATAGTACACCTCCCCAAGGGAGGTGCAACGAGGAGAAATATCTTTACTTCTCCTCGTTTTTTCCTCTTTCTATGTGTGATGCATTCTGCAGGATACATAGAAAGAGGGAAAGCCTCCGAGGATTTTTTTTGCTGCATGCAACGCAGCATCCTTGCATCATGGTGCAAGGGTGCCTGTGTTGGTGCTAGGTGGTTAAAATGGTGCCAGAGCAGTAGAAAAGGACAAGAATGCACCGTATACCATAGATACTTTGCATTCCTGCCCTTTTCTTTTACTGCAGGGCAGCACAACAAGGTGATTTGATGCGCTGCCATGCGACCAAAGCCCTTACATATAGGCCTCAGTGTCCAAAATGGGCTTTCAGCTAACCACCAATAGCCATTCGTGGGCGGTTTGGGCACTAACTCACTTCCACCGTTTCCATATTATTACCCTGGTCAATAAAATGTATCAAAACTATTAACTGCATTATATCTTATTCAAACCATTCCATAAATAATTTAAATAAATCCATCTCAATTTTGCTTCTTGGATACCTCTTGCCAAAAGGGTTGCCCTTTAGAGAAATGATTGCACATAAGAAAGTTATTTCCCTTTTCTACTTCACAGTTGGGTCATTTACCTTTTGAACCAGGATGTAACCTCGCCAGTGTCCAAAACAAACTGAAAATAAAAAAAAACAGATATTTATTTTAATTGTAGATTGGCAGTCTAACTTCCCGCGTGAGGAAACTAATGGCAATTGTCATTTTTTAATTAAAACGGATTACAAATTTGACAAACCAATACCTATTTGTTATTGTGGGACTCCAGATATTTGTACATTTCCTTTGTTAGCGTTCTGGGATTTATGTTTGTCCATTTGTAAAACGCAGCAAAACATGGGTAAAAATATTTAAAAATTAGAATAACTCCACATTTTTCATTAGATCATCAGGCTGTGATGTTATGCATGATTTGCACTGGTACTTATCCCTTAATATGGATGCACAGAGAGACAATAGTGGTACTGGAAAAAGTTCCAGCACAAAGGTGCACATTTAGCCCCGCAGTGAAAAGGTTAAATATCAAAGCACCCCGAATTAAACAAACACACCCAGCTTTCTATAAAATGAGGTAATGAGAATAGAAAGATAAATGCAAAAGAACCCCATGCTTTTAATTTGCCTGTTTCATACCATTTAGAAAAAATAACGATAGTATACAAAGAGTAGCATTGCCATACCCGTAACCATACCAAAAAAAGGCTCTTAAGAGAACATTGTTTATCATTATCTAATATTTTTTAAAGGCGCCGATTGACAGGAAAACAAATTCAGCGTGAATTCCTTTCTCTGGCTAGACTTCGTCAATCTATGATGAAATACCAGGCCCAAACTTCATAATGTGAGCATTATGTTTTTTTTGTTGTTTTTATTATGTTTCCGGATCCTTCTACTGTGTGAACTCTGACGTTGTCTTAGCTAGTAGAGCTGCTAATGCATCAAACTCCCACCCTCTGCAAGGCTTGCTGTACAGACATCTGCTGTAAAGTCGATTTTAAGAATGAATCTGTTGCTTTCCAACCAGATGGACAAAACGTTTCATCTGTGCAGTTCGAAGGAATTGCCCAATTTATGAGAGGGTCATTTCATTGGCGCGGCGCTCACATTCTGGCTCCTGAGATGGATCACTCTTGTCATGGAAAGTGATGCAAGACTTTCTCATCTGCTTGGATTGTTTATTGTGTGTATAGATGGCGATATGGCTTTCAAAGCATCCGTTCACGTATACCTTTAATGGTGGAAATCAAAATAGTGTGGAAATAGTATGCTGTCCAATTACTGCGTTTTTTTCTCATTTTTTAGAAAGATAGTTGGCATATATGATGTTGTGTGCACTATAGCATAATGCGCCTTCCACGTGTATTGTTGTAAACTGTATTAATATATAATTTTAATTATTAGTAACCGAGTTCATGGCAAGGATGTGTCAAATAGACATTGGTTGATCTTATATTTCTACATTCGGTAAGGGCTGTTTATTAGACCACTAACAGAGGGTTATTTGTGCCTGAAGCGTCTAAAGGGCTTGCAGACACGTTCTGATAAACTTGAGCTGTCTTTAAGTTTTTTCACCCTGTATTGTCCACAATCAACTGAGATGTATTGTGGACAGCTGTGAGTAGTCACTGCTAGGTGCCTTTCATTTTAGAATCTTTGGTCAAAGATACACAAATGAGCCTCTGAAAGATTTGTATATTTCGTATGCACTATGAATTTCCAGTGTATATGAACACAAAGGTTGCCAGTCAAAGAGTCCTTTGAGCACTATTCTGAAATTACAGCCATAACTAGCTTGATTTATGAACGAAAGAAACTTAAACACTTGTGAATTTGAGCTCAGAAATCTGTTTCCCCAGGCAAGCCCATGTCATTTTCCACTCCAGTAATAGGGAATAACACATAAGCCTGAACAGTGTAGGACACTCCCTTACCAAATAATACCAGTTTATTTGTTTTCATAGACTTGATTCTGACCCTTTCCTACCTTGAACGAGGTTGTAGATATTCACAAACCTGAATCAGACCCATTTAAAGTCTGACATTGAAATGCAGTTCTGTCAAGGGAAGGGGTAAATCCCTTTCCAGTGTGGCAATATTTTAGGAACTAACTCAAAATTGATGCGGGCTAGGTGAATGGGCTTCTTCGCTTCAAAAGTATGTTCTTGGGGAAAAGGGAAAGAAAAATGGCAATAACACTCGTAAAAGATTTTCAAGCATTCACTTGTACACTATGGCCCTCATTACAACTTTGGCGACAACTGCCGCCTACCGCCACGGCGACGGCCGGCAACATACTGTCGCCATAGCTACCAGCTGGCCACACGTATTATGACCGTCAACGGAATTCTGCCAGAAGGCTGGCGGAATACCGCCGACGGTCATGGCAGCAGACAGCGGTAAGGTGGCACTGCTGTCAGCAGCACCGCCAGGCCAGCAAAACACTGCCGACCGTATCATGAGCTATGATACGGCCTGGCGGTGTTTTGTTGGCGGACGCTGCTGCTGACAGCAGCGCCGCATCCCGTCTCCAGCCAGAGGACCCCCTGCACGCAGGTAAGTCAGGTTCTCCGACAGGAGAGGGGGTGGGGGTGTTGTGTGCATGTGTGGGGGTGTTGTGTGTGTGTGGGGTGGAGTGTGTGTGTATGTTTTGGTATGCGTGCATGCAGGTGTGAGTCGTGTTGAATGAGTGCGAGAATGACTGAATGTGAGTGTACAGGTATGTTCTGTGTAGTGAATGTGTGTGTGCGCCAACGTAAGTTGGTGTGTGTTGCGGTGTGTGGGAATGTATGTGTGCATGCGTGGGTGGATGTGGGTATGCCTGCGTGTATATGTGTATATGTGTGCACGTGTGGGTGTGTAAATGTGCGGGGGCAGGAGGGGAGGGTGGGTGGGGGAGGATTCTGGGGAGGGGGCAGGGGAGACCACTATCAGTGACAGGGAAGGAATTCCCTGGCACTGATAGTGCCTACCACCATGGTTTTTGGGGTGGTACACTTGCCACAAAAACCATGGCAGTAGGCGGGGTCATAATCCCGAGGGTGGGATTGTAATGGCCGCGTGGCTGGAGACCAAAGTCTCCAGCCCAGCAGCCGTTACCATCCTGGCGGTCGGTGTGTTAAATTGGCTGTCTGTGTTGGCGTTTTCCGGCCGTGGTCATAATCCCATTTTTGTTTTTACCGCTGGCGGTATTCCTGATGCTTTATCACCAACTGCCAGGGTCATAATGACCCCCTATGTCTAATGACATATGTAGAAATACTTCCACATGCACTTACTAGTTCCAGATGAACTCCAGGAAGTACACATGGAAACCTTTGTGAATTCCTACATTTGTCAATCTGCATCGAATTTGGGCTAGTAAACCTGTGTGTACAGATTTGAAAATGTCATTGTGAACATGGCTTCAAAGTGTAATCACTCATATGGATTCAGGAGTGCACCCAAATTTACCAAGCAACTAAAGTTTGGTGGGTTAAGTAATCCTCACAAATGAGATTGTACTGTGAGGAGAAAAGTGCACTGGGGAGCATACTGCCTTCTTACTTTGTTGGGATAAGACTGGTCAATTAAAGCCCTAAAATATTTTCCTCCTTCAACTAACTGAGTCACATTGCTACTGATAACTTCCTCCTCATCTTTGACCTTACATAATGAGTTGTGCCTCACAATGTAACGACTGTGTCAAGGAGGACTAGGAGGTGGAACAATGAAGATTTCTAGTAAGTAATCAGAACATTGCCTCTTTACCCATTTTGAGTCAAATCTCACAGTCTAGGACTTTGATGAGGAAGACTAAAACTCAGAGCAAGATTAACAGGAAGTATTCAGAGCAGTATTGGTGCATTGTCATAGACGTACGGGCGATGTCTGCACTTCTGCCATTCATGCTGCATTCTTTTCACTGCAACATTTTTAATTTCAGTAACATTCTTCTGGATGCATTCTGTCCAACTAATCAGATCTTCTGAAAGAATGACTGTTTTGGCCTTACTTTTTTTGGAAAAAATGGCACCTTAATATTTCTCACTTAATTCCCCTCATTAAGGAATTGGTCCCAAAATGCAGTCAATATGTCTTTGACTGTTTTGCTTTTCTTGGCAAGAATGCAATGATTTCTCCACAATCCTACCATCAGTTTGGTCAACATCTTCTCAAGGTACAAGTCACAGTTAGCTATTTCTCTCTTTGTTATGTGAAACACAAACGTCACCCAAAATGTAACAGATTGCTGTACAGAAACATTCAATACTGTGAATAAATCCAGCTGGCAGCCTGAGGGAAAGTGGACTTGCTGTGTACTGCCAAAAAGTACACATTAGGATATATTTACTAAGATTGTATTCAATGTTTGCATCATTGAAGTGTTTTGACTTTCCAGGTGATACTATCGAAATTAGCAATGATCGTTTTTGGCTCCAGCTGTTCCCCCTTACAAGAAATTTCGAGGGCCAACATTCTTCCTTCTCTAAATCATGTATTAGGAAGAGATAATTCCCTGCTGAATAACCTTGTTAATAAGATCTATAAGTGGGTCTTTTGACTACCTAAATCCTCATTACCAACCCATATCAGGCTTGAACTTGGCCTTTATGACCAGCGGACTGCAGGTGCCAGTGCCTTCCTCAATATGTGTCACAAGTTAAGAATGGTCAAGGATGGCAGCCTAGAGGCACTGCTTTGGTCTGAAATCAGCTGCAGCCAGCCTAACCAGGCACATAGCCAGTTTTTAGAAGACTGCCTGCAACTTCTTGATGTAATGGACCTTTGAGTTAGCAACCCCAAACAACAAGATTTTGAAATTAGTATAAGATTTCAAGTTTGTCTTTGGTTATTTGATTCGGATGGGGCAATCATGCTGGGCAATAATAAATAGGTATCAGCCAGCCACCCATGCATCATATTTCTCCGGCACATACGTCGCCCATTAGAAAGCAAGATTTAAGGACCTTAAGCTAGGCGAGTGGCCCTTCCTGAAGCATCTAACTGGCTGGCACTGCCCAAGTGAGGACAGAACCTGCTGGGGCGGTGGAGGCAGAGGAGAATCATTTGAACATGCTGTATGCCTCTTCCCAGCATTGGTAAGTGAACGGAGGATCAGATTACAGAGGGAGTGGAACAAACTGGGAGTTCGCACATGCCAGCAGGCCATTACCGCCTCCCTAAGCCCCTTTAATACTGCCCTGAATATTGCACTGATAAGGTTTGTTTGCATCCCATCCAACCTGTTCATTTGGCTCCACTCTGAATCATCCTCAAGTTAAACTGCTCCCTAAGTGAATAACTCTGTGGGTGCTTGTTGGGTGATCATTCCCCTGTTATTAACAGTTGTTTCCATTGCACTAGCACTTTATCAATTCATTATCTAGTTGGTTGGTTGACCAGTTCTCTGATATTATTTGTTGTCTTTATTGCACTAGCACTTTAACGGTTTATTGTTCAGTTGGCAATGAAGGCTAACATGCTGCTACCTCAGTCAATGTCAATCAAGAGGGGTATTGTTATGGTACTTGATCTCTAGCTTTTTTTTTGCACTGCTTCCATTGATGGTTGTTTTTATTGCATTAGCATGTTAACAGTTTTTTGTTGGTAATGAAGACTGAAATGCTGTGATATTAGTGTGAGTGTTCGTGTAAGTTACACAGATGGGGTACAGTTATGGTATCAGATCCCTTGTTAATTTTTGTTCGCTTCTCATTGATGGAAACTCTATCCTGCTACACTCTGAAATTATTTGTTGAAACAGATTAGTTTACTAAGGCATATTCCATATTTACTGGAATAACAGTTACATTCAATAGACTGACGACAATCTTAACTTGTAGGAAATTGGTGATTGCTTAGTGTTAACATGGATACATGTAATTTGTTTTATCAAGCTGGTTTTTAACTTGTAAACGTTTTAAATAATCACAAACAATAAAGATATATTGGGTGCTGCAAAAGTGATGCAAATCGGCCCAAAATCTTTTTTTGCCTATTTACTTTCCAGCACAAAAATTGCTTTGTGCTGGAAAGTCTCCTAAAAGTACTACAAATTAGTGCAAAGCACTGTGTTAGTTAGCGCCAAAGGGGTGTTACATGGATGGTACGTCTTACCTCTACGGTTAGCCACAGGGCCTATGTTGCAGCCAGGCCCTGCTTTCAACTTCCCACAGGCAGCCAACCACAAGCTGCACACTGCCTTTATGTGTGTGCAGTGGGGGCTGGTCACATTGCTTGACTTGCTGCAAGGTCCTGTGGCCAAACCCCCAGCAGGCTGTGAACCACATATTGTGCACAACTTTTGAAGTGCACAGCATATTGGTGGCCTTCGGGATGTGAGAACCCCTGTCCATGGGGCCAAAACCTATAGGGGGTCTTTGCAAATTGGCGAGTGGAAAAGGTTGCCCGCCAAACTCTCACAGTAAGTTTGCCGCCAGTGCAAACGCCTTGCCGTGGGCCCCATTAGGAGTTCCCCACTGGGTCAGTGGGCGGAAACTGTGTTTCCACCCGCTGGCCCAGCAGGAAACGGTCAACAACATTGACACCAGTTCATAATTGAGCCAGCTGCAATGTTGCGGTTAATAGGGTGCAACAGCACTTGTTGAGCTTTTCCCTGTCTGCAATGACTCCAGTGGGAGATACAGGTGGTGCTTGTGGTCTGACTGTGGCCCAGCTGCAACGGTCATAATGTGGCAGTCTGACTGCTGCCAAAGCAGTCGGACCACCTCTTTGGCAGCGTCCAGACCACCACCGTGGCACTAGGGGCATAATAAGGGAAGTGGGAATGCAGCCTGCTCTTGACCCTTGTTTGGCCCCAGAACCCTATCCCTGGGCCAAATACAATTAAGCAGAGGAAGGGGGCATACAGCCTCCCTCCCCAACCCTCTATCCCCATTGGGCAAATATAAATGAAAAGGGAAGGGGGACCAATGGGATACCATCCCACAAGTCCACACCAATAAAAAATATGAGGGGGTCCATGTGGGCCCACTCCCAAGCCGTCGTAGGCACCTGGGACCTCATCCATTGGGGGGTTGTTTAAAAGGGGAGGAGTGTTGAATAGCCCCATTATCAATTCCAAGGGACCCCATCCCTTAGGACATTTATTTTTATTAAAAGGGAGGGGTGCTGTGAACCCCTCTCCGAGCTTCATTAGGCCCTGGCAACCCCATCCCCAGGGCCGTTCATAGGTATTTAAAGGGGAGGGGGCCATGCGCCCTCCCTCCTCAAGCATTAATGTATCTCATCCCCCAGGGCTGTCTGTGTGATATAAATGCATTATCACTAACACACAACGATTACAGGCACGTTATAGTTAGATTCAGATTTCATACACACAAAACCATAGAAATTCAGCAGTTATAGTTATAATTTTCCCAAGTGAGTATAACTCATGCCAAAAAGTAACTATAGGTCATGCCGCACCATGCACAGCTTTCTCATCAATAATCTTATTGGAAATGTTACAATAACATTATCAATGATGCCATAGAAGATGTCATGACCCATGTAATATGTGGGGTAATTAACATGCATACAAATTCACAGTGCACATGGCCTTTGGCCAGGCATGGTGCACGATTGGCCACAGGGCCTGGATCTGCAGCTCTGGGCCTGTGAGTGGGTGTAAGGGTGTGTGACTAGGTGTGCGTGGCAGTGTGGGTGTGTGAGTGTCGGCCGCATGGTCCCCCTTCCAGAGCAATTAATCGTCCTGGGGACCACCACCCCCGGGACCAGCTACAGCTTTGTCCCAGGGTGCCCATCATAGTAACCTGTGTTGGCTCTCGCTTGGTGGAAGCAATATTAAAGCTCCTGCTAAGTGAGAGCAAACACTAAGGGCCTGATTACGACCTTGGTGGATGGGGTACTTTGTCACAAATGTGGCGGATATCCCGCTCGCCGTTTTACAAGTTCCATAGAATATAATGAAACTTGTAATACGGCGGATGTTATGGTATCCCATCCGCCAAGGTCTTAATTAGGCCCCCAATCCTCTACCAATGGAGAATGATGACTTTTTATCTACTTTGAAGCTTGCAGGGAAACAGGAAAAAATTGCTCCTGCACGCAGTGAACGGAATTTTTAGCTGATCACTGTAGGCATGTGCAATGCCGGCTCCCGCTGGAGGCAGGGAGCCAGCTGCAGCCGTGTGGGGTTGGGGCTCCCCCTGCAGCCTCCAACAAGGAAACGGTACACTGGGTAGACTCAGGGACAACCACCATTTACTAGCTAGGCCCCTGGGGATTGACTTCCTGGGGCCAATGTTGGAGGGGCTGCGTGCCCCATCCCCTTCATATACTGGACATGCCTGGGAGATTTGGTTCCTGGGACCAATATTGGCCAAGGGAGGTGGGCTGCACTGGCTGTGGCCTGGGAGATGGGGTCACCAAGGCAATTATTGGCCCAGGGAGGGGGGCTGTGTGGCCACTTCATAGAATGTTCAGGCCCCGGGTGATGGGGTTCCCAAGGCCATGCAGCTCCCCTCCCCAATTATTAATAAGATAGGATATTCAAAAATGTTCCAGCTGATCCTTCATGGAATCTTGGGAAAATTAAAAAAGAAAACACACATTTTGGCACTCCCCAGAGACCCCATCCCAGGGGAGCCCAGTCTTGTTTCATAGTTAGAGGGGGTACGTGGAACACCTACTTAGGCTGCTTTTTACCCGAAGGACCTCAGCCCCCGTGGCCAAGCCATGCAGACAAATGGGAGCCATTAATAGCCCTGGGGACTCCAGGGCCAGCTTCAACTATGTCCTTGGTTGTCAGCCCCCAGCACATAGCAGTTACCCTGCCCGCACTTGTGCAGGCAGGGAAACCTGTGTTTGCTCTCACTAGGCAGGAGTAATTTCAAAGTTTTCACCAAGCAAGAGCAAGCAATAATTCCACTCCCAGTGGGTAGGAGAATGAAAAATGCTGCCACCCACTGGGACAGAACTTTTCATGTTTCCCTGCCCGCATTGAAGAGGGTTGGGAAACAGATGAAAAAATTGTTCCCGCTAACAATGCTCTTCCCTGACGGTAGAAGAAATGCTGTCTGCCACTGAAGGTGGGAGCTGGCTGGTGCCATAGGGGATTGGGACCTCCCACACAGCAAAACAACAACAAAGATGCTGTTGGTGCCCTGTCTGGACTCCAGGGCATCAACCCTTTATTATCTGGTTTCAGGATGCTGTGTGCCCCTCTCAGGCATAAATGCTGGGACCCAGAGGATAGGGTCCCTGAGACCAAATAAGGTTCAGTGAGGGGGACCACATACCCACTACCCTAAAAATGTGGTGGGCTCTGATGGATGGGGTTCCCGTGGTCAAAATTGGCCTGGTAAGTTTGCTGCATGCCACTCTTCCTGGTTGCATATCTTTGGGGGAGGGGTGGATACCGCCCTGTGGCCACTGCCCACCAAGCATGCCCTTTGGACATGTGTGACATGAGGTTGGTTGTATCTGGGGGTTGGCAACAGGGACTGGCCACACTTCTATGTACAAGTTTACGAATAAGCCAAAGGAGAAACAACCTCAATATTTGTTAGATATTTTTTTCCCAATAAAATCGTTATTGCATTAATTTATAAACACAATCTGTATTTTTTTTTATCAGTTTAAATGAAACAGGGAGGATGCAAAATAGCAGCAACATATACCTTCCAACATTCTAAATATAGACTAATTATACTTCATTAACAGTTTGTTTTTTGAGAAACATTTACATCTCTAAATTACAAGTGTTTAGGAATTATTTCCTGACTCTTTCTGACAGTAGTAAGGCTTTATTTAATCATAGTTTATGATATACAACCAAATCACATTCAAATATACCCCACATTTCTGAGAATTTCAGAGTTTTGGAATACTTATCTACAAAGTGACATTTTACCCCTATCTTCCATTGCTCAACAGATGCAATTAAGTTTAAAAATCCGTTTTCCTTCCTTTATTAACTAATGAAGATACAAATAAAGGCATTGTAGGAAATTGGGTTACTGGCGGAAAAGGTTAAAATCTGAAGGGCATCATCTGAAATTGGAAATGGCCTTCTGGGGTAGAGAATGCAGATCTCAATATAGCAATGACGATCTGCCAGTGGACAAACTTCAAATCATATATGTGGAGGAACTAAGCAGCCCTAAATTGATCAATGAGCATATCTTTTCGGTGAGAAAGAGAGAGCGTCAGCTTTCGTGACTGCATTGAGACCCGGGTAATCAACGCAGAACCAGATTTTAGTGGCAGCGTTGGGGATCAGAAACACTTGGTTAGGCCAAGGGCTGCCTGAGGGATCAATTACCCTTAGCTCCAGCATTTTGGAGACTTCCTCCTTTATGCTGGCTTTCACCTTGCCGGTAGATTTGTACCCTGTAGATCTTATTCTTTACAGATATACTGTCCCCAGTGTCAGTATCATGGGTGCAACATGTAGTCTGCACTAAGATTAAGGAGAAAAGAGAGGCAAACTGGCCCATCACTTGACAACAGTCCCTCTGTTGTTCTCTGGTCAGGATAGGGGAGTGTTTGACACCCTCCACTGACCCGTCTGGCTCCTTGGAAGAAAGAAGGTCTGGAAGAGGTTAACTCTCATTGTCCACTCTATCATTCCCTAGACCAGGAGGATAGTAACCTCTGACTTCTCAAAGTAGGGTTTGAGGCAACTGACATGCAGTTCCCACTAGCCTTGGAGTTGTGCGGTCCACCAGGTGGGTAATCTACCACATGCACTCTTTCACTTCATTGGGCCTGGACTATTGGTCTTGCAGGGACTGGGGCTCTACAGGCTCTATCACCCACACTTTTTTGGCTAGGCTGAAACGCGGTCAGAGAGTTCTTCTGGTCATTCTAGAGCTTCATGACCCCTTGGCTGGATTCTAGATTCTACTTCACCTTCTTCCAGAAGGACTTCATCTCAATGTGGAGGAGCAGCATAAAGCTGACCACATCCTGATGGACTTTTTTTGGGAGGTTCTTGCCAACACTTCTTTAATAGAATGTGAGGCCATTTGACAGTGCAACTGTACAAAAGCACAAATGGTCTAAATCAGTGGTTCCTAACTGTCTGACTTCTGTGGACCCCCACTTTATCATTACTGGAACCCAGGACCCTCATGTAATCATTACTGGAATCAGGGGCCCCCTCACTGAGTCATTATTGAAAGCTGGGGATGACAACTATTAATATTATTTAAATTTTAAAGCAGTCGTAGACCTGCTGAGGGACTTCGTGGACCCCCAGGGATCCACGGACCCCCACTTAGGAACCACTGTTCTAAATACAACTCCCTTGTGGGTAACTCTCTGTAAGCAAAAAACAGGTAGGTCAAGAGAACAGCCCCTTCTTCCTCAAGGGCTCTGAAAGGCCCAGGATTATGTCTTTGGAGATCTTGTTGAACCTCTCAACAAGCCCATTGGTTTGGGGATGAAAGCGTGTGGAAAACTTGAATGTTACCTCACACTTGTCCGGCATGGACTTCATGTATGCTGACTTGCAGTTGGTACTTTAGCCCGATACTACCTCCTTGGGGATCCCCACATGGGTAATGATCCCCATCAGTGCCCTGGCAACTGAGTGGCATGCTCCACCAAACCCAGGTTGAATCTATTGCTCAGGGCTGTCTTGGGGTCCATGAGCCCAACAATGCCGATGCCCACCCATTCAAAGGGGGGCCAATAGTGCAGAGGAGAACCAGGGGAGACTTGTACTTCCCTCCTGACTTCCCACTGGCCCGACAAATAGCACATGATCTGCAGATAGCATCTTAAGTCACCTTGATCCAGGGCCAATATGAGTGGGGAATACGTCAGCCAAAGGTTTAGTCTTGCTCTAGAAGACCTGCCAGGGGAACATAATGAGCCCGCGCCAGTAAGGATGGTCCTGTAGCACTGGGACACCACCCACAGAAGGATTCCATCATGCTTAGGAACCTCAGGCTCACTGTACAGGAGAACAGTCTCCAAGTAAATCAAGTGATCGCCACAGTAGTCCCCAGTTGCCTGTGGCTCAACATCCAGCTGTAGACCCTTCAGGTTAGGACCTAATGTCTGTGCTCTGCAGAACTCATCCCTGGTATGATTTCCTTCCTTCTGACAACTTACCAGTTCAGATAGATTCCACGGGGGAATATCCTCTCATATACAGTCTGGGTCGTCATCCACAGGCTCAGCCTCCAGTCAAACCATTGGTGTTTTAGGAGCAGGTTTCCCACACTTCTTGCACACCCACTCAGGCAACATCTCCAGATGGGACAAGAGTGCCACCTATTTCCAGACGGCAGGGCTTCATTTCATTACCAAGCAGACAATTCACAGGTATGGATGGAGTCACAGCTACCCTCAAGGAACCTAAGAGCTCCCATTTAAAGGGAACCAGAGCCACTGAGTAGTTACAGATAGATAACACAACATGATAGTACACATATCAGGGACTACCTGCTCTGGGGACATCAGATGACACCTGAGAGTTGTCAGGCTGGCTCCTGTCTCTCTCAGAGAATGTTCCCCATTGACGGTGAATCACTGCTGGTACTTTTTGTTTTTAGTAGGCATGTGTGCCTTCAACACCAACTCTCTGTTAATCAGGAATACTAGTGTAACCTCTGTATTTACTCCATACTAACTAGAGCAGTCTCCTCTCCAAGCTCTATGCATGCCAGCGTTGTTGTCTACTCACTAGTGGAAGGGGACTGCGTCCTCTTGGGACACTTTGCATCACCCTTGAAGTACTTGACCTGTTGGCACTCAGAATACTTGGGATGAACATCCCTGATGACATATGATCAGGGAACCTATGATTCTTCTGCTCAAGTGGGGGTTAGGAATCCTCGCCTGTGGAACTATTTTGGGGACCTTCAGAGAACTTCTTGTTTTTATCATAGCGACACTCTCCACCCTTGTGTTAATCCCCCCACAATCATCATGTGGACCCTGGTGCTGAGTCAATGGTTTGCGTCCTTAGCAAGCTTCCTGAGGTCAGTGGGCTAACTATTAATGAGGTGGTGGTGCTGCTTTGTGAAACAAAAACTGAACATTTGCTTTCTTGCCATCAAATTGTACAGCCCAGGGTAATCTTTCACTTCAATGCCCTTCAGTCAACCATCCAGCGCCTTGTAAACAAATCCTCACAATCCAACCAGGACTGATAGGACAGCATCTGGTTTTCCCTGAACTTCTGCCTGGACTTTTCTGTGATAAGGCTATACTTTCTGTTAAGAGTGTCATTCATGGGGGTTAAGATATTCTGGCCCCCATCTCCAGGACCAGCAGGGCATCATTCCCTTCACTAGGTATGTGCTTCCAGAGAATGATCCCCAAATCCTCTTCAGAGACCCTATTAATCTCCTGAGCAGCTTCCCAGTGGCTCTGGGAAGCTGCAGTCTCAGAGAGAATGCCTTCTGACAGAGATGCATTGCACAGTGACGGTTTTGATGTGGCGCTGCGAGGAGATGCATCACTCTGCATTTGTGTGGTACAAAGAAACACAGCTAAGCTGGCAGAGCACCTTTGAGCCCACTTTCGAGACTTCAAGACTGTGGTAGAACCACCTGGGGGTAAGACTCACAGTAGATATAGTCCAGGTGCTGGGTACAAGGTGGTTGGAGCCTTTCCTGTCTCTGAGGCTCAGATCAGGAGAGAGCCATTTAGTAGTAGTAGTCCAGAGTTTGAGATGCAGGTCCAGTCCTTTAAACTCGGGCAACAGGGCAGAATATTATCAGAGCAGCAGAGTAGCAGTCCTTCTTGCAGCAAAGAAACTCAGCAGTCTTTCTGAGTTGTCTATAGGTCCAGAGTTAGAACTGAGGATCCAATAATTATATCTAGGTGCCAGCTTTGAAGTAGGAGAAGATTCTGGAGGTTTACTTCCCAAGAGAGGTTTGAAACATCCTGCCCTGGCCCCAGCGTGTCTGGGGGCACAGAACACTAGTGCCAACACCTTTCTGATTGTGATGCAGCAGTTCCTTTATGATATGTAAATGTGGTAGGTGACATCGCTCGAGTTAGAGTCGGCCCAGTTTGCCAGCAACTATTCCTCCATTGTCTCACTGTTTGGAGAAATACACAAAGGCCACCTAGTCATGTAACACAGGAAACAGGCTGCAGGCACCAGTGGTTAGGAAAGAAAGAGTCAGCTTTCTAAACGTGGCATTTTCAGAATGATGACTTAAAATCTGACTTCACCTTTAAAGAGGGTTTTTAATTACAATACTTTAGACACCAAACTCGATATTCCTACCTGCTTCAAATCAAAAGTTATCACATATTGAATGCAATAATGTAATCCAATGTTATCCTTTGGGTGAAGTAGGCCTTGCAGTAGTGAAAACGAGCTTTTTAATATCAGTAAATAAATAAGTTAGAAGTACATTTCCAATGTTATAAATATACTTCACTCTGCTCTATGGGATGTACACCGACTGAAAAGGAAGGGTCAGGCCTGCCAAAAAGTTTATTTTAACAGGTTGAAATGACAGTTTACAACTGCACACACAAGCTGCAATAAGAGGTTCAAGACATGTTTAAAAGGCTACTTGAGCACTTGGCACAATTAGTGCTACAGGTCCACTAGTAGCATTTATTTTACGCACCCAGGTAATATGTAGTACCACCTTACAAGAGACTTACAAGTAAATGAAATGTGCCAATTAGGTGTAAGCCAATGTTATTATGTTTTAGGGAGGGAGCACACACACTTTAGCCCTGGTTAGCTGTGGCAAAAAGAGCTGAGTCCTGAGGCCAGTAAAAATTAAAACAGCAAAGACACGAGGATGGAAGGCAAAACGTTAGGGTAAAACAACATTGAGGATGCCAGCTCCAACAGGCATAAAGTTCATATACCAAATATAGATTGTCTGAGTATAGAAGCATTGACATCTAACATAAATGTATTGTTAGCATTTTCCTCAATGTTACTGGAAATTGTCAATAAATAAAATCATCCCCAGGTCTAGATAAGTGAGAGACATATGCTTCTAGTATGCAGCAGCATGTACATGTTGCCATTAAAGATTTATTGCAGGCTCATAATTTAATCTGAGGATGATGAAAGAAATACTCTGTGGGGGTCATTCCAACCCTGGAGGTCGGTGTAAAAGCAGCGGCCAACCCGCAAACAGGCAAGCGGCCAAAAAAATGGAATTCCGACCCTGGCAGGAACTGCCAGCACAGCCCGCCACTTTAACACTCCGACCGCCACGGCGGTACAGACAAGCAGCGCGGCGGTCACCGCCAACAGACAGGCGGCAGACAATGTACCGCCCACCCTATCACAACTCACCAATCCGCCACCTTTTCCGGGGCGGGAGCCCCACCGATAAAAACATGGCGGAAACAGACTACGAACGGGAACACGCTCACCTCTACACACTCCACAAGGAATCTGAACAGCATGGAACCAGAACTACACATCCTACCAGCTATTGTCTACCTGCTCCTCTACCAGGAGCACGAACGCCGGCGCAGAAGACAACGGTGAGTACTGACTTACGACACAGAGGAGGGGGAGGCAAAAAATTACAGGGACACACATACGCCACACACCCACCCCCACCCTCACCCACTACAACACACACATCAATGCAGAGCAACAAGTCAGAGTGGCACCCCCCAACCCCCCTGGAAGAATGCAAAGACAAAATAAAATGATCATTAAAAATGAAGTATATTATAGCATAATTGAAGTTAAGTGAAATATGAAATATATAAATAAAATATATTACATCATGAACAAAGCAAAAACAACAAGTGATGGACGGAATGCTGAACATTGTCAAACACTCACCCCCAGTCATAGATCTGGGTTAAATCAGGATGCTTGTTTCTGGTCCAGTGAGGACCTGGCTTGGCAGTTCGGGCTGGACTGTTCCCATGAGGAACAGGGTCAAGACTGATTTGCATATGGCTGGGTCCAAACTGGGGTGGCATGGTGAGCAAAAGAACGATGGATTAAACCCAGATCTTGGACTGGGGGTGAGTGTCTGACAATGTTCAGCATTCCGTCCATCACTTGTTGTTTTTGCTTTGTCGCCCTAAGTGGGAAGGGTATGCCCAGACGTGGGTCCCGTGCTTCCCATGCCACTGGATTCAAGCTAGCCTGGCTGATGAGGGGTGAAACCCCGAAACCGGTCCCAGGATGCTTGTTTCTGGTCCAGTGAGGACCTGGCTTGGCAGTTCGGGCTGGACTGTTCCCATGAGGAACAGGGTCAAGACTGATTTGCATATGGCTGGGTCCAAACTGGGGTGGCATGGTGAGCAAAAGAACGATGGATTAAACCCAGATCTTGGACTGGGGGTGAGTGTCTGACAATGTTCAGCATTCCGTCCATCACTTGTTGTTTTTGCTTTGTCGCCCTAAGTGGGAAGGGTATGCCCAGACGTGGGTCCCGTGCTTCCCATGCCACTGGATTCAAGCTAGCCTGGCTGATGAGGGGTGAAACCCCGAAACCGGTCCCAGGATGCTTGTTTCTGGTCCAGTGAGGACCTGGCTTGGTAGTTCGGGCTGGACTGTTCCCATGAGGAACAGGGTCAAGACTGATTTGCATATGGCTGGGTCCAAACTGGGGTGGCATGGTGAGCAAAAGAACGATGGATTAAACCCAGATCTTGGACTGGGGGTGAGTGTCTGACAATGTTCAGCATTCCGTCCATCACTTGTTGTTTTTGCTTTGTCGCCCTAAGTGGGAAGGGTATGCCCAGACGTGGGTCCCGTGCTTCCCATGCCACTGGATTCAAGCTAGCCTGGCTGATGAGGGGTGAAACCCCGAAACCGGTCCCAGGATGTTTGTTTCTGGTCCAGTGACGACCTGGCTTGGCAGTTCGGGCTGGACTGTTCCCATGAGGAACAGGGTCAAGACTGATTTGCATATGGCTGGGTCCAAACTGGGGTGGCATGGTGAGCAAAAGAACGATGGATTAAACCCAGATCTTGGACTGGGGGTGAGTGTCTGACAATGTTCAGCATTCCGTCCATCACTTGTTGTTTTTGCTTTGTCGCCCTAAGTGGGAAGGGTATGCCCAGACGTGGGTCCCGTGCTTCCCATGCCACTGGATTCAAGCTAGCCTGGCTGATGAGGGGTGAAACCCCGAAACCGGTCCCAGGATGTTTGTTTCTGGTCCAGTGAGGACCTGGCTTGGCAGTTAGGGCTGGACGGTTCCCATGAGGAACAGGGTCAAGACTGATTTGCATATGGCTGGGTCCAAACTGGGGTGGCATGGTGAGCAAAAGAACGATGGATTAAACCCACATCGTGGACTGGGGGTGAGTGTCTGACAATGTTCAGCATTCCGTCCATCACTTGTTGTTTTTGCTTTGTCGCCCTAAGTGGGAAGGGTATGCCCAGATGTGGGTCCCGTGCTTCCCATGCCACTGGATTCAAGCTAGCCTGGCTGATGAGGGGTGAAACCCCGAAACCGGTCCCAGGATGCTTGTTTCTGGTCCAGGGAGGACCTGGCTTGGCAGTTCGGGCTGGACTGTTCCCATGAGGAACAGGGTCAAGACTGATTTGCATATGGCTGGGTCCAAAATGGGGTGGCATGGTGAGCAAAAGAACGATGGATTATACCCAGATCTATGACTGGGGGTGAGTGTCTGACAATGTTTAGCATTCCGTCCATCACTTGTTGTTTTTGCTTTGTCGCCCTAAGTGGGAAGGGTATGCCCAGACGTGGGTCCCGTGCTTCCCATGCCACTGGATTCAAGCTAGCCTGGCTGATGAGGGGTGAAACCCCGAAACCGGTCCCAGGATGCTTGTTTCTGGTCCAGTGAGGACCTGGCTTGGCAGTTCGGGCTGGACTGTTCCCATGAGGAACAGGGTCAAGACTGATTTGCATATGGCTGGGTCCAAACTGGGGTGGCATGGTGAGCAAAAGAACAATGGATTAAACCCAGATCTTGGACTGGGGGTGAGTGTCTGACAATGTTCAGCATTCCGTCCATCACTTGTTGTTTTTGCTTTGTCGCCCTAAGTGGGAAGGGTATGCCCAGACGTGGGTCCCGTGCTTCCCATGACACTGGATTCAAGCTAGCCTGGCTGGTGAGAGGTGAAACCCCGAAACCGGTCCCAGGATGCTTGTTTCTGGTCCAGTGAGGACCTGGCTTGGCGGTTCGGGCTGGACTGTTCCCATGAGGAACAGGGTCAAGACTGATTTGCATATGGCTGGGTCCAAACTGGGGTGGCATGGTGAGCAAAAGAACGATGGATTAAACCCAGATCTTGGACTGGGGGTGAGTGTCTGACAATGTTCAGCATTCCGTCCATCACTTGTTGTTTTTGCTTTGTCGCCCTAAGTGGCAAGGGTATGCCCAGACGTGGGTCCCGTGCTTCCCATGCCACTGGATTCAAGCTAGCCTGGCTGATGAGGGGTGAAACCCCGAAACCGGTCCCAGGATGCTTGTTTCTGGTCCAGTGAGGACCTGGCTTGGCAGTTCGGGCTGGACTGTTCCCATGAGGAACAGGGTCAAGACTGATTTGCATATGGCTGGGTCCAAACTGGGGTGGCATGGTGAGCAAAAGAACGATGGATTAAACCCAGATCTTGGACTGGGGGTGAGTGTCTGACAATGTTCAGCATTCCGTCCATCACTTGTTGTTTTTGCTTTGTCGCCCTAAGTGGGAAGGGTATGCCCAGACGTGGGCCCCGTGCTTCCCATGCCACTGGATTCAAGCTAGCCTGGCTGATGAGGGGTGAAACCCCAAAACCGGTCCCAGGATGCTTGTTTCTGGTCCAGTGAGGACCTGGCTTGGCAGTTCGGGCTGGACTGTTCCCATGAGGAACAGGGTCAAGACTGATTTGCATATGCCTGGGTCCAAACTGGAGTGCCATGGTGAGCAAAAGAACGATGGATTAAACCCAGATCTTGGACTGGGGGTGAGTGTCTGACAATGTTCAGCATTCCGTCCATCACTTGTTGTTTTTGCAATATATACATAGGTCAAAAGTCCGGCCCATATTGGCTATCATCCATTGTTCGTGGACCAATGGGCATAGACACATGGGCAAAGCTCACACACGAGACCCGATTCCATTGGAGAGAACACTGAAGGGGCATCAGATAGTAAACTACAGGCACCTCAGGGGGAAGGGAAGGGGGGGCACCTCAGCCAGTTGAGTCCACGACGCCAGATCCACGAGGGGCCTCCATGCCCACTGTACCATCCTGGGGAGTGCAAAGCCACAGTCTCACAAGTCTCTACAGTGGGTGGGTTGCCCACTGTACCATCCTGGGGAGTGCAAAGCCACAGTCCATCAAGTGGATTACAGACTCCACTGGTTCTGGAGGAGGCATGGTGCCCAGAGTGCTTCGTGAAGCCCTGGCCGACACAGATCCGGCCCTGCCAATGGGCCAGCGGTGCTTGACAGGAAGGGCCCAGCGGAGCGGTGCTTGACAGGAAGGGCCCAGCGGAGCGGTGCTTGAGATGAAGGGCCCAGCGGAGCGGTGCTTGACAGGAAGGGCCCAGCGGAGCGGTGCTTGAGATGAAGGGCCCAGCGGAGTGGTGCTTGAGATGAAGGGCCCAGCGGAGCGGTGCTTGAGATGAAGGGCCCAGCGGAGCGGTGCTTGAGATGAAGGGCCCAGCGGAGCAGTGCTTGAGATGAAGGGCCCAGCGGAGCGGTGCTTGAGATGAAGGGCCCAGCGGAGCGGTGCTTGAGATGAAGGGCCCAGCGGAGCGGTGCTTGACAGGAAGGGCCCAGCGGAGCGGCGCTTGAGAGGAAGGGCCCAGCGGAGAGGCGCCTGACAGGAAGGGCCCAGCGGAGCGGCGCTTGACAGGAAGGGCCCAGCGGAGCGGCGCTTGACAGGAAGGGCCCAGCAGAGCGGTGCTTGAGATGAAGGGCCCAGCGGAGCGGTGCTTGAGATGAAGGGCCCAGCGGAGCGGTGCTTGACAGGAAGGGCCCAGCGAAGCGGTGCTTGACAGGAAGGGCCCAGCGGAGCGGTGCTTGACAGGAAGGGCCCAGCGGCGCGTTGCTTGACAGGAAGGGCCCAGCTGAGCGGTGCTTGACAGGAAGGGCCCAGCGGAGCGGTGCTTGACAGGAAGGGCCCAGCGGAGCGGTGCTTGAGATGAAGGGCCCAGCGGAGCGGTGCTTGACAGGAAGGGCCCAGCGGAGCGGTGCTTGAGATGAAGGGCCCAGCGGAGCGGTGCTTGAGATGAAGGGCCCAGCGGAGCGGTGCTTGAGATGAAGGGCCCAGCGGAGCTGTGCTTGACAGGAAGGGCCCAGCAGAGCGGTGCTTGACAGGAAGGGCCCAGAGGAGCGGTGCTTGACAGGGAGGGCCCAGCGGAGCGGTGCTTGACAGGAAGGGCCCAGCGGAGCGGTGCTTGAGATGAAGGGCCCAGCGGAGCGGTGCTTGACAGGAAGGGCCCAGCGGAGCGGTGCTTGACAGGAAGGGCCCTGTTCAGCGGTGCATGTCACGGCGGGCCCTGTTCAGCGGTGCTTGTCACGGCGGGGCCCTGTTCGGCCGTGCTTGTCACGGCGGGGCCCTGTTCGGCAGTGCTTGTCACGGCGGGCCCTGTTCGGTGGTGCTTGTCACGGCGGGGCCCTGTTCTGCGGTGCTTGTCACGGCGGGGCCCTGTTCGTCGGTGCTTGTCACGGCGGGGCCCTGTTCAGCGGTGCTTGTCACGGCGGGGCCCTGTTCAGCGGTGCTTGTCACGGCGGGGCCCTGTTCAGCGGTGCTTGACATGTGTTCCCAGGGAACCAGATCAGGCCAATATTTTCCGCTCAGTCGCCATCCGACCTTTCGCTTGCGGGGCCCTCCTGTGCTGGAGTCCTGGGCCCGTGGGTGTCCTCCTTCACACCCGAAATGGGGCTGGAGGGGCCCTCCTGGGCAGCTTGCCTGCTACCGGACTTGTCCGCCCTGCTGCCCTTGCCCTCCTTCGCCAATTCTCTGGGGCCCTTGCCTCTGTTTGTGGATGTGCCAGGTGACGGTGCCAGGGTAGTGCCTTTGGGGGCTGCCATCTCTGGTCTCTCGCGCCAGCCCTTCCCTTTTTTAGTTTTTTTCCCAGGGGGTGGGCTGGCTGTCCCCTTGCTGCTGGCCGATGTTGCTGCCCTAGAAGCTGGTGGACTCCAATAGCCCTGGACTATGGACCTTGTAGGTGCAGGGCTTGTGGTGGCTGAGGTGCTGTTTGGACTCTTACGAGATGGAGGGGGTGGGTCAGGTGATGCAAAGAGGTTAATTTTGGAGAGGAAAAACTTTTTAGAAGCAGTGGGAAGGGTAGGTGCAGTGGGTATGTGTGCTGTCTTTGGGTGCAGGTGCTTGTGACGGAGGCTGTCGTGAGGTGGATGGCTGTTGAGTGGGTGGCTGCCTGCGTTTGTGTGGTTTGGAAGAGGGGGTGACAGACACACTGGGAGAGGACACAGGGGACGTGTACATGGCAGTGGGGGTGGTGACTGCACGTGTGCGGAGTGTTCTGGTGGGTGTGCTGGTGATGGACGTACTGGCTGATGGTGGTGTGCATGCAGGTGTGAGTGGAGACGTCACAGGGAGGGAGGAGGGAGACGAGGAGGATGGGGACACAGAGGAGGCAGTGGCTGTTGGCATGTCTGCATGTGGATGTTGCATGAGTGAATGCTTGTGTGATCTGTGGTGCTTATGTCTGGATGAGCTGCCCTTGGGTGTTGATGTGTGTGCAGGCTGGTCTGTAGGTGTGGCTGGGATAGGCAGAGGAACAGGGGAGTGGGACTGGGATGAGGAAATTGGAGGGGGGAGGCAGGAGACAGGGACAATGGCTGCCGTCAGTGCTGAGGCCAGAGCGTTGAACGATCGCTGATGGGCAGCCTGACCCGAATGAATGCCCTCCAGGTATGCATTGCTCCGGTGCACCTCCCTTTCTACACCCTGGATGGCATTCAAAAGGGTAGACTGCCCAACAATGAGCGTCTGGAGGAGGTCAATTATCTCCTCACTGAGGGCAGCAGGGGTAACTGGGGCAGGGCCTGAGGTGCCTGGGGCGAAGGAGATGCCCGCCTTCCTGGCCGAGCGGGCACGGGCGAACGCTGAGGGGCTGCTTGGAGGGCGGAGCTGGTGCGCTGGGTGGCGGCTGTACCTGTTGTAGCGGTGGGCACGGATGTTGCCGCCACCACAAGGGAGCTCCCTTCCGAGGACGTGTGTGTGTCGCTGACATCTCCACGGGGTCCCCGTTGTGGAGCTCCCCTCGCCCTCAGTCTCACTGGTGAACTCGGAGTCGGTTGCATGGCCCTCCGGGGCCATGTGAGATGCAGCTCCCTCGTGCTCCGATGCCACTTCTCCTCCGCCTGATGATGCTAATGCACACATGAACAGGAAGACCAAAAAAAAGGGGGGGGGAGAAAAAATGACATGTTGAGTGCATGCGTTGGCGACACCGTTGGCGGAGAGGACAGACACAGAAGCCCCCTGCACTACGCTGCGCACTCGGTGTACACTACTCAATTATTGTGACTTGGCCTACAAGCCTATGGACGACAACTGCACACATAGGTGACCCAGGGCCCTGGATAGCTGTACTTAGCACCCTACAGAGGTGGGGGGCGGGGGCACAGGGCCATGCCTTACAGAGGGGCCCAGTCTGCAGAAATCGCCCTGGCCTAGAGATACCCACAGCCCTCCTCCCCCACCCAGACACCTCCACTGTGTGCTAACATAGCAGAATGTGCTGGTACTCACCCCCTTGTGTCTGCTGTGATGTCCTCACGCGCCCATCCAAATCGGGGTAGGCCACCGCCAGGATCCGGGACATCAGGGGGGTCAATTGACGGGAGCCACCCCTCCTATGTTGGGAGGCCATCCCCAGCAGAGCCTCCGCGGTCTTCCTGCTCCCGCAGCGGATGTCCTCCCACCTCTTGCGGCAGTGGGTGCCCCGTCTGTTGTGGACCCCCAGCGTCCGGACGTCCTTGGCGATGGCACGCCAAATGTCGATCTTCTGATGGGCGCTGACCTCTGTGACATGGACAGGGTGGGAAAATAAATATCATCATTTTCTGCATGGTCGATGTGAGTGGTCCCCCCTCCCCAACCTTGCCATATGGCACATGCTCTCATCTGTTGTGCGATGCATGCCTCATTCGCTCCCCTCCCCACCATCTTTCATCCACCCCACTCAACACAGGCATTGCCCACAAAGCATGGTCCCAGTGTACTTACCTGTTGGTCTGGAGGACCGTAGAGTAGCGCAAACTGGGGGAGGACCCCATCAACAAGTTTCTCCAATTCCTCAGATGTGAAGGCAGGGGCCCTTTCCCCAGCGCAGCAGCCATTGTATCTTCCAGATCGAGGTCACAGCAGCACTTGCAGTATAGGTCCTGTCCTGTGGATGATCAGGTCTCGAGTGATTAAGCAGATAGAAAATGGCGGTCACGCCCGCGGCGGTGCGTTCCGCGGCGGTGCGTACCGCGACCGCCGGCGCACATCGTCATTGGCTCCTGAGACCCATAGTGTTCAATGTTAACCAATGCTGCTTTGCGCCGCGGTCTTCGACCGCCTACCGCCACGGTGTGCCACGCCAGCGCATTGACCTCACATCCCATTATCACACTTCACAGGTCAGGCAGCCGCCATTTCAAGGGCCCACATGGCTTAATTTCTACTGCGTCACACAGGCCTAGGTTTTGCATTGCCACTCATACAAGCCATTCAGTGCATAGCGAATCGTGTAATGTGCAAGCTGTGGTTACGTACCTGTGGGTTGCTTGACTCTGTGCTCCATGTTGTCCTTCCTAGGCACCGTCCGCTGGGACTTGCGAGGAGATGGAGGAATGTTCCTGTGTACAGACCGCTGGTGGACCTGTCGACAATGGAAGAAAGACATGTCATACTGACATACATACTTGACCGAGCCACTATACAGGAACTGTGTGCCCAGCTGGAGCCAGACCTGATGTCCCCCATTCGCCAACCCACAGGGATTCCCCCTCTAGTGCAGGTTCTGTCAGTACTCCATTTTTTGGCAAGTGGATCATTCCAAACAACAGTGGCCATATCATCAGGGATGTCTCAGCCTAAGTTTTCTAAGGTTTTGTCCAGAGTGTTGTCTGCCCTGATGAAATACATGCAGAGCTACATTGTTTTCCCTGAGGTGGGTGATTTGGCTACAGTGAAGGGTGATTTCTATGCCCTTGGACATATCCCCAACATCATTGGTGCCATTGATGGGACTCATGTGGCTTTGGTTCCCCCCAGTGAAAGTGAGCAGGTGTACAGGAACAGAAAAAGTTATCATTCGATGAATGTCCAGGTGGTCTGTTTGGCTGACCAGTACATCTCCCATGTAAATGCCAAGTTCCCTGGGTCAGTGCATGACGCGTACATCATGCGAAATAGCAGCATCCCTTATGTGATGGAACAGCTACAGAGACACCGTGTGTGGCTAATTGGTGACTCTGGTTACCCCAACCTGTCGTGGCTACTGATCCCAGTGAGGAATCCCAGGACAAGGCAGAGGAACGGTACAATAAGGCCCATGGGCGTACTAGGAGGGTGATCGAGTGGACCTTCGGCCTCCTGAAGGCCAGGTTTAGGTGCCTGCATATGACAGGTGGATCCCTAATGTACTCACCAAAGAAGGTGTGCCATATCATCGTGGCCTGCTGTATGCTTCACAACCTGGCTTTGCGACGCCAGGTGCCTTTCCTGCAGGAGGATGGTCCAGATGGTGGTGTTGTAGCAGCTGTGGAGCCTGTGGAGAGTGAAGAGGAGGAAGACGACGGGGACGACACAGACAACAGGGACACAGTGATACAACAGTATTTTCAGTAGCACACAGGTACGAATCAACCCCGCCATTTTACATTTACTTAAAGTCTCCTGCCTCTCTACTGTCTGTGTTTCCCCCCAGTTCCTGTTAACTGAGTTGTGACTTTCCCTTCCGTTTTCAGAGCTGTGGGCCCCACTGCGTGACCTCTGCTTTGTTTGCCCATGGACTACAGCTGTGTGACAGTGGTATGTTGTCATCACAATGTAACTGAACATTTTGGCACCGTTATGTCTAATACATTTGTTCAAAATACAAGCAGACTCCAGATTTTTTAAGTGCAATAAGTGATTTTATTAAAGTGCTAAATTTAGGGACATGATTGTAAAACGGTGATGGGTGATGGTGGAGTAATGTCCATGGCAGAGTCCAGTTTTCAGTCTCACAGGTGCATTGTCCATATGCCTGTGGAAGGATGGAGCAGGGGCAGTTTAAGTTTGGACAGGGTGACAATGTGGGACAGTGGGATGACATCAGGGGGTATCGTTTGCTGGCGGGGGTCTTGGCATCCTACTCTGTCTTCTTGTGAGATCTCAGGTACCGCTTGCGGGGTGGTTCTTCTTCTGCAGGAGGTAGGGTTCTGGTGGCCTGTCGTTGTGTGGAGGCCTCCTGTCCACTAGCGCCGGCGGAGGTGGTAGCCTGGTCTGGGTCCATGCTAGTGACAGGGGCCCTTTGTGGTGCCACATGGTCCCGCAATGTGGTGACTATCTGGTTAAGGGCCACGACGATGGTCCCCATTGCGGAACTAATGTTTCTCAGTTCCTCTCTGAACCCCATGTACTGTTCCTCCTGCAGTACCTGGATCTCCTGGAACCTTGCCAGTACCATAGCCATCGTCTCCTGGGAGCGGTGGTATGCTCCCATGATGGAGGAGAGGGCCTCTTGGAGAGTCGGTTCCCTGGGCCTGTCCCCCCCCTGTCGCACAGCAGCCCTCCCAGTTCCCCTGTTTCCCTGGGCCTCTGTCCCCTGGACTGTGTGCCCACTACCACTGCCCCCAGGTCCCTGTTGTTGTTGGGGTGGTGGGTCAACCTGGGTGCCCTGTAGTGGTGGACACACCGCTGATTGACGTGTCCTGGAGACAGAGGCATGGGCCCGCTGGGTGGGAGCTGTGCTGGTGTTCCCAGAGGGGGTTAGGTCTGCTGTAGCCTGTGGCTGTCTGTGGGGAACCGACTGTCCCGAGGTCCCCGATGGGCCGGGCTGGTCATCTGGGTCCAGGGAGACAGAGCTGCTGTCATCACTGGGGGCCTCTTCTGGGGGTGGGATGGACATCTCTGGACCCTCCTGGGCGGTGTGGTGGCGTTCGGGTCCTGCAGGGGTGTAAGAGTATGGTTATTGCTTCTGTGTGTCCATTTCGTGTAATGGGTGGGTGGCCGTGTACCCCAGTTCTGGCATTCCCTTGTGGGGGCTTTTGTGACGGTGGCTTGTGGGGGAGATGGGTATGTGCAGTGGGCATGCTTTGGTGATGGGTGTCCATGCTTTGGGGCCGCATGCAGGGCTAGGTTTTGGAATGGGTGGGTTGTGATGGTGAGCCATTTGCAAGGAGTTGGTGTGATGGGGGTGGGGGTGAGGGTGGGGGTATGATTTGGCATGCAGGTGGGGTGGGGGGAATGAAGTAGTGAAGATTTGCCTTACCAGAGTCCATTCCTCCGCCTTCTCCTGCGAGGCCCTCAGGATGCAGGATGTGTAAGACTTCCTCCTCCCATGCTGTGAATTCTGGGGGAGTAGGTGGGGGTCCACCGCCAGTCCGCTGTACCGCGATGTTGTGCCTTGATACCATGGAACGCACCTTCCCCCGTAGGTCGTTCCACCGCTTCCTGATGTCGTCCCGATTTCGTGGATGCTGTCCCACAGCGTTGACCCTGTCCACTATTCTTTGCCATAGCTCCATCTTCCTGGCAATGGTGGTGTGCTGCACCTGTGTCCCGAAGAGCTGGGGTTCTACCCGAACTATTTCCTCCACCATGACCCTGAGTTCTGCGTCAGAGAACCTGGGGTGTCTTTGGGGTGCCATGGGGTGGTGTGGATGAGGTGAGGGGTGGTGTATGTGTTGTAGAGTGTGGTGAGTGTGGTGGTGTATGGTGTTTTGTGCGTGGAAATTGTGTGGGTGATGTTGTGATTTGCCTCTGTGTGATGGTCTACTCTATGCTGTGCTGTCTCTCTCTGTCCTTCAGTCGCAATTGTGGTCGTAAGGGTTTGTGGGTGATGTGGGTGTGTGTTTTATATTTAATTGACTGTGTGGGAGTGGTGTGTGTATGTGTCTCAGGTGTGTGTATTTTGATTTGTCCAATGTGGCAGTGTTTTGTAAAGGTGTGTGTATTTTGACCGCGGCGGTGTGTACCGCCAATGGAATACCGCGGTTGAAAGACCGCTGCAGGGATTTGTGGGTCGGAATGGCATGGGCGTATTTCTGTTGGCGTGACGGTGGAGGTTTGGTCATCGCCAGTTTTTCGCTGGCCATTGCTGTGGCGGAATTTTGATGATGTCGGGTTTTTGGCGTTTTGCCAGTTGCGGGTCAGAATGACCGTGGCGGTGTTATGGTGGTCTTCTGACCGGCGGTAAGCGCCTTTTACCGCCGAGGTCAGAATGACCCCCTGTGTGCTAATGCTGCATTTATAAATGGGACACGGACAACCACCTTCTGCTGTTCCTTAGAAAATGATACAGACAAAAAAAACATTATTTTATTATTTTAGACGTTTCTGCCTACAGTAGGTGGCAGGAATTGGTATTTGGAAGAAGTATTGCAAAACATGGATCTGAAAAGCAGCTGAAAAATAGAATGTGCGTGCTGCAGCCATTGACCAGAGCACTGGTTGCCAAAGAAATTGCCAGTTTGGAGGAACTGAAAAACCTGGACTGATGAATCCCTTAATCAGCACTACTTGTATAAAATTACTTCACCCCCCACACCTCCATTGTATAATTGAGAAATTAATTGAAGGGGAGTCTTTCCAAATTCTCAATCCTTTGGCATTAAAAAGCTCACTGTAACAGGTTGTGCCACAGAGGCAGCACTCTTCAAAACACTGGAATGCTATTGAGTTTCCTCACTTCAGTCCAACTTTCCAAAAACTTGACACTTCTTTAAAAGACCACAGGTCACCAGCTTTTAAAACCATTCCTCCTTTAAAGAGTACATTAAAATATGAACCATAATGTATCAGGTGAAGGAATCATATGTAGTTCAAGTATATCACCTGCCAAAAGCTACCCAGAAATATAATGTAAGCAAGTGGTATAGGAATGGTTCAATGAGCCCTAAATCCCGAAAGAAAAATGAGCCATTATGCCCTTGGGTAGTAAGAGATCGCCTTAACTAGGGTGTAGCAGGCCTCTCCCATCACAGGGCCATCATGCTACTGGACCTGCTCCACTAATTATAACTGTATGCTTAGTTTCAGCTCCGGAGGAATCCAACCATCTGTACTTTGAAGAAGACAAAGCCTAATTCAACATGTGCCCTAGAAAAAACAAGAGAGGTAAAAAACTTACTGTATTGAATCCATCAACAAGCCACATACTCAAACCAATGAAATATCTAATCTCTACCATGAACAGTTTCCTGTTAGAGGGGTGGCCTGTTGCAACAACAAAGCTAATTGTTTTTTCCTGTTACTTCACAGCAAAAAGGGCCTATTGTTTTCAGAGTCTTATTTGTCTCTCAGTAAGGAACTTTGGCTTCTTCTGGTTTGTTCTGGGAATATCCTATTCTCCTCAAACTTTCTGGATCAAACACATGCCTGTGGCTCACCTGGGTTGTCTGCTCTTGGAGATGCCTCTCAGAAGAGAAGATTCATTTCACTGATGTATCAGCACCATTATAGTTTTATTTCCTTCATCTCCTCTTACTTTCTTTATTTCTCCCCCTTTCTTCTTTTGGATCACTACAATCTTCTGTGCCCCATTTGCTCTATTCTTCCATAGTTTTTCCATTTAGCATCTGGGGTACAATAGGAAAACAAAGGGTGTCTTTGAGTATCCTGTTGTAAACCATAATCTCGGTCCTTACCTATCCCTTCTTCCCTTGGTGTGTCTTTGGCCTGCACCTACTTCCAAACCTTGCCCCAATCTCCCTTTTAGGTCACACTATTATTGGCCTCCCTTTTTGAGAGGCATCCTCAAAACCATACCCCTTTGGGTTTTGTGGATATACCTGAAATATGTTTTCAAATCAGTCTATTCCCAGTTCCACAAACCAATTCTCACCCTCTCAATTCCCCCATCACAGATTAAAATCTATCACATGTACATTCATACCCCTTGACACCACTGGTTTGACAAGCTTGGTAACCAGAATTAAGACATCAAACTCACAGGTAAGCCACTGCTTAGCATCCTGTTTGAAACATTCACGTATCTTACATTAGATACATATGATATATGATTTCTTTCACTTTTGCAAGAAACAACTACCCACCCTGATATCTTCTAAAATTAACACCAAATCTCCAACCACCCTTTTCCTACTATATTGGAAATGTGTGTAACAAGACAGTTCAATTAGTTTATTAAGTAAATTATGTATGCCAGTCCAAATGTAGAAGGGAGGAGCACCTTTTTTCTCTGAATCAAGACAAGAAAAAAAGTCCTTACACTTCTTGAACTCTAAGCACATTGTATTTGGATCTATCATGTCTTGAATTCAAATGTTTCTTTCAGTTAATAGCCAAATAATGAGTTACAGCAGACAAATCACCCACTAGAACCCCATGAATAAATGTACCTTTCCTTCTCCCTGTTTGATATTTAAATTGTCGTGTTGCCCAATCAATTAGCCAACTTTTAAGTACAATTCTGACATACAAATTCAATTCCGGCTGCAGGACAACCATCAAGATAATCCCACAACTCTTAACCCAGGCTTAGACGATGTTCTCCTCGGGATGAAGATTAAGACCATCACACATAAATGGAAGCAAAACAGGTCAGTGGAATCAGCATGTGGACCTTTGCAATTTGATGAGTTCCTTAGCTGAGGTCAGTCAACCAAAAAGCTAGATCCTTTGGATTATATTTGTCTCTGAACTATCATTTATCGACCCCAAGTCAAGTTAGTAATGGCCATAAATCAAAATTCCACTGTAAAACCCTCCCATTTCTTTAAGTAGATTACCAGGTAGTGCTACCATGGGCTGTATGGCACGCCTGAACTACCTCAATCTCACCTACAAAGCCCTCCCTAAGTAAATCATTACCTACCTAGAAAGTGTATAAAACCAAGCAAACAAAAGTGCCTGAAACTCTGTTAATGCAACCACTGCAAAACTACCCTTAACCCCACCACTGTCATACAGCAGAAACCAGGACCATTTAAAACACTTTCTGCACTGTATACAATACCTTGTATAAAGGCCTAGTATATCCACAGAAAGAGGTTCTTCATTACACCCCTGTCGGAAACCTTTGATCATCTTCTGGCCTTCTGATCCAACAATGAGCATTTGAGGGTTTAAAACATATTGGTGATGAAAATGCATTAGGATGTATATAAGGAGAACTTAAAACAAAGTGAGAGTTATGATATTGACCTTGTTTACTCTACTATCAGTGACAACAGGAGATAATCCCATTTCTGGAAGAGGCGAATACATTCCTCAAGAGCAATCTCCTAGGTGTTATAAAAATAGAGGTGTTTTGTGACCATGAACATTGGCATGAGGCATTGTTTATATAATGTAGTGCAGGGAAATACCATAGGATGGAACAAAATACAATGCACACTATATGGAAGTGCAGTTTAGCACTATGCAAGGCATTAATGCTGTACAACGTAACGCACGCACTATACATTTTGCTTATAATGTGCAATGCAGTACTAAGCAAGGCACCAATGCTCAACAATGAACAATACTATTCCACAGAGTACTATGCAACAAATAAAAATAGTATACAGTTAAATAATAATATATAGTGTTTTCCAACTATCCTCTATAATGCAACAATGTTCATAGCAATGCCTAATACAATGCAACAACATTGTGTAATGTAATAACACTCAATGGTAAATATTATGCAATGGAACAATACAATACAGAAATGCAGAAATACAGAATTATGTTGCATAGGAATGCAATATAAATCAATGCAATACGCTTCCGCAATCCTTCTTAGTGCATTATTTGCATTTTAAAAATATTGGCAATTCGTTTAATTTTTATAAAATCTTTACTGCTGTCTGAGGTGTCAGCATGTACGATTGGTGAAAACCTTTCTGCATCTTTCAACTATTCCTATATTCTCCCAATCATCCATCCATTCACACATATACTTGAATATTCATCCATGCACTTAGTCGCCAACTCATTCACCGCTCTATTCAATCATACATCCAACTATTGGTAGATTGTCACATTAACCCACTCACTTTCCCAGTAACACAACCACACAGTCTTCACATTTAGCAAAGAGGTTTCACTCATAACCTATCCAACCCTGTTTGCTTTACCTATGTTCGTTAAAATATACAATCCCGCCTTTATTAAAGGACATGGGTAAAAATAATTTCCTAAACAGATCAGGCTGCTTTCTCCCTTTTCTGTTCTGCGTTACAAGATCGTTTCAGGACAAAGGAGCCCTTCAACATTGCATCTGACACTTAAGTGCGTTGGAAGGACAGACCAGCAGGATAACTCACGTTCAGCTGCAATAAAATACATACAGTTATTATTATTAATGTGAGAAAAAAGGCTGCATCCTGCATTAAAACAACACATGGTGAAAGCAGAATTGTATGCAATTAGTTGATTTTGCATTGGCATAGGGGTGATTGAGTGTACTCGTTCATTTAGAGCCATCCAAAGACCATGACGATATGTATAATTTAGAATATTGTACTACAGCATCAACACGTAGGAACTATATAACACAGACACCTTATTCCAAAACATGTATGGGTTGTATCCTGCCCCAATACATGATTTAGTGATACTGTAAAGCAACATATGTACACAATTGGCTACCTAAGAAACAGATGACTCCTACGAGACAGAGTAGACCCAAGAGGTATGCTGTTCCACGTACAGATTAAACACAACGCATGCACATAAACAAAAATGATAGTTTCACACTGTCCTGTGATTTTTTTCAGGTTATTCGGAATATCACGTTTTGAGGTGTCTCTTTTGAAGGCATTTAGACAAACAAAAAACATCAGGAGAACCGTGCAACAATGTTGCCTGTCAGTACAGAAGGAATACTGTGATCCATTGTGCACAGACTAACAGAATGTGAGGTAAATAGCACACTTTGCAAAAGGAATGAAAAATAAAAACCTAGAGCCCTAGTCATGAAGGTAAATTTACCTGAGTAGATTTACTCATGTGTAAATTTACCTTGCACGTGTATGTGAAGCTACACGTTTGTGCCATTCATCATTTCAAAGTGTAGACTTACATTTAGATGTGAGTTTACATGTGTGCATGCCCTGAAGCCATAGGGTGCAGAGATCTAAGAGCAAAATTACGAGTGTCAAGTTACTAGTAGTAACTTTCCACATGTAGACAAGGAATTTGTCACTGGAGTGGAGATTATCCTATGCTAAAGTATAGGGAAATTAATAAAGTTTATCAATTTTAAAAAACAGAAAAAATATAAGGGTCAATTAATTTGAAATAAATAAACTAGGACTAATACAATAGAATGAAAAATTACAGCACATTAACTCATCAAATCTATAATCAATATGTAAAAAATTAAAACATTTGAGGTAAGCTATTCCACCTCGTGTTCCCTCCTGTGCAGTTTGAGGATCCAGCACATGGAATGGATTTGCATTTAACACAAACTCAAGTTTAAAATCTATACAAACTGAAATGTCATTATTAACACTACATAAACATTTATTTGTCCAATGCTTCTAATGTTGACTATTCATTACCTACTGTGGCTGTCTTTGACCGTGTATTATTACACCAACTATTGTCACAATTATAAGAGCCTCCCTTTTAAATTTTGGTGTTTGTCACTTGGGGTTCACTTTTTCATTATCTTGTTTGGTCACTAATGAAGCTTCTCGTTGATGCTGGATATCTATGAAGAAAGTGCTTGTTTGATACATTTGACTAGTTTGGTACTGGTTGCATTGCAGATTATGGATTTACACCTGACAGATTGTTGACTAGCCCAAGGCTCATGCTTTCTTATCCGATTAATTAAATGAAGGATTTTCTGCTCTATTATATACTTGTGATCAATGAGCTTCACGTGAACTACTGGTCTATGTTTAAGTTTATATACCCATATCTATGTGAACAAATGGGTTTCTCTTGTTCTTCAATAGTTTAATTGCACGGTTAACTACTGCAAGAGCATTTAAGTTTCTCTTAATTTCTTACTTTTACTTTAGGGTTGTTTTCCTATCTCTTCTTTACCTACATTTTTCCAAGTGTTTTTCTTTCATACCAGAACAAAGTGGTTGCTGTCCCACTTACTTTTCTGTTACTTATCACTTATCAGAGCATTTACTATAATGTAAGACAGAGAGGAACCACTCTACACTGATGAATACATAACCAAGGTCATTAGTTGCCCTTCCCTTTTCTCTTGCAATACACCTTTTCCAATAGTTAGCCCTAGAGACGTATTGCTTGACAAATTAGAAAAGGCAAAAAAGAAGCATATACGCGCTGTGCTTCATGCCTGCATGCTCGCTGATTACTTAAAAACTGATATTATCTCACTAGATCTACATGTCCCTAAAGTCCCAGGAATCATTAGAAAGGCACAAACAGTTCAAAGGGGGCTTCAGCCATATTGCTACTACGTGTTCGAGACCCTGCATGCCATTCAGCATAGAAACTGCACTTGAACACAGTAAGGATGAACTAAAAGAAATAGTGGGATTAGAGAAAGAACTGCAGGGCTATGACTGCTTAGAAGAAGCCAAACAAGCCTTGGAAGTACTAAATAGGACCATTTGTGAGTTCAATGCTATAGAATTCGAAAAAGAACTCAGACAAGGTTCAGAAGCATATTAAACATGTCAGTAGAGAGAAGGCACACATTTACCTGTTGGAAGACTATTATACTAAGATACAGCCCCAGCTAGGAATATTATGTGGTGTAGGTACAAAGACCACAGACTGATCACTTTCTCAGAATCATCAGAACGCTCCCACAGTTCAGAAGACCCTGGGGGAAGGCACAAGTGGCAACAAACCCACCCCTAATCTTTATTTAGGGATACCTCAAGGAGGCAGAGGGAACAGGGCAAACCGAGTGAGGCCATGGAATAAGCTTCAGGGAGATCACCAGACATGCAGACACTATTAGAAGTGGAGTCCTGAGGCCCAGTGAATGATTTACCTCACCAAGGAGATACAAACTTAGTAGAGTGAATTTTGGCCACTTCATTTCCTGTATGTACGGCCTTACCTATAACACAACCAATTCAAATATTTAATCTACCTGTACATAGACTAAAGGAAGATGAGATTTCCCTACTGAGCAAGGGCCTATCGTATGTGATAACAGAACATACTGACTTTTTCAAACTGAGCTCAGAACTAGATTGCTTTTTCAGGAAACTTAGACTGTGATCTTTTTTTCATGGCAAAGACTAAACCACCCTCACAGCATCACAGCTGAAGCCAGTTTCCCATTTTACACCCCTCAATGCAATGATGCCACCAGAAATTCTAGCATTTGAAAAGGTGGCATTGAAAGAGAACCAAGAGGTCCTTTACACCATATAATATTACGTGGCCAGAAAGACAATCTCTCAATACACTCAAAGCAGACACATCCATCAAATCCAAACTGGCTGACAAAGATGATGGCATTGTCATACAAGACAGGCAATCATATAGACAGAGATCATGCATCAAATTAACAATAACACACATTATAAAACAACTGACCTGGGACCCTCTAGCAGACATTAAAGTCCTAATTGAGGAAACCACATCCTGTGGCCTAGAACAAGGATTCCTTATCCAACAGGAATTCATATTTCTCAATAAGAAATCCCCCAGGACCCTGGTACTATATACCTTACCGACAATTCACAAGATTACAACACATCCACCAGGCAGGCCCATACTATCTGGGTATTACTCTATACTGGAGCTTTTAGGGGCATATATAAACATCTTTATTAAAGATTGTTTCTATCCTGAACACATATGTATAGTGCAGTACATGTATGATTAACCTTATTGAGGGTATGGAGTTTGATCCTGCATAAAGCCTCCTAGTGACTCTGGATATAAAATCTCTATATACAAATATCCCTCAAAAAGACAGTACTGAGGTCATTAGGAACATCTTAGACACCCCCGCTCACTGTCATGTCCAACCCAATTTCATAATAGAACTCTTAGAAAATACCCTTCCTATGAATTATTTCTTATTTGGACTAGATTATTACGAACAGAGTTCGAGGACTTTCATGGAGGCACTTTTCGCTCCAAATCTGGCAAATTTCTATGTCAGACAGTTTGAATGTGTCCATATCAACACTTACTGAAACCATATTTTGGCAACATTTGTTGCTGTAAACGGTATATTGATGACATTTTCTTAATTTGGGTAGGCTCAGGGGAACTCACTCCAACTGTTCACTGATTATCTCAACAGTTGTGAACCCCATCTTAAATTTACATGTAGCTTTGATCGACAAAGCTTATTTTTTTTGGATCTTCTAATTTAAAACAGTGACAACCATTTGATTGTCACCCTGTATTGCAAACCCATGGTACATAACACATTGCTACGATATAACATCTATCATCCCAAGGCTCTTACAGATGGTCTGCCCTTTGGCCAGTTTTTCAGACTGCTAAGGAATTGCACACTGAAGGAAGTTTATTTCAAAGAAGGGGCTTTTCTTAGTGTGAATCTGCGAGAAAGGGGAAATCCCAAACGACTCAGGTAAGCCTTTTTGTCCGTTTTTTTGAAGCAGAGATTTTGGATTTTGGACAGGATTTCGTAAGGAACTAGGTCATCCTTGTTTGCTTGGATCTTGTATTATTTATGGTATACATATATATGTATTATTACAGGCATTCTGCTTGTTAACTGAAAAGACTCCAAATAATCATTTTCAGTATTGGCACCCACAACCTTTTATTTGGCTGTGGGGTGGGGTGGTAGCCCATACATTCTGTTTTTTCCCTTCACAATATATTCAGCTCAAGCTCAGTGATGTTTTGCTTCCTCCGTCTATCTGGTAATTTTACACCCTATTTGTTTGGCTGTTTATAAAGTATGGAGGGAGTCAATTACCAATATACTGCAGGGGATTTCTTTTTTGGCACTGGGTGCGTGTTTGCAGAGGCTTAATCACCACAATAATCTGGTTTGTATTGTTTTCTGGTTATGGACCTTTTGCTTTTGTTTCCTTTGAAGGATATCCTGCTTGTAGCTAAATTGCCATCTGGTGTACCACGCATTGTGGGAGATTTGAAGGCCTACAACGGCTGGTATAGACTTTCTCCTCCAACATTCTGATGTTTTTTTCTGTTTCTGCCTGCTTAATTTTCAATGTACAACCCACAGTGAGTATAACGTTCCAAAAGTGTTACAGTCCTTGTGCCTTGAACTTCCCAATTGGCAAAGGTTCTTTCTCACTCCTTGCGGATCCTCATCAATGGCTTGGACCTCTATTTCCCAGAGGGAGCTAAAAAAGACTAGTATCGCCCTCAACACCTGGCTTCATTATTATATTCGGTCACAACTCATTTCTATTTCTTTCTACTAATACAAGGAGTAAAGAAAGACCTTTAACACTTTACATCGGTATAACAGTATTACTGACTCAAATGATTCACTTTCTCAACTCCAGCTGCATAAATATTTTTTATATTTGCTGCTGAGTTGAGTAGATATTACAGTAGATCGTCTATAGCTCAGTGTTCCAAATCAGGCCGAAAGTGTACATTTTCCTCACGTTTACTGTGTTCTTTGTAAACTGCAGACATATAGTGAAGGGCTACACTACCTGATACAAACGATTTGATATCACAGACAATGAAAGGAGTAAAAATAATTCCACTCCTTTCATATACTATATCATAAACATATCACTCTTGCATGTAATACAGAACCAATGAGATGTGGACTTGGGAAATGTTATAAAATGCTTTCCTTGCTGCTTTCAGGTAATATACAACTGAATAACATCATACCACAGCCTGATGGGAATCTGATAATGCGACAATCTAGCTTCACCAATTTGTTATTCACTTTGTGTTCCTGAAGTATGTATTGTTATAAACAGGTGTGTTTGCTCTATTAAATGGTAGTAATTGAAGTTTCTTACAAACGTCTTCGCCTTCCTCACTGAAGAATTGAACATGTTTTCTAGCAACGGAGGTTTGATTAAGAAGTATTAGCTCAATCATTTTATTCATCAGCCTTTTCTGTTTTAGTCACTATACATTTTATGAAGTATCAAAGATGTACCAATCTTGTTGCACCAGCGGATCCAAGGTGGTCTTTACTGAAAAGGCACAAAAAGGCTACTTATCAAATCTAGAACCATTATCTTTGCATTTTCTAGATAAAGTATATAATACTCATTTACAAGGTGAATTTTCAACCCTTAAATTGAGTTGGTTACGTAGACCATATTGTATCATTAGCAGCTTCTTTGTGTGCCATGGCTGTAAGTAGCATTGACTCAAAACATCACAAATCGTGCTTAGAAAGATCTTCTGCTGTGTATGTCTTCACCCACATGTGTAGGTGGGAGCACTGGAGCATTTCACATTGGGAAGGGACATTTACCAACACTGTGTAGCTAGCCCAAGGCAGGGAATCCTTAATCCTCTATTAGACAAGACTGATGATGTCCTTTATATGTGGTCTTTGATGCCAAATGTGTTTAGATCACTACGTTACTGCTGCAGTGAATCGGCAAACCTGATGTGCAGGAGAAGTAGGTAGATGTCCCATATACATTTACACAGAATACTTGTTTCTAGTTTTTTTGTTCTTTTTTGCATTTTTCATATCTAATCTGGTGACGTCCCAGGTTCTCATGCTGCATTTGCACTGGATGTGATCAATACTCTGCCAGGTAATGGAGAGGCACTGTGTCTTACTGTTTCATATGTGATGCAGCAAGTCCCAAAGGTGATGCAGTTTAAGTGGCAGTAGTTACAGTGGGCGATATGCGGTTGCAGTCTCATGTGTCTCTTCATAAGGCACACAGCCGCATGTGGAATGGTCTTCATTGGTCCTTGAATTTTATCTCAAACGTCTGTGTTCAGGATGGCCAATGCTTGTACACTGTGTTGTAAATCATCTACGTAGGTACAAGAGAGTTGATACCATGTTTTCTATGTTTTCATTTCAATTTAGTTTTGAACGGTAGGTCTGAGCCAATCTTGGACTTAGGTGTTTTTGTTGATATTAGTTTGAGGGATATAGGATTTAACTGTAGATTCACGCTTGATACTCAGGTTTGAATCACATATTGGTAGTTTCTGATTGTTACTGTGGCTCTGAGAAACAGTTGAGTAGCACCGATAAGTCACTAAATCAGAAAGCATAGCATCTTTAGGAAAAATAGGCCAAGGAGCACAATGTACAGCTCTTAGCGGTGTGGGGACATAGACGTGGTTTGACGGACTCTGCTTGTCACTGTCGAACACTGAAAGTGGGATGTTTGTATATGGCGCCTTTAGCTGACCTAGTACGCTCTTTCGGCTTCCAGATTGTATCCTATGCGGTTGACACTCAGTTGATTATTCCTGTATCACACAACTGGGAAGAATCGAAAAAGGAATTTCAACTATGCATGGCTACAATCAATAAATGGATGGCCAGCAACAGGCTCAAACATAATGGGGATAAGACCGTGATTATGTGCTTCGGCCGTAATAATATCCCCTGGGATAGTAGTTGGTGGCCAGAAGCCTGTGGGGGATGTCCCTCACTGTGTTTTTCTGCTAAAAACTTAGGCATTATATTTGACACCTCCCTGTCATTCTAGCCTCAAATAAATCAAATCATCAAAGTCTGTTTTTGGATTCTCAAAACTCTTAGGAAAATCATGCGTTTTTCAGAGGAAGATTTAAGAACGCCGGTCGTGCTTGCTGTAGTCACTTCTAGACTAGATTACTGCAATGCCCTTCTGCTAAATGCCAATAAATCATCCCTTGATAAATTATAGTCTATTCAGAACATCGCAGCACATTTGATCCTTAATCTCCCACAGTCATCCTCTGCCAGTAGGAGCCTGAAATTGCTATACTGGCTACCTATTAATAAGAGGATCATTTTTAAAACCCTCTGCCTTAATCACAGAGCCCTGCAATCCGAGGGCTGTGAATACTTGTCCACTCTGTGTCTGTATCAACCTACCAGAAACTTGAGATCGTCTACCAAATATGTGATCGCGGTCCCCCGTTGCCATAGGGCAAGATGGGGGGATCGTGCTTTTACAGTGGAAGCCGCTAGGCTGTGAAATGGCTTACCACTTGCTCTTCGGCAAATTACTATTCACGCCATTTTTAGGAAAAAATTGAAAACTTTGCTCTTCTCCCAATAGGTGCTTATTCCTGCCTGTTGGTACCCCTCTGCTTCCCTTACTTGTTCAGATTAGCGCTTCGATGCATCCTGCCAGAATGCGCTCTACAAATAGCTCAATACAAATACAAAATAGATGTTATTTAATTGATCAGAAACATAGTAGAAAACCATTGTGAAGAGTTTTGTTGGTTCTCATGCATGTTAAGAGCATTTTGATGAATGTTTGGTGGCCAGAAGTGACACTCTTTATTGTGTGTTTCCTTCAGTTCCATCTTTTTCTCTGTTTTTTATCTCATATACTCAATTTTATCGTGCTTCATATGCACTAAGCTGTCCATTGTGATATTTTTTACGATTAGCATGGCAGTAACTGCACACCAGTGACTTTAGCACTATCAATATGAAGAACCTCATCTGTATAATGCAAACATACATATATTTAGGGTGACTGTGCATTCATTGTAGTCCTTCACTGAAGCAGAAATCTGCATTTCTGTACTAGGTTTTGTGTTATTCTACTCAATGGATCAAACCTTTACTTGAGTACACCTGCACCAGCAAAGTATCTGTAGCTTGGCACAGCTCAAGCCTGTTGAATGTATCAGGTGTATTCTTATATTAAAAGGGCACAAAGGTAAGTGACCCTGTGCATGGGGAATTTCTCCGTGGGTAAGCAGCGCATACAATCAAAAATTTCCTCAAGTGTCAATGCAATTACAAAGCAAGAGTCCTTAAGGTACATTTGTAAAACTTCACCCCCAGACATGGACTTGATGACGATCCCTGCTCTCCATAAGTCTCTTCAGATGTATCAAGCACTTAAATATTTCATCATGAAAGAAGCGGCAAGCGAAGAAAACACCGGAGCGCGTGCTGTGCTGGAACGGCGATAGTAAGACTCAGTGTGAACTGGCATAAATTATCAGGCTGGTGCGCAGACTGATTCTCAGGTATTTGGAGGGAAGTTCCAGATAGAGAAGCTAAGTACCAGAAAGTAAATGAATGTGCAATACAGTATATACAGGTGTTCAGTTCAATGGCTGTAACTAACGGGTCAAGTCTCTTACCTTGACCCAAGGCAGAAGAAATGGTAATGAGAACAGATATCAACCACACTACCAGTGTTGAGCCCCAGTATGCCAAAATGCAAAGAACATTTCGAATAGCAGCAAACAGGCGGTACACAAACAATATCTAAACATCAAGAAGAAAGCCCTGTAAGCCAAAAACAGAAACTGGAAAGAGAAGCAAACATTTGCAATGCAATATGTCTCGCATTTACGAGAACTAGAGCTATTGGCCCTTCAAATGCCTAACTGGACTTTTCTTGCCACATAAATTGGTCAACTGCCTCATAATTTGGTCCTTTCCTGTGACATAATTCTAGTGGCTCTGCATATAACTAAAGCGCTTCCTTACACCTTCTTCCTCTATCTCCTTAACTTAAAAATTACTAAATAATTAAGTAATACTGTAACAAAATGTACTGCATAATGACATGTAAGATGCCTTTTCTTGCAGCATAATTTAATCAGCCCTGCCGCATAACTCCAGTGGCCTTGACTATAAGTTTACAGATCAACCTACTAAGTAGTGTGCACTTGTATGACTGTGACATTTTCCTCTTTATGGATTGTGATTGTTGGGTGGTTCGCTGTGTTAGCTGCAGTCGTAAAAGTACAGTTAGCTCAAGCCTTTTTGTTTGATTTAGAGAGAAAACGTCTGAAGGTTTGGCTGGTGGGAAGGAGGAATGTTGTGGGTTCCTGAAGCGGAATACTGTGGTGATGTGTTGGTTGCACTGCTTTTCAGAACAAATGTTCGGATTTTCTGCATTTTGCCTGCGTAAGAAAAAGCCAACTTAAACGTAAGCTAAGCCTCCTGGGTTTGGGGTACGTGGCAAATTCTCCTGTAGGATGATCAAACAAACAATTCTGCTAGAAAATTTAACAGGGATTGTTAATGGTTTCTCTTACCATTCCTGAAGTTTTCAGTCAACAGGTGTGACACTGGTGTGATCTTTTGCAGTCAGAAGCAGTGACTGCAAATGCATTATTAAGCATTGAGGCTACCCACATTAACACACACATACAATTACTTGCATCTACACATAAATGTCTATTAATGTGACATTTTCCGTTCAGCCCATATACGCACTGAAAGAGGTTCAGCAGAATGGTTTCCCACTATGCACATACTGATCTTAAATAATTTTGCTCTGCAGAACCTGTTGCTTGTAGACTTTACCACCAGTTTAATGTTGATATTTTTCTTGTGCAGAAATTAAATAAAATAATGGAAGATATGCTGAAAGGCCAGTTTGTCTGACAAAGACAGTGAAAAGTCGGTGGAGCCATGGGAGAGTCAGTAACGCTAGCGGTACATGGGAACAACAACTGCTGGCTTAGAGAGGTGTGTATTTCCACCTTGTGAGGGGCATCATGTCTCTCACTCTTCCTAGCATAATACTTTGTTTATCCACGGTATACTGATCTGCTTTGATTCTATTGTAAAGAACTTGCAGAACGAAAGAAAGGTGCAGTTGCCATATGTAAACACAAAGTCCGGTGTGCTCAGCTCCAAGAATGAAAGGAACTGGAATGTCTCACAATGAAAAAAAGGCGGGCCAATCATATGTAAACATAAAGTGTGGTGTGCTAGGCTGCAGCAATTAAGGGAATTAGAATGCCTCAGAACAGAAGAAAGGCTTGGATGCCATACGTAAACATAAAGTGCAGCGTGCCACGCTGAAATAATTAAAGGAACTGGAAGGCTTCATGACCTCTATGGAAACCTAGTAGAAGAGTAAGAAGGTGTGGTGCAATGACTAGAGGTGCTGACTTAGGAACTGAGGACCTGGGTTTGAATCACGGCATTGGCTCAACATCATTTAATCTCCCTATGCCTACAAAAGATGAATATGTCCTTTTGTAATGTAGCTGGTACTCATGTAAAGTCTCCAATACCTTCAGGTCTAATTGGGGTACCTTAGCATTGCAAAGGGAAAACAAGTAATTGAATAAACAAGCAGGCCTGCAAATGAAAAGGGAAGTTTTGCCAAATAAGAGGAGGAAACAAAGAAAAAAAAAGTTCCCTAAAGAAGAGATAAACAGGCCAATGCATAATTAAATAGTAGTTGGTCCCTGCTCCCAAAGAGAAAAAGGAGGGACAATGAGGTAAGACTGACCACTAGCACAGAAGGATTTTTAAATTACACTGAAATGAGCAAATAAAATGGCTTTAAGCCCAGAGAAGAGATACTTAAAAGTATACAAGAGGCTGTATGCTTACGCTTGACCTAAAAACAAGACAGGTTGAAGATTGGCTAGATGAACTGAGTGGGAGAGGAGAGCCAATGCCGCAGTTAATCATTGCCAGGTAAAGAGCCATAAGTACACTGCAGTTAAATATACTCTATGACTTGTGCATCGGAAGTGAAATCCTATGCTAGTATGGTCCTGTCCCTAGTTGGTTAGTGATCTAGTGGAACTCATATGCTATTGACCCGTCTTCCAGAGTTTCCTTCCACTTTTCTGTATAAATCTGCTGATTATATGGTTTACATCAAGATGACCATGTGATCCTGATGTTTATGCCTTATCATAGAAAGAAGGGGAGAACAGAGAAAGGCAAAAGAACACAGGAGTGCTTGATGTGATGGAGTGGTGTTGATAACACTCCATCTATACTGGTATCAGTTATCAGATTGGTACACAGACTGGTTCTCTGATAGGAGGTGGGTGGAGTTTAGGATGGAGATAGTAAGTACAGAAAAACAATGGACATGCAATACAAAATATAAACTTGTCCAGCGTTACATGTTTAACCATTACAATGAGTATCTTACCCTGATCCAGGGCAGAAGAAATGGTGATGAGCGCAGACATCGACCAGATTACCAATAATATCACCAGGAACTCTTCCCACAGAACTAACCAGATGAATGGCGGACAAACAATATCTAAACAAGTACAAAACCCAGAAGCACAATTGCAGAGTCTAGCCTGAACAGGGGATTTAGGATGGGAAAACAAATAAAGGGGCATATTTACAAGCCCCCATCACCACTGGAGCATCACTTTATGTGATGCTCCTGTGGCACTGTGCCCTTCCCCATATTTACAAGGTGGTCTTAAGCCACTTTGAATGGCTTAACGCAGCCTTGTGAATATAGGCCCAATGCAGTTTTCTGGGGCAGAGGGGCGTGCAATGGATGACGCTGTCGGCGTACCCATGCAACACCCATTGCTTTGTGACACTGCCCCAGATTTACAAGGTAACATAAATATATGGCAGTGCAAAAACGAATGCCAGCCCAAGGGTGGCATGTACATAACACAAGAAGTAGAAATACTTTTATTTCTCCTCGTTTTTGCTTTTTCTATATGTTCTGCATTCTGCAGCACACATAGAAAGCACAAAACACCATGAATGGACTCCTTCCTGCAAATAAATAATCATTAATTAATGATGATTTGCTACTTCTATGTGTGCTGCATTCGTAGTAGATCTCTTTCCTGAAATCTTGAGAGACAATCACACCAAGAGTAAGTCTCAAGGAGTCTACAGAGAGGCTGAGAAAATCTGTATTACTAGAGATCCAGAGATATCGCTGCGAAGTTAAATTTTTTCACATGGTGTAAGACACAGTACTAGGAAGGTAAGATTTTGAAATTGACATTTCATTTATGTAGTGCTTACCAGTCTTGATGTGGCATTGAAAATTTAAAGGGCACTCATGTCAGATCTTACAAGATATGTCACTGGCGTCTCTCCAGATAAGATTCAGATTTGTGCCGATCATGGAGAAACTATGGCAGAATGAAATCCACCAAAGATAAATATTCGCTTTTGAGATCACATTTGTTATTGATGGAAAGTCATTTCATTTCACACAAAGAATGGAGGTTGTGTACTTTTTTAACATTGAGACTGTAGAGGAATACTTCACTGTGATGAACACCTCCGGTGATTAGATGGCATGCCATGGTGGCATGGAGATGAGAGGCCATGTGTTAGACCTGAGAGCTTTGAGGTGGTCTTCCCCCAACATTTTGCCTGCCTCCCTTCATTTTTCTGATCCTATTTTTATATGGTTTTAGGACTCTTCACACTTACCACAGATGACCAGTGCTAAAGTGCCTGTGCTCTTGCCCCTAAATATGGTAACCTTGGCTCCTACACAAATGGCATATTTCATTTATCTATAAGTCCCTAGTAAAGTGGACTATATGTGCCTTGGGCCTGCAAATTAAACGCTACTAGTGGGCCTGCAGCACTGATTTTGCCACCCACATAAGTTGCCTCTTAACCAAGTGTCAGGCCTGCCATTGCAAGCCCTGTGTGTGCAGTTTTACTGCCACTTTGACATGGCATTTAAAACTACTTGCCAAGCATTAAACTACCCTTTTGTTACATATAAGTCACCCCTAAGGAAAGCCCTTGCTAGCCCATAGATCAGGGTGCTATGTAAGGAAAGGCAGGAGATGTATTTGTTTTACATGTGCTCGTAATGAAAAATGCCCTAAGTCATTTTGACGAATGTGAAGACTGCTCCCCTCAGCATTGGAAATTCCCTTATATACTTATAAGTGATAATTTCTGATCTGATAGAAGTGGCATTGTCATGTCTGGTATGGTTGGGATGGTAGTGCAAAACACTGCTGATTGGTGAAGTTGGATTTAACGTTTTTATTTCAAAAAGTCCACTTTTAGAAAACATGCATTTATCTGCACTTGCTACTTTCCTTGCCTTAAACACACACATAATATATATGTATTTATTTGCTGGGTTGGTAACCCCCCAAAAATCAGACACTTTTGAACCTACAACTGCACTCTGGAGTCTGTCAGAAGGACTGCAGTGCTGCCTAAAGGACTCATCTGGACTGCTTTTCTGAAAGGATTGCTCCTGCTTGTTGCCCTGCTGCTCCCTGACTCTGCTGGAATGACTTTGCCTTCCCACCACAAGTATCCAAGGGCTTGTCAGCTCACCTCCTATTAAGTCTCAGGGCCATCAAAGACTTCACCTAAAAGAAAAAATCCGTGCCTCAGCACGCCACGCCATATAAATAAATTGTAACGCCTGCCTTGGGCTGGAGAATCGATGCAGCACCTGAACAATTGATGCAGCACTTGTTTTGCAGCTGCAGAATTGATGCAACACCTGTTTCACTGCAGTTCCAACAACACTGCACTGGTGGATTTTCCACACATCATCCTTCGGTGTCAATTTTTCATCGACTCCACTCCGCCTTGTGGAACCGAGGCTGTGTACGCAGAATTGAATTATCACCTTTCCTGCAAGGAAAGAATCAATGTATCACCTCCCCTGCCAGTAAGGAACCTATGCAGCATCTCATCTGCATGGGAAGAATCAATACATCACCTTCCCTGCACAGTAAGAAATTGACGCAATTCTTTTTTTTACATAGTCCAGGTACTTTGTGCTAAAGAAATACGTACATTGATTCCTGTAGATTAAGACCTACTTAAGCCTCTAAAAAGTGATATCTTGACCTGTGTATGTTGGACCTTTGTCGTTTTGGTCTCGCTTTATTCCAATAAACACTATTTTTCTAAACTGGTATGGAGTACTTTTCGTGGTGTTTTCACTGTGTTACTGTTCTAGCTATTGTACAAATGTTTTACACATTGCCTTCTAAGTTACATCTGCCTGCTCTGTGCCAAGCTACCAGACAGGGAGCACGGGATGACTTAGGTTGTGTTATGACTTAGCCTGGTTAAGAAGGTAGTCCCTACTTGGACAAAGTGCATACCCCTGCCAACTATAAACCCACTTTCTAACACCTTGGCACATTACTGGGGCACAAAGAAGACAATAAACAAGTAGAAGGCTGCTAAATTTAACAGTCTCAGAGGTGGATGACATTTCTTTTAAGATTTTCTCTAGATCAAACTGTGTTTGAACCCAGGGACTCCCTTTTTGCCTGGCTATCATCAGATATTACGAACATAAAATCCTCCTTATACATCGGCCCATAGGATAGAGGAGTCAGGATCTTGGCTTAATTGGTTAAAGGCTAAGGGTGAATGGGTGAAGTAGTCCTGAGTTTAGCAACATCACCCATGTTGGCTCATAAAGGGGTTGTCTGACCTGGGTTGGTCATGGCTCCTTGTCAGGGAATTGATTTCCTCATTTTCATGAGGAGGCTTTTGAATGACATTATAGAGTTTGGTTTTATTGTTTTCTTCTATTGTAAGTCTACTGACGTTTCCCGGGGTATGAGGCTGGAAAGGTGGGGATATTTTGTGCAGAACTTGACAAGTTCTTTTTTGTTACACCAAAGAGTATAGGGGTCTGTTAAGTCTGCATTTAGGCGATAGTTCATTTTGATGATGGTGTGTGAGAAAGTGGATTATTAGTTAGTGTGAAAGGTGGTCCATCACAAACAACAACCTCACTATTCTTGTTAAGTCCAGGAAAGGCTTTGTTATTTCAACCTGAGCTTAAACCATAATAGCTATAGCACAGAGCAGACAGATTCAACTTGTGTAAAAGGTTTAGAAGTATCAAAACAGTTCAAAAGCCAGAAAATCAAAGCAATAGAAATACTACTCTAATGTTAAAAAATAGAGAATATTTTAGTGAACTCAATGGCATATGTATTAACTGATTTTGCATTTGCAGATGGTGCGAATCGCTAAAATATGCTGTTTTTGAATGCAAAATAGCCTGTATTTCCGTATGAAAGGCATTCACAGTCCAATCTTAGGGAATCATAAAAATAGTGATTCCCTAAAGTTGCGACTCACAAATTGCGAATCACAAATTGCAAGCTGCAAATAGGTAATTGCGAAATCAATGTATCATCCATTCGCAAATTGAGTGCATCAGCATATCCCACAATGGCTGCTCTATACGTCATGGTGAGGAGGATTAGGATCCTGGAAGGTTTGCAGAGAAGGCAGAGGAGACAGGAGTGCATTTTTCGAATGTGCGCAACATTGTTTGATCAGACTGAGGAGGGTATCCATGAGAAGTATAGATTAAATTCTGCCATGATATTAGATATAATGGAATGACTCCACCCACAATGGCAGCGACACACTCACAGGACCAATGCAAATTCCACCCAATTGCAGGTGCTATGTTCCCTGCACCTCTTAGCCTCAGGAAGCTACCATGGGGTAATAGAAACAGCTAACTGTGTGTTGCAAAGTGTGCTGTTATGCTTTTTTAATGAATTTGGCTGCAGTGCTGATGAAAATCAATGATCACATCAGATTCCCCAACACACCACAGGAATTGCAGCTCAGTAAATGAAAATTCTACCAATCAGTCCAATTCCAACACACCACTGGCTGCATTGATGGGACACATGTCGCAATCTGTCCACTATCCGAAAATGAGTACATCTACAGATATATCAAATGTAGCCATTCTTTGAACGTACAAGCTATATGCAATGCCTCAAATCTCATAACTGATATAGTGGCTAGATTCTCTGGCAGTACACATGATTCCTATATTTTTAGGCATAGTGGAATTTACACATGGCTACTCTGTAGTGACTTTGGAGAAGGATTCCTGCTTGGTAATTTTCCACTATAATGTGTAGCATAGAGTATAGAAGCAGTAACTGATGACAATGAGCACTGGTAGAATTGAGTTTGTCCAGTATGGTCACAACCATCCGCAAAAACTTGAGTTTTGACATTTAATGAAGTGGTAATAGGATTCAGGCTAGCAATCACTGCCTGCCGGCAGGTGCAACCTTCAAGACAAATAAAGTCAGGATGGAGAACTATTCGCCTTTGGTGCAGCAATGAAGGGCAGGTACATAAATTGTAGATTAGAGTTTCTTTATGTTGGCCACAAAGATGGCATCTTGTGTCATTGGATTCTAAAACGATGCCATGCCAGGGGGTGAGCACAGAGGTTAAACTCACCCAGTCTTAATGCCAGAAGCCTAGCCTTAATCCACAAAGGAAAAGTTCTGGTGATATAGTTTGGCTGCTTGCTGGAGGAATAGGAGATAATACCTGACCATGCGTGAGAACGCTTGCTTAGTACTGCCAAATCGCCCAGTCTTGACAGATTTTATTGCTATGGATGCTGTTAGTTTCATGAAAACCTAGTGGTAAAAATGTTTACTCCAAGCCTCAGTCAGGGAGAATTCAGATAGTTTATCATCAAGGTGACGCCTGTACAACGATGCTAGACAAGTGCCCTCTAATTCGCATCAGATTAGGCTGCAAGTGGAATCTTGCGATTTAGATCTGAGCCTGTGGCAGAAGTTAAGGAAACAGCTGCCTCTAGCCCAGTGCTATTTTATAATGCTGTACTTAAGTCTCATTTGCGCTGGTGATGCTCTCTTTGGAAGACAAAGACGATTCTACTTATCAGTTTGTCTGCTGTCATAGCCTCTCTGCCCAATGTAATTTCACTTCCGTACGTTAATGTGGGGATGACCTTTGCTTTCATCACCTGGAGAAGGGGGTCAAGGCTTACTCCTTGTAGTTTCAGCGCAACTGCTGAAAGAGCAAATATTAAACTAGAGCCTTTGTTGTTTATGCAGCGCAGGTGAGATGTAAATGAACCCTTGCTGACCAGGAGAATGCCCAGACATTTGTAATCATTACGTTGGTCGAGCCATGCGCCACTAAGCTGCCACCTGCAATGATGAGTTGATGTTCATCCGAATGTAACCATCATGGTTTTTGTTTGATTGATTTTCAACCCACTTCTAACAGTATAGGCATGTAATTTCGAGAATTGCAACTAAAAGCCGATCTTTGTCTGCCTGAAGAGCAGGAGGTCATCAGCATATAGCACGTGAGTCATACATTGACTTCCCACTTTGGGTGGGTGGCAATTTGCTTCATAAAGTGGCCTCAACATGTCAGCTATATATAAATTAAAGGCAAGGGAGCAAGCACACATCCTTGCTTCAATCCAGATTTTGTAGGAATCTTTCTTGAGATACAAGAGCCATCTCCTAGTTTATCCTGCAACCATGTATTAACATATAGCTGTTCAATTGCTCTCAATAAAGCACCTGGCAGACCCCAGCCCCACAGTTTGCGCCATAAGGGTATACTGTCGAAAGTCTATTTAAAGTCCACAAAGCCAGAATAAAGCACCCTTTTATTTCTGATTGCTTTGTCGCACGAGGGCCAGTGCCATCAAATTTGAGGTGGTGCCACATTTATCTCTAAAGACACATTGATTTCTTGAAATGAACTGGTATTCCTCTGCCAGGGCTCTAAGATTGTTGAGTAACAAGCTAGCATAGAGCTTAGTGTTATTGTCACTTAAGGCAACAAGTTGGTAGTGGGGGGTCAGATTCTGTGTCCTCTTTAAAAATTGGATGGATGATGGACACTCTCCAGTAATCTGGGATGCTGTTGTTCATCAGGCAGTGTTTAAACAGGGGAGTTAACACCTTGGTCCAAAATGTAGGGTCAGATGGAGGGAGCCTATTAGGGCTTCGGGACCCATCTTTCTGCAACCTTGCCATCTTCAAGGTACAGTGTTTCTCTATTTGACTAGATGTTTAAAGGACAGCTGCCTTTAAGTGAGTCGATTGTAGGCATTTGTATAGCCTCCAGAGTAACAGTAAAGTCACTTGATGAAATATAAGAGGGTTTGGTGAGCAGACAGTTGGGATGCAATGAAAAATGAGTTGCCAGAAATGAGACCCAGACAGGTTCTGTGGTATTCACATTGGATTCCCCTCTTACTTCCAATTGTAACTTGTTGATCAATGACCAGAATCTTTTTGTGTTCTTTTTCTTAGTTGCAAACAGAAATTGGGTCCAAAAGCCCTAATTTCTTTCCTTTTTAGCATGCCAAATTGTTCTCCTGAATAGGGACCTTTATTTGCTTAGAATACATTTTGCAATAAGCGAGGAAGGCTCCCTGACAAGGATTCGCATTTTGCGATTAACTTCACTTTTCAAGACCTTTAGAGGTTCCATCAGTTTGAGTTTGGAAGAAAGAGGGTTGCTTATCTTGGTGCATTGTGGAAGATTAACTTGAAGTTTATGTAGAATTTGACCGGTAAAGACCATCCACTGTTTTTAAAGTAAACAATGATGAGACAACGCATTTCATGATCTTGCTGCAGGTATCATATTTATTGCTCTAACTTCGGATCAAATATGGTAACACACAAAAAAGGTTTTGAATGCACAATTTGTGCTTAAATCAAATGTGTCACCACAAACATGAGAAATGTTTTGGAATGTCCCAAAACAAGAAGCACAAATGCATGTCTGTATCATGTTTTGCACCCAAGCACTCCACTAGTCCATTCAGTGGACTCAACACCATGTCTTGGTTAGGCCTCAGAAGCTGCACTGTGTCTGGAACTGTAATGACTTTTCCATCACAGGGAGAGTAATACTACTGAGGTTGGAGAGCTCCTCACTATTTACTCCACCTTAGTCACTGTTTCATGTAATCTGGGCCGCCTGCATGTCCTCCCTCTGCATTGGTTACATCAACTCAATTTGCCATCTCTACTTGCATGGTCACAGCACATCACAAGAATAATACTGTTGCATTTGTCAGGTGATGGACAGATCAGGTAAACCTATCCAATCAGCCCATTAGTTGGTGATGATGCCTATGGTGTGTGACATGATCCCACAGCATTACTGTGCAAAGTTCCTTGATGGCATTTATAATTTTGTTAAAATTGTCTGCTGTGGCTTTTTGCCCTTCCTCTACTGTTGTATTCATCTGCCTGTGTCACACATGCTGTTCTTCAGTGTCACAAACTGTGTGTGCATTGACTTCATGTGCTTACATTGTAGGCACTGCACTTTCAACATTGATGCCTCAGACTTCCAAATACAGCTAAGCTAAGCCATCACCTTCCTCTGATGGCCACCTTACAGTCACTCTACGCCTCATGAGGGGATTGTACTGGCACTAGACAAGAGACTGAGATCTATGGGAGAGTCTATCCTCAGAAGGTGGTGTTTACATGTCTTTTGTAATATCATCAGCCTCTATGTCAAAATCAGGCAGTGGAGCCACTGGTGTCTTGTGTCTGGTTGGTGCAGATGTTGCTGGTGGTATGGGGCACAATATTTTGACCCTGACAGTGGCAGAGTTTCCTCACTCTCTGCACTTTCAGTTTCTGCAGCATGTGGTGCAGGTATTTCTGTGACAATAATGAGAAATAGTTTAGTTCAAGAAATTACGTGTGTCAGTTCATATTTATTGTTTGAAATAAAAAAAAATCCCTGACATGGTGTTTGCACTTGTCAGTTGCTACATCAATGTGTATAGGGTTACACAGTGCAGCATTATTTGCCATATGTTCCCTGTTGTATTACAAACTACTACTCATATAATGCATTGGTGGGTTGCAAGTAAAATATGGCCTAGAAGTTTTTTGGATTGAAGTTTAACAATGGTTTTCATTAAACGTTTCTATGTTGCAATTTGTACATCTTACCTTTGCTGGTACTGGGTGTGGCTGAAGTCTTAATGTCTATAACCCTGACAATGGCTTCAGGTTGCAAAGTTGCTTCTACCATTCCCTCCAAAGAGGTGGATGGTGGCTGGGTGGATGGTCCTCTGCCAGTTTGCCTTGCCTCCGCAAGTCTGCTTGCTACCTACTCCTTGGCCCTTGTGCCTAAGTCAGACAGCACTTACGTATTTCCTCGGCCGAGCACTGCATGAGATGCACCGTGCTGATCTTGGCCTGGATGTTTTTCCATGTTTTCATTTTTTTCACTCTCTGGTACCTGCAGCAAGCTCTTCACAAACAACTTATCATGGCTCTTCATAACTCCCTATGTGAGCACCTCCAGTTGTTGCTCATGATATTTCAATGTTCTTTCACACCTTCCAGCCTCCTTGTCATTCCCATCAGTGGCCATAATGAGCTAGGTGTGCAAAAAAGCATTCCAAACAGGCTGCAATGTACTGACCTCCAACAGCATGGATTGACTCTGTATGTAGAGTGCAAAACTAGGCACACTGTGTAGGGGTCCAGGGAGCCACACATTGGTTTCCAGAGGCAATATCTAGATCACCTAATGCTCTAATTTTTTAGGTAGCTTGTTCAAGCAGTTAGGAGAGGTGCAAAGCATTTTTGTACTCACAGCTTCAATCATGCATCTCACACATTAAAAGGAATAACTCGATGCCCATTTATATTCATACTTCAAATTTTTATATCAATTTTAAGACCAAGTGTTGGACTTTTTGCCTTACTCAGGGTAATCCCCAGTCTTTTTGCATCCTTCCTCCTGGTTTTTCTTACCTCTCGCTGTTGGCTCTAGGACTCTGAGCACTTTATCACTGCTGACCAGTGCTAAAGTGCAGGTGCTCTCCCATCTAAAGTTGGTATGATTGGCTTATACCTAATTGGCATATTTAATTTACCTATAAGTCCCTTGTACAGTGGTATCTCTATACCCAGGGCCTGTAAATGAAATACTACCAGTGGGCCTGCAGCGCTGCTTGCGCCACCCACTGAAGTAGACTTTCAAACCTGTCTCAGGCCTGCTAGCGCAGGGCCTGTGTGCGCAGTTTTCTGCCACAGGGACCTGGCATCTAAACTTACTTGTAAGGCCCAGAACTCCCCTTTTACTACATGTAAGTCACCCCTAAGGTACGCCCTAGCTAGCCCTATGGCCAGGGTGCCATGTATGTAGAAAGGCAGGACATGTGCCAAGTTGCGTGGCCTGTCCTGGTAGTGACAAACAGCCTAACTGGTGTCTCACTGCTGTGAGTGCTGCCTTCTCATAGGATTGCATTAGAAATGCCCTGCCATATGTGTAAGGGGTATTGTCTGATTTATGAGGGGTAGCGTAGGCGTGTTTGGTATGGTTGTGATGGTGATAATAAATGCTGCTTACTGGTGAAGGTGTATTTTTTATTACTATCACAGAAATACCACTTCTAGAAAGTGCGCATTTATCTGTGCTTATGACTCTGGTGTTTTGCAGCTTGACTCCAATCCACGTCTGGGCAGAGTGACAGTTGGGGCTTTGTGCATACTTTTCAGACAGCCTGTACACATGGAGGGTGGAGGTGTCACAGAGGTGCATCTGCATACTGAATAGTCTTCCTGGGCTGAGAGAAGGGAGAGGCGGGGCACACCTACATTTGTAAAGGCTGTGCCCTGGCCTCACACAATAGGGTTGTTAACCCCCCACTGATGTTTGGAGGCTGTGCTGAAAGGAGAGAGGGGGCACTCCCAGAACCAGTTCTAACTGGCTGGAACCTCCTCTCCCTACCAATGTAAAACACTGTAAGAACTGACTATAAGTACAGGGGAATTTTCCCCATAATTTGGAAACATTTTGAACTTACCTGGAACTGGACACAGACTACTTGAAGGACTCACCAGGAAACGCCATGGACTATTGCTGCTGGACTGACCGATGACCTGCTTGGCCACTGCAGAGGACTTACCACTTGCTGCACATTCCTTGAGCTGGCCTGTTGTTGGGCCCTCCACCTGTGGGCCTTTTCTGATAAACTTGGCTCCCCAGGGGCAGGGTGCTGTGGCCCCTGACCCCTGCATTTTTACCCTGAAGCATGAGGGGTGCTTCACCTGGTTGGAAAACTAAGCGCTTTGGAAGGCGCTCCATAGGGGATTTTCTTAGCGCTTGAAAGCACTTCCCCTTTCTGGTGCATCGCCCTTGACAAAGCGTTTATTCATTTTCTGGCAGAAGGAAATCACAGCCGCAGCCGGGCCCCTTTAATCACTCGAGCATGTCGAGCGCGCTGTGTTTGTAGTCCCCGGGCAGTCAGGAAATAGAGAGGAGCCGGCGACTCCTCTCCGTGCCCCCGGGGCACCTTCAGGAAAAAATATTGGAGCAAACGCACTCCTGGAGTGCCCCCGGGGCGAGGTTCGCTCTAGGGAGTGCCCCTGGGGCAAAAGCAGGCACCTACTTGGGTGCCTGCCATCAGCTGCAGCCCAGACGGGCCGCAGCGTCCAAATTGAAGGTGGGCAGGAGGAGAAGCCTCGTCGGAGGCTCCCTGCCCCACCGCAACCCTTGTGTGGGCCGCACCCTTATCGTCCCGGTCAACCTCCTCAGCAGAGCGGACAGGACGGAAGCCTCATCATCATTGGAGGCTTCCCGCACCGCCGAGCCCCGTGTTTGGTGTGCTGGGCTTTAAGGGTGCCCCCCCTGTGCGGGAGGGCCAGTGCAGGCCCAGGGGGGGCCCCCAGCGACCGCGGGCCCCAGGAGGGGTCCGCCCTGAGAACGGAGGGGGCGCAGGGCGCCCCCCTCCTTCACTGCAAAATAAAAAACTCCCTGATTTTGGCCCCCTCCCTCGTGAGGGCCAGTTGAGGCCCGGGGGGCTCTAAGGATCACAGGTCCCCAGAGGGGCCCGTCTGCCAAAGAGATGATGTGCGTGCCGCCCTCCTCTGGTTTAAGGAGCAGGGAGGCCCCCGTTCGGCGCAGAGGAGAGCCGGGGGCCCCATTTTTTTACCTTCTTCCTTCCTCAGACACTGGAGGTGCCTTTACCATCAAAACAAGTACTCCCTAAAAGGGGTCCATATATATAATCTAAAGTTCTTCCTACAGACCTTAGTGGATTGATATATTGCCTACCTGTTTTTGATGTGTGATAATGTTTTTACATTTATGGGCAAATGTTCCTTTTATGGGAATGACTTGCTAATATGTTTCCCTAACTTGCCATATGTTTTCCAATGTTCTTACTATGGGCATTTTATGATATTCTTATGACACGTGTTCTAATGTGATAATGTGTTTCCTGACTACTGCTTATGTTGCAGAATACTGAGTAACCTGTGTGTTATGTGTGACTACTGCTAATTTGCAGAGTAACTAATGTGTAACGTTCTGACAACTGCTAAGGTAGCAGGATAGTACTGATATGTGATGTTTGGTCTGATAATTGCATTGTGTACGATACAGTATATTTTCATATAATCTGGTGTTGTGTTTCCTTTGTGGTGGGGATATTGCATCACATGTGTTGTGTGTGTTGTGCAGACGCTTTACACATTGCCTCCTGGTAAAGCCTGACTGCTCGTGCCAAGCTACCAAGGGGGTGAGCAGGGGTTATTGTGGACGTGTAACTCCCTTGCCCTGACTAGAGTGGGTAAGTTCTGCCTGGCTGAGGTGCATACCCTAGCCAACCAGAAACCCCATTTCTAACACCAAGACTATCAAAATTGGTTAAGTACTTTTTAAGATAAGAATTTTTGAAGTTTTAATAAATGTAGTCTTTCTGTGCGTAATTATATAGGAATCAATAGGCAGTCATTTTAGTAAAGAGCATATAAAAGTGCACAGTTGTGTTACCAGGTTCTGCTTTTGAAAGGTTGGTCAAGGTCGTTGGTGGGCACATCGTGCCAGTTGGAGAGGGTCAGACGGTTCACCTGCAGGGCCACTTAGGGGGACCACTTGGAAAAGGGTGGTTCTTGCAGATTTAGAGGTGGTAACTTGTGGTTGCCTTGTGGTGTTGAGGTCGCAAGGGGTGTGGGACCATGGAGGCACAGCTGGTTCCTCATTGCAGGGTTCTGGGCAGCCGGGTGAAGAGCACGTTGTTGATCCACGAGCTGTGTGCAACGGAGTCTCCTGAAGCTGGAGGTAAGTCACTTTGAGGGCTGCTTACAGGACAACGAGGGCACTATGGTGGGAGGTCCAGGGTGTTCCTGAAGTTCCTCAACTGGGGATTCCACCTGATCCATTTTCAACTCTAGGGAGCTGGTTTTCTTATTGTCCAACAGAGGATGACCAGTACCAAGGGTATCAGTACAGTCCGGCCACCAGAGGGCACAGTGCCATTAAACTTGGCACACTTGCAGGGTTTGTCCTCGCAGTTGTTGGTGTGTCATTGGGTCTGGATATGACTTCCGGTTCAAGAGATATCAGCCAGTCAACAAAGTGACCCTCACTGGGTTGCTTGTTCTTTATTGGTTGCAGAGTGGTACCTTCTTTCAGAAGGGAGATTTTGGATGATTTGTGAAGCCTGTAGGTCCTCTGGGCTTCTTGAGGTCAATGCAGTGTCCAGCTCCTCTGATGCAGCAATTGTAGGGTCCTGGGTGCAGCAGGCAGTGTTTTGCGCCTTTTCTTTGTGCAGGAGGTCCACAATTCTTGTGCCTTGGATCTTCTTTGGGGTTAGTCTTTTTTGTCCTTTCAAATCTAATTTCTTGGTCCAGGGATGCCCACTTAATACTGAATTTAGTGGGTGTTTTAGGGGGAATCTGGTGGTGTCCACAGGGACAATTACCTTTGGGTGGCTACACCCACTATAGTGACCATTTCCTGTGGGAAGAGTCACTGCCCTAAACCTAATTGGCTATTTTCTTTCCATCCAAGATGGAGGAAAATGAAGTATAGGTTCCACCTCGCAGGCAACACCTTAGGGGTGGTGCATGCCAGGTGAGGCCACTCCACCAACCCTTTGTTAGGTTTCCCCCCTTTGCTCCTGCCAAAAGTAGGGGTTTGCAAAGGGTAGATGCCAGCTGCTGCTAGCAGTATGTTTTGGGGTCCAGTTTCAAGGGGGGGTAAGCCCTTTGAATCTCACCGCCAGGACAGTGCACATTCCTGAGGGAGGGGTTATTAGCTCCTCCACCCAGGTAGGACATTGTCTTACAAACCGAAGGGGCAGGGCTCACCCCCTAGATTTGTATATTGGCTGTCAGGAGGTGGCACCTGGATAGGACCAGTGGCCACCTAGAAGGTGGTCTCTGGGTACATTTAGGGATAAATCCATGACTTGCACAAGTTTGGATTTATCATTTTGAGTTGTTTGATACCAACCAACACAGGGTTTGGAGTAGCCATCATGTCGCTGGGAAACTTGTGTTGACTAGTGTCCAGCACATGTATTAAAATAGCTGCTCTGTTCACTCACTATGTGCCAGGTTTGGTAAAGACTCAGTGGGGGCATATTGCTCATGCAGCTATGACCTCACATATAATATGGAGCACCCTGGCTTAGGGCTGTAAGGCCTGCCAGAGGAGTATCTTACCCATAGTAAATGCAGTGTATGGTGGTCAGGGTACACAGGCATTGTGCCATGCCAAGTTTGTGTTTTAGGTTTGTACCAGAACACTTCAGCCTGCAATGGCAGTGCTGGTTGCATCTGAAACATGGCCCAAGAGGGTGGCACAATCAATGCTGCTGGGCACATAGGTGCACACTTACTAGGGATGTATTGTGGTAGCTAAGGGTGTATCCAAATGTGTCAATGCATCACAATAGATTTAGGGAAAGAGTTCTGGCCCAGGGAACCTGTTTAGCATGGGCCCTGGGCAGTACTATTTCTAGGACATATCAACATCAGGCAAAATGTGGGGGAATAACCATGTCAAAAAGAGGCCTCTTCTCACAGACTCACTTTATCATTATGAGATCATCAAGCTACTCCAAAATGCGACATTCACAATTTTGCAATTACCTAATTGTGATTTCCTATTTTGGTAATCGCTATTTGGTAATCCCAAGTTGTGATTGTGAATCCTGTGGAATCACAAAAGCATTAGTGACTCGTGTGATACATCGCAAATTGCCAAGTAACGATTTGGTAAAATTCACTACTTGGTATTCGCAACATCTTTTCTTGATAGGCCCACAATGACACAAAATGAGAAAAATTCAATAAGGGGAACTGGAGATGTGAATTTTTAAACTTTGAGATGAAAATGACTCAAAATATCGCAAAGCACCAACTGTTCATACTAGACAGGGAAAAGAATAAGGTTTGCTGCTGACTGCGATGCAGCACGGGTCAGATACGAGAACTAGGCTAGTTCTGGTCAAAGAGTCACCTTCGCACCTAGAACAATTTCAGAAGGTAGAGTCAGCAGGGTTTGGCTGCATGTGAGATCGAAAGTGGTTGTTGTTGATGATGAGGCAGTGAAGGACGAGGTCTTGGTGAAGCCGTTGATAAAAGCAGAAAAATCTCTGAACTTGAAAGGTCTGGCGGTAGTGCCCAGTAAGTTGTCAATGTTAATGCTGCTCAGTGTCTGGTTCACCAAAGATTTCTACCTTTGGACTTAGATTATTTTCTGGAGGTCAGTTTCTTTTAGTGGGTCAAAGGCTGCAGGTTGTACCCAAAGAGAGTGTGATGGCATTGGATACTGGTCAGCATCAGTCTTGTTTGATTGGATTTGGTGCTATGGAGAGGAACATAGTGGAAGTGGCAAAGTTAGGCCCACCGGTGATGCACCCCACGCCATTTCGCTTACCAGGCTGGTACTTGTCTCCTGTCGGTTCTCCAGGCAAAAAGTATTGAAAAAGTTTCAAAGTCCCTGGTTTTAGGGTTCAGCAAGTACATTCTGACACTAGCCAAGATGTATTTTGCAGGTTGAAATGTAATTTTAAAATTACACACACAGGCTGTGTGGGCAGGCAGGAGACATGTTTTAAAAGACAACTTGAGTGGGTGACATAATGAGTGCTGAAAGCCCACTAATCCCTTGCCTGGAGTTAGTCTCTGCTAATTTCCAGAGTGGCAAAGGCCCGGAATGAAGTTTATGGTTGCTCACTAAGGTACAAGTTGTAACCATTTCCAAACTGACAAGTAATTCACGCCTTGTTCTGGCTGTTTCACTCCTGCATAACTTTCTATTGCACATTTCTCTGCACTTAAGGCAGAGAATTGCTCTATGGTTAAGCCATTTATGCTTAGTGTTCCGATTATGAATTCCTGGCGGGCATAAATGCTGGTGGCTTCTGGCCAAACATTATTTTGTGACTTTGGCTGCCAGTGTCTAGCTCTAACTACTTGTGCATACTTCTCCTGCATGCTTTTATGAAGAAGGGTGCACAAAGTACAAATGTAAAAATTACAGTGTTTGTGTGGTTCAATGGTCTCTAATTCAAGAACGAAAAAGGAGTCCACCTTTTTCTTTTTGCAGTAAAAAACAGGTAGAATTTAAGTCAGTAAACCCTAAAAACACCTGGACTCCGGTGCAACTAGACATGTTGCACTAATGATAGCTAGTAAAAGTGCGTGTCCCTTGGCCAATCTGTGCCGTAGAGAAAAGCGTGTGAGGTGATGAGCTCTTTTAAGTTTCCGCGTTGCCAACAATATGGGGATCATTGACAAAAGCATGCAAGAGTATCTAAAATACTCTTCCTGGCAAATAAATTCTGACTATATTATGGTTATATATGCACAAGGGGACCTAAATCTGTACTCTTGTAGTGATCTTTTACCTACCCCTCTTTGTGAATTTGTCAGAAAACACCTAAAATGGGAATAAAGTGGGAATATTTTGGAAATGTAATACAACTAACTCGCGGCACTTTTCACTTACTTAGAAATGCATTCGAGAATAGACCCATTTATTTCTAGATTTTTGTCAAAGCATTTCGGAATGTAATTTACTGCTTACATGGTTAAAAAAAAGTAGATTCGTTTTAATGCAACTCGCTGTATGTGAAACCTTGCTTGGAACAGAGCTTTCTGAAAAATATTTTTTTGTTTTTGTATGATTAACAGCTTGTGTTTTATTTACAGTGGTCAATGCCAAGTTGCACCAACAGGCCTACACATTTTCAGAAATAAGCACGTTCACGTTAACCACGTGAATGGAATTATACTTTACAAAAGATAACTAAACGTTGGTCTACGTGCAGGCTTAATAAAATATATTTTCATATTAATTAAAGTTGTTAGATTTCAGTGTACTAAAACTTAATGAAAAAAATGTTATTGCCTTCAGAGTATTTAAAAGGGACGCCTTGGAAAGACATAATTTATCAAATCAGACTTTTGCGTGACAATATTTCAACAAGCAATCACAAAGATGATATATTTTGGCAATTTGTATGCAATTTGCAGCTAGTCGTATAATGAAGCATCGTACATACAAGACATAGGGCCTCATTTAAAAGGATTTTAGCCTTCTAGTGGAATGATGACATACAAATAGGATGTTACAGCAAATGTATGGATAGTAATTGTAATTGTATTTATATAGGGCTTACTACACCCCGGGGAGGCATCCAAGCGCTTTTCAGCGAGCAGCATGCTACTCCGGAACCCAGAATGATTAGCAGTGGGTTAGTATAGGGAAATATGAGTATAGTGCTAGAATTAGTGTAGGGGAATATGAGTTAATTTGAGCAGTTGACGTGAGTCTGTTAGTTAGAGTGAGTAAAATAATGGTGGGATAGAAGAGCGAAGAATCCAGAAAGTGTTCAATGGGAGATCATAGCAGTAAAAAGAGATTTTGTATGAGTAAAGGAGAGATAGAGAAGGGAAGAGTCTGAAGAAACACATTAGGGAGACCATATATGAGGTTATGGATGAGTCAAAACAGAGATACATGAAGGATAATTTAGAAGGGTTGTTTGGGAGATCATAGTAGTAAACTGAGGTTTGGGGTGAGCCAGGAGGGATAGACGAGGAAAAATTCTTGGAAGGGTTATTTTGGGGATCATATTAGTCGAATGGGGTTTGGGAAGAGTCAGAGTGGAAACAAAGGACAGCTTGATAGAGGTATAGGGTGAGACAGAGTAGTGTATTGGATAGAGTGATTTTTTAACTTTTTTTCTCTCATACAGTAGGACTAAAGTAATAAATATATTGATATATGATTACATACAAAGGGAATATCTGTGTAAGGAACATAATATACGGAAATTTAAAGTTATTTTGAATGAACACAGACTTTCAAGTGTTGCATTATTTGAAGTTAATTTATTTGTGTAATGTTTATTACATTATGTTTACCTTTTCCTTGATATGCAACAGTGAAATGCTTGTAAAAAAATAGCTAAGATAATATTTACTTATTGTTATAGAGAAACAAATGTAGACTCATAAGCATCTAAACAAACCACTCATGTAGAAGCTATGCAATGAACTATGAACATGTTAAGCATAGAATAATGTATCAATATATCTATAGCTATATATATCTATATATCTCTCTACTTATATCTATATAGCTATATCTATATACATATGTGTAACCGTAAGTAATATATTTATTTATTAAGCAGGCCAGGCCTAAGGAGTATGTATATATTTTGGGAAAAAATATAGGGCCTCATTTACAACAAACTGGAGCATTGGTCATGATGTGCCAGTTTGCCTGCACCACCTTGCCCGCCCACAACACCTAACAAGACAATGGGAGGGCTGTATTTACAATACAGTGCACCATGGCACTTATTAGCTCAGCTGTGGCAGATTTTCTGGCACAGTTGTTGCGCTTTACTAGACTAGCTTCAAAAATGTGGACACTAGTCCAGCAAAGATTGGGATTAGCATGACTTTAACGCAGGCCCTTGAGCAGGCTTTAAAAAATGACTCTAGAATGACGCTATGAAATCATGTAGATTTCACTGCTCAATTCCTGTGGGCCTCCTAGTGGGTGAGTGCCACTCTTGCATACATCATACCAGAGGCAGGTATAATCTGGTCCAAGGGCTTACAAACTGATGCAATGGTCCCATTGCACCAGGTTGTAAATGTGGTGCTGTGTGGGGGACACTTTGGTGGTCATTCCAACATTGGCGGTAAAAGGTGCATACCGCTGTCAGAAGACCGCCAACATACAGCTGTGGCCGCAGTAAACCGCCACAGTCATTCTGACCCACAACACGAAAACCGGCAAAATACAGACACCCACAAAAGTCCTCCACACCAAAAGGCCAGCGAGAAACTGGCGATAATCAAACCGACAGTGTCATGCCAACAGAAATACGCCCACACTATCACGACCCACGATTCCACGTGGCGGTCTTTCAAGCGCGGTATTCCATTGGCGGTACAGACCGCTGCGCTCAAAATACACACACACTTACAAAACACAGCCACATTGGACAATTCCAAATACACACACCTGATACACATACACACACCACTCCCACACACCCAATTAAATATAAAACACACACCCACATCACCCACAAACCCCCACTCCTAAAAAATCGGGACCACACACAGAGAAATAGAGAACCGAGCACCCAGATGCGCATATTACCATCACCCAGCACTATTACCACGCACTTCACACAACACACCAATACACATCACCACACTTAGCAACACACAATCCACCCCACACATCACCTACACCACCCCATGGCACCGCAAAGACACCCCAGGTTTTCTGAGGAGGAACTCAGGGTCATGGTGGAGGAAATCATTCGGGTAGAGCCACAGCTATTCGGAACACAGGTGCAGCAGACGTCCATTGCCAGGAAGATGGAGCTATGGAGCAGAACAGTCGACAGGGTCAACGCTGTGGGACAGCACCCAAGAAATCAGGATGACATCAGGAAGCGGTGGAACGACCTACGGGGGAAGGTGGGTTCATTGGTATACAGACGCCGCATTGCAGTGCAGAGGACTGGCGGCGGACCCCCCCTCCTCCCCCAGAATTTGCAACATGGGAGGAGCAGGTCTTGGCGATCCTGCATCCTGAGGGCCTCGGCAGAGTATCTGGAGGAATGAACTCTGGTAAGTCTCATCTTCACTACTTCATCCCCCCCACCAGCATGCCAACTCATACCCCCCTCACCCTCACCCCCATCACTCCTACTCCTTGCAAATGTCTCACCATCACAACCCACCCATCCCAACACCAAGCCTGCATGCGACCACAAAGCATGGACACCCATCACCAAAGCATGCCCACTGCACATTCCCATCCCCTCCCCTAACCACCGTCACAAAAGCCCCCACACAGGAATGCAAGCACTGGGGTACACGGGCACCCACCCATTGCACACCATGGCACATACAGATGCAATAATCATGGTTTTATACCCCTGCAGGACCCCAACGCAACGTCACAGCGCACGAGGGTCCACAAATGTCCACTCCACCCCCAGAAGAGGCCCACAGTGATGACAGCAGCTCTGTCGACCTTGGTCTAGATGACCAGCCCAGCCCATCGGGGACCTCGGGACAGTCGGTTCCCCTCAGACAGCCACAGGCCACAGCAGACCTTCCCCCCTCTGGGAACACCAGCACAGCACCCACCCAGCGGGCCCATACCTCTGTCCCCAGGACACGTCAATCAGCAGTGTGTCCACCACTACAGGGCACCCAGGTTAACCCACCACCCCAACAACAACAGGGACCTAGGGGCAGTGGCAGTGGGCACACGGTCCAGGGGACAGAGGCCCAGGGAAACAGGGGAACTGGGAGGGCTGCTGTGCGACAGGGGGGGACAGGCCCAGGGAACCCACTCTCCATGAGGCCCTCTCCAACATCATGGGAGCGTACCATCATTCCCAGGAGACGATGGCGACGGTACTGGCCAGGTTTCAGGAAACCCAGCGCTTGCAGGAGGACCAGTATTTGGGGTTCAGGGAGGAACTACGAACCATCAGTTCCGCCCTGGGCACCATTGTAGGGGTTCTGAATCTGGTAGTCACCACATTGCGGGACACTGTGGCACCACAAAGGGCCCCTGACACTAGCATGGACCAAGAACTGCCTACCACCTCCGCCGGCACTAGTGGACAGGAGGCCCTGCCACAGGACCAACAGGCCACCAGCACCCCACCCCCTGCAGAAGGAGAACCACCCCGCAAGCGGTCCCTGAGATCCGGGAAGAAGACAGAGTAAGATGCCAAGACCCCCGCCAGGAAAGGATACCACCCTGATTGTCATCCCACTGTCCCACATTGTCACCCTGTCCATCCTTAAACTGCCCCAGCTCCACTTTCCACAGGCATTTGGACAATGCACCTGTGATACTAATAGTCTGGACTCTGCCATGGACATTCCTCCACCATCACCCCTCACCAATTTGCAACCACCCTCCAATATAGAGCACTTTAATAAACACAGTTATTGCACAAAACAATCAGGAGTCTGGCTGTGATTTTGAACAAATGTATTAGACATTACCGTGCCAAAATGCTTATTTACATTGTGATGCCAACATACCAATGTCACACAGCTGTAGTCCATGGGGAAACAAAGCAGATGTCACACAGTGGGGCCCACATCTCTGAAATCGGAAGGGAAAGTCACAACTCAGTTACCATACACAGGGTGAAATCGACAGACAGTAGAGAGGTAGTAGTGTTTAAGTACATGTAGTATGCCGGTGTGTATTCTTACCTGTGTGTCATTGGAAATATTGCTGTATTACCGTGTTCCTGTTGTCTATGTCGTCTTCTTCGGCTTCCTCATCTTCACTCTCCACAGGCTCCACAGCTGCTACAACACCACCATCTGGACCATCATCCTGCAGAAAAGGCACCTGTTGTCGCAAAGCCAGGTTGTGAAGCATACAGCAGGCCACGATGATCTGGCACACCTTCTTTGGTGAGTAGAATAGGGATCCTCCTATCATATGGAGGCAGCGGAACCTGGCCTTCAGGAGGCCGAAGGTCCGCTCGATCACCCTCCTAGTTCGCCCATGGGCCTCATTGTAGCGTTCCTCTGCCCTTGTCCTGGGATTCCTCACTGGGGTCAGTAGCCATGACAGGTTGGGGTAACCAGAGTCACCAATTAGCCACACACGGTGCCTCTGGAGTTGCCCCATCACGTAAGGGATGCTGCTATCCCGCATGATGTACGCGTCATGCACTGAGCCAGGGAACTTGGCATTAACATGGGAGATGTACTGGTCTACCATCTGGACATTCATGGAATGATAACTCTTCCGGTTTCTGTACACCTGTTCACTCCTGTGGGGGGGGACCAAAGCCACATGGGTCCCATCAATGGCACCTATGATGTTGGGGATATGTCCAAGGGCATAGAAATCACCCTTCACTGTAGGCAAATCCCCCACCTCAGGGAAAACGATGTAGCTCCGCATGTGTTTCAGCAGGGCAGACAACACTCTGGACAACACCTTGGAAAACATAGGCTGGGACCTCCCTGATGATATGGCCACTGTTGTTTGAAATGACCCACTTGGAAATGGAGCACTGACAGCACCTGCACTTGAGGGGGGATTCCTGTGGGTTGGCGGATAGCTGACGTCAGGTCTGGCTCCAGCTGGGCACACAGTTCCTGAATAGTGGCACGGTCAAGCCTGTATGGCAGTATGACGTGTTTCTCCTCCATTGTAGACAGGTCCACCAGCGGTCTGTACACCGGAGGATGCCTCCATCTCCTCCCATGTCCCAGCGGACGGTGCCTATGAAGGACAACATCGAGCACAGAGTCAATCAACCCACAGGTACGTAACCACAGCTTGCACAGAACACGATTCTTAATCCATAGAATGGCTTGTATGAGTGTTGATGCAAGGCCTAGGTATGTGTGACGCAGTAAAAAGTAAGCCATGTGGGCCCATGAAATGGCGGCTGCCTGACCTGTAAAGTGTGACAATGGGATGTGAGGTAACTGCGCTGGCGTTGTACACCGTGGCGGTAGGCGGTCGAAGACCGCGGCGCAATGCAGCATTGGTTAACATTGAACCCTATGTGTCTCAGGAGCCAATGATGATGTGCGCCGGCGGTCGCGGTACGCACCGCCGCGGACGTGACCGCCATTTTCTAACTGCTTAATCACTTGATACCTGATCTTCGACAGGAGAGGACCTACACTGCAAGTGCTGCTGTGACCTCGTTCTGGAAGAGACAATGGCTCATGCGACTGGGGAAAGGGCCCCTGCCTTCACTGCGGAGGAGTTGGATAAACTTGTGGATGGGGTCCTCCCCCAGTACGCGCTACTCTACGGTCCTCCAGACAAACAGGTAAATACACTGGGATCATGCTGTATGGGCTATGCCTGTGTTGAGTGGGGTGGATGAAAGATGGGGGGGAGGGGAGCGATTGAGGCATGCATCAAACGACAGTAGAGCATGTGCCACTTGGCAAGGGTAGGGATGGGGGGCCACTCACATTGAGGGTGCAGAAGGTAATGACTATTCTTCTCCCCCTGTACATTTCATATAGGTCAGCGCCCACCAGAATATCGATATTTGGCGTGCCATCGCCAAGGACGTCCGGACCCTGGGGTCCACCACAGACGGGGCACCCACTGCCAGAAGAGATGGGAGGACATCCACCGCTGGAGCATGAAGACGGCGGAGGCTCAGCTTGGGATGGCCTCCCAACGTGGGAGGGGTGCCAGTCGGACTTTGACCCCCCTGATGTCCCGGATCCTGGCAGTGGCCTACCCCGATTTGGATGGGCGCGTGAGGGCATCACAGCAGACACAAGGGGGTGAGTACACTCTCATTCTGCTGACTTTGCGCGCAGTGGAGGTGTCTGGGTGGGGGAGGAGGGCTGTGGGTATCCCTAGGCCAGGGCGATTTCTGTAGGCTAGGCCCCTTCGTAAGGCATGGCCCTGTGCCCCCGCCCCCCACCTCGGTAGGGTGCCAAGTACAGCTATTTATGCCCCTGTGTCATCTATGTGTGCAGATGTCGTCCATAGGCTTGTAGGCCATGTCCCAGGGATTGAGTAGTCGACCCCAAGTGCGCGGCATAGTGCAGGGGGCTTCTGTGTCTGTCCTGTCCTCCAACGGTGTCGCCAATGCATGCACTCAACATGTCTATATTCTGTTTCCCCCCCCCCCTTTTTTGTGGTCTTCCTGTTCATGTGTGCATTAGCATCATCAGGCAGAGGAGAAGTGGCATCGGAGCACGAGGGAGCTGCATCCCACATGGCCATGGAGGGCCACACAACGGACTCCGAATTCACCAGTGGGACGGAGGGCGAGGGGAGCTCCACAGCGGGGACTCGGGCAGACATCAGTGACACCGACTCGTCCTCTGAAGGGAGCTCCCTTGTGGTGGCGGCAACATCTGTGCCTCCCGCAACAAGAGGTACAGCCGCCACCCAGCGCACCAGCACCGCCCTCCCAGCAGCCCCTCAGCGTTTGGCCCGTGCCCGCTCACCCAGGAAGGTGGGCATCTCCTTCGCCCCAGGCACCTCAGGCCCTGCCCCAGTCACCCCTGCTGCCCTCAGTGAGGAGGTCACTGACCTCCTGAGGAAGCTCACTGTTGGGCAGTCTACCATTTTGAATGCCATCCAGGGTGTAGAAAGGGAGGTGCACCAGAGTAATGCATACCTGGAGGGCATTCATTCTGGTCAGGCGGCCCTTCTGCGATCGTTCCAGACTCTGGCCTCTGCACTGATGGCAGCCATTGTCCCTGTCTCTAGCCTCCCCCCTCCAACTTCCTCCACCCATACCCTATCACCTGTACCTCTGCCTATCCCAGACACACCATCAGACCAGCCTGCACACACCTCAACACCCAAGTGAAGCTCAGCCAGACATAAGCACCACACATCCCACAGGCAGTCACACAAGCAACATCCACATACAGACATACCAACACCCACTGCCTCCACTGTGTCCCCCTCCTCCACGTCTCCCTCCTCCCTCCCTGTCACCTCTCCGTTCACACCTGCATGCACAACATCTTCAGCCACTACGTCCCTCAGCAGCACACACACCAGAACACCCCGCACACGTGCAGTCACCACCCCCACTGCCATTTACACGTCCCGTGTCCTCTCCCAGTGTGTCTGTGCCCCCCCTTCCAAGATACACAAACGCAGGCAGCCACCCACCCAACAGCCATCCACCTCACGACAGCCTCCAGCCCAAGCACCTGCACCCAAAGCCACCAGACTTACAACTCCTACAACCACAACCTCTTCCTCCACTCCCATAACCACTACACCTACCCGTCCCACGGCTCCCAAAAACGTTTTCCTGTCAAAACTCAACCTCTTTCCACCAACTCCACCACCCCGTCCATGTCATAGGACTACAGTCAGCACCTCAGCCATGACAAAATCGGCCCCTGGCATCACAGTCTGCCATGGACAGTGGAGTGCCCCACCCACCAGGGCAGCCAGTTTGGTGCGAAGCCAAGGCACAGGCAGCCCACCCCCAGAGAAACATCCCAAGATAGGCAGTGGCCGGCAGGAGAGGGTGAAAACACCAGGGACTGAAACCCCTACCAGGGCTCCGGCAGGGAGTGTGGAGACAGCTGGCACACCGCCCAAGGTGGGGAAGGGCCACAGGCGATCAGGGAAGGCTGGGAAGGGCAGCACGCCCGACAACACCGCCATCAGCCCAGCTGGCCAGGAGGGCCCCACCAGCCCCATCCCAGGTGGGCAGGAGGCCACCAACAGCCCCGGCACAGCTACCCAGGAGGGCCCCGCCAGCCACAGGACAGATGGGCAGGAGGGCCCCGCCAGCCACAGGACAGGTGGCAAATGAGCACCCCTCCATGGCCGGGACCGCTGAACTGGGCACCGCCGTCTCAAGCACCGCTGCACTGGCCCCTTCATCTCAAGCCCCGCTGAACTGGGCACCGCCGTCTCAAACACCGCTGCACTGGGCCCTTCATCTCAAGCCCCGCTGAACTGGGCACCGCCGTCTCAAGCACCGCTGCACAGGCCCCTTCATCTCAAGCCCCGCTGAACTGGGCACCGCCGTCTCAGGCACCGCTGCACTGGGCCCTTCATCTCAAGCACCGCTGAACTGGGCACCGCCGTCTCAAGCACCGCTGCACTGGGCCCTTCATCTCAAGCACCGCTGAACTGGGCACCGCCGTCTCAGGCACCGCTGCACTGGGCCCTTCATCTCAAGCCCCGCTGAACTGGGCACTGCCGTCTCAGGCACCGCTGCACTGGGCCCTTCATCTCAAGCCCCGCTGAACTGGGCACCGCCATCTCAAGCACCGCTGCACTGGGCCCTTCATCTCAAGCCCCGCTGAACTGGGCACTCCATCTTAAGCACCGCTGCACTGGGCCCTTCATCTCAAGCACCGCTGAACTGGGTACCGCCGTCTCAAGCACCGCTGCACTGGGCCCTTCATCTCAAGCACCGCTGAACTGGGCACTCCATCTCAAGCACCGCTGCACTGGGCCCTTCATCTCAAGCACCGCTGAACTGGGCACCGCCGTCTCAAGCACAGCTGAACTGGCCACTCCATCGCAGGCACCGCTGGCCCATGAGCGGCAGGGGCTGGGCCGCATCTGTGTCGGGCAGGGCTGCACGAGGCACTCTGGGCACCAGGCCCCCTCCAGAACCAGTGGGGACTGTTATCCACTTGTGAGACTGTGGCTTTGCACTCCCCAGGATTGAGCAGTGGGCAGCCCACCCACTGTATAGACTTGTGAGACTGTGGCTTTGCACTCCCCAGGATTGAACAGTGGGCAGCCCACCCACTGTCTAGACTTGTGAGGCTGTGGCTTTGCACTCCCAAGGATTGAACAGTGGGCAGCCCACCCACTGTCTGGACTTGTGAGACTGTGGCTTTGCACTCCCCAGGATTGAACAGTGGGCATGGAGGCCCCTCGTGGATCTGGCGTCGTGCACTCATCTGGCTGAGGTGCCCCCCCTTACCTTCCCCCTGAGGTGCCTGTAGTTTTGCTATCTGATGCCCCTGCAGTGTTCTCTCTGTTAGAGTCAGGTATCCTGTGTGGGCTTTGCCCATGTGATTTGGGCCCAGTGGTCCACGGACAATGCCTGCTACAATGCTCAGACTTGTACATTTCTGTATATAAGAGTTTTTGATGTGTATATATATTTTTTGGCAGTATTTCAATATATTTCAATGTTTAAAATCTCTTCCTTTTGTCTTTACATTCTTCAGGGGGGTTTACGGGGTGTAACTGTGATGTATTGCTATGCATTGATGTGTGTGTTGTAGTGGGTGAGGGTGGGGGTTGGTGTGTCGCGTATGTGTATCCCCGTAATTTTTTGCCTCCCCCTCCCCTGTGTCGTAGGTGCAGTACTCACCGTTGTCTTCTGCGCCGGCGTTCGTGCTCCTGGTAGAGGAGCAGGAAGACTGTCGTTGGGAGCATGTGGAGTTCGGGTTCCATGCTGTCCTGATTCCTCGTGGGGTGTATGGAGGTGAGCGTTTTCCCTTAAAAATGGCTGTTTCCGCCGTGTTTTTATCGGCGGGGCTACCGCCCTGGAAAAGGTGGCGGATTGGTAGGTTGTGATACTGTGGGCGGTACATTGACTCCCGCCTGTCTGTTGGCGGTGACCGCCGCGCTGTTTGTTTGTACCGCCGTGGCGGTCGGTGTGTTAAAGTGGTGGTCTCTGTTGGTGGTTACCGCCTCGGTCGGAATTCCATTTTTTTTACCGCCAGCCTGTTGGCGGTTTTGCTGCCACTTTAACACCGACCGCCAGGGTTGGAATGACCGCCTTTGTGCCAACGTAGCATAACAAATGATGATACAGAGGCAGAAAGGGTTTTAAATGAGCTATTATTCATATTTGTACAAATAAATATACAGACCTAGTGTGGGACCTGGCCCTTTTACAGGGTCATTCCCTAAACTTTTTGCATTTTTCCTCCTTATTTTTCTGACCCTTGTTGGCTGACAGTATGACTCTGAGCACTTTTTCACTGCTAATCAGTGCCAAAGTGCATGTGCTCTCCCTTGTACACTCGGTATGATTGGTTTATACCTAATTGGTCTATTTAATTTACCTATAAATCCCTTGTAAAGTGGTATCCCTATACTTAGGGCCTGTAAATTAACTTCTACTAGGGGGCCTGCAGCGCTGCTTGCACCACCCACTGAAGTAGCCTTTCAACCCTGTCTCAGGCCTACTAGCATAGGGCCTGTTTGCACAGTTTCCTGCCACAGGGATCTGACATCTAAATTTACTTGCCAGGCCCAGAACTCCCCTTTTACTGCATATAAGTCACCCCTAAGGTAGGCCCTAGCTAGCCCTATGGGCAGGGTGCTATATAGGTAGAGGGCAGGACAGGTGCCTAGCTATGGGACCTGTCCTGGTTGTGACAAACAGCCTATTTGGTTTCACACTGTTGTGAGTGCTGCTTTCCCATACGATTGCATTGGAAATGCCCTGCCTTATGTGTAGGGGGTTTTACCTGATTTCTGAGGGGTAGCGTAGGCATGTTTAGTATGGTTGTAATGATAGTGAGAAAAGCTGCTTACTAGTGTAGGTGGCATTTTTTATTATTATTACAGAAATGCCACTTCTAGAAAGTGAGCATTTCTCTCTGCTTATGACTCTGGTGTTTTGAAGGTTGACTCCAATCCAAGTCTGGGCAGAGTGACAGTTGGGCTTTGTGCATACTTTTCAGACAGCCTGTACACAGGGAGGGTGGAGGTGTCACAGGGGTGCATCTACATGCTGAATAGTCTTCCTGGGCTTAGAGAAGGGAGAGGCGGGCTACACCTGCATTTGGAAAGACTGTGCCCTGGCCTCACACAATTGGATCGTTTACCCCCAACTGATGTTTGGAGCGTGTGCTGGAGGAGAGAGGGGACACTCCTAGAACCAGTTGTAACTGGTTAAAACCCCCTATCCTCCTCATTGAAAATGCTTTGCAGAACTGAGTATAAGTACATGGGATTTTTCCCCACAATTTAGACATAAAGATTTGAAGAGACTTACTTGAAACTGGACACAGGATGCTCCTGAATGGACTCACCAGGAGGCACCTTGGACTGCTGCTGCTGTGCTGACCTGTGACCTGCCTGGTCACTAGGAGGAACTGCCACCATCTGCATCCCTTGTGCTAGACTGTTGTTGGGGCCTGGTAGCCCTGTGATACCCTCCTTTCTGTCTCCCTTCTGCTGTGGCCCCTGACCCCTGTAACTTTCCACAGCACGAGGAGTGCAGCTACGATATCCTAGCGCTTGGAGAGCGCTCCTGTGTGCCCCCTTGCTCTTCTAGGCAAATTACCATGCTGAAAAATCACTGCTGTGACCAGGGCTGAAGCACTATGCACTCTGCACTTTGAAAAGCGCATTGTAACCGTGGTTTGAGTTCACCGCCGCAGCCTGGGAGGCTGCCTTCCTTAAGCGCGAGTGCAAAGGAGTGAAAAGGAGCAAGCGCGCTCCTACTGTGCCCCCAGGGCAAAACGCGCTCTGAGGAGCACCCCCGGGGCACACACCAGCACCTGCTTTGGTGCTGCCTTCACCGTGGCCCGGGAAGGGCAGCAGAGCGGCTCACGCACCGTGTTGAGTGCAACCGCGTCATGAGCAGAGGAGAAGCCTCATTGGAGAGACCCCCCCTGCTACCCTGGGCCCCTGGACGGTCCCCCTGCCACCGAGCCTCACGTCCTTTGCCCTTCACTGTGGATTTGTGGAACACAGGAGGGAGGCCTCACCAGAAGCCCCTTCTTTTTGCACCCATTGTTTTGTTGGGCTTGTCTTGCCCCCCCCTCTCGTTGGAGGGCCAGTGTAAGCCCAGGGGGAGGCCCCTCCAGAAATCACAGGCCCCAGGAGGGTCCATTAAAACACCAGAGAGGGTGCAGACCGCCCCTCTCCCCCATGAGGAACATGTGGTCCCCATTTCGTGCATAGGGGCACCGGGGGCCCCCGATTCATCTTCTTGGCACTAAGAATGCCCTTTCATCATACAACAGGTACCTTTGGGGACATATTCGTTCTTATATGGATATTGGGGGGGGGTTATATGTTCCCTGCCTATTTTTATGATGTTACATATATGTGTTGATGATCCTTTTATGGGCAGAACAGGCTTATATGTGATTTATGACTTGCCATATGTTCTCTAAAGTTCCTTTTATGGATATTTATGATGTGTTCATGACAAGAACATATATTTCTTTACTGGGATTCCTGACTACTGCTTATGTTGCTGAACCCTGAGTACCTACGTTTTCTAATGTGACTGCTGCTTATTCTTGCAGAGTATTAGTAACCTGTGTAACGTCCTGACAACTGCTAAGGTAGCAGTGTATTACTGACATGTAATGTTTGGTCTAATTATGTTTTGTGCAATACAGTTTATTTTTACATAGCTCAGTGTTGTGTTTACTTTGTGGAGTATATATTGCGTCACGCTTGTTGTGTGTGTTGTGCAAACGCTTTACACATTGCCTCCGGGTTGGGTCTGACTGCTCATGATAAGCTACCAAGGGGGTAAGCATGGGTTATCTTGGACGTGTAATTCCTTTGCCCTGACTAGAGTGAGTGGGTTCTGCCTGACTTAGGTGTATAACCTAGCCAACTAGAAACCCCATTTCTAACACCTAGATATATACAGATAATCAAAATATAAATGTTTACGGACACAGGGATATGCAGTACATTGTTGTTTGAGTATTGTGGTTATGTAGGAAAGAGCCAACTCTTGAGTAGTCTTCTGAAGGTAAGATAGTTATCCATTGATCCTATATTTGGGGGTAATAAATTCCATAGTGTGGCTGCTTGAACAGAGAAATATGTAGCACTTATTGTCTTTTCCTTGTATGGTGGGGTTTTAAGGCGAGGTGCCACTCATGAGCGGAGGTTCCTTTGTTGAATGTATTTGGTGATTTTATTTCTGATGAAAAGAGGGTGATACAAAGCAACTTGAAGTTTGATCTTCTGGCAACCAGTAACCAATGTAGGGCCCTCAAAGCAGTGGAGATGAGGGCTTGTGGCTTTACATGTAGGAGTAGCCTTGTAGCAGACTTCTGAAACTGTTGTAGTCTTTTCATAGAAGATGATCCATGGTAGGGGTCATTGGTGTAGTCCAGTTTAGACAGCCTAGACCTTGTGTCAAAATCCCATGTGGGGGAAGACGCGTTGCAGAGTTTTCAATGTGATTTGTCCACTTGGGCATTCATTGTTAACTTGGAGTCCATGATAATTCCAAGGTTTCTTACTTCCTTAAATACTTCAGGAGGTGATCCCAGATCATCAGAGGCAGAGTGAATCATAACTTTTCCAATCACCTCACCACATGTAAGTATTTCTATTATGTAAACACTCAGTTTGAGATGGTTCCATGTCATCCACTGATGAACTTCTCTGAGACAACTGAAGATTTTGTGAGTTTCAATATCTTTGACTGCATTCCCCCTTGGTCGGGAGTATCATCTCATGAATGCACTCCATCAAAAGGGTCAATCTTGACACAACAGAATGTACCTGCATCTTATTTTATTCTTCCAAAATATAATCAATGTTCCACATATAAGTTCAACTAAAGATTTCATTTATTCTTGTGTCTGTGTATGACCTTCCTCTTTCAAAAATATATAATTTTGTATCATCACATATAGTTAGGTCATCCATACATTTCCTTTATCCCAATGCATTTCTGACATAGCCCTTCCTCAGAGGAAATGTGTCCTAAGGATATAATAAACAACCAGGAACCACCCCATTTTCTCAGGGATTGGAGTAACCACCACAATCCAAAAATATATAAGTGGTCTTCATGATCTAGTGCACTGAACTAGCCTAGTTCAAGTATTCAGGAATGTGAATTCAACCTTAAATTATACCGTGCTTAAACAACTGTAGATCATGCCTACAAAATAAACCCTCTGCATATATATAACCTAGTGAGTCATCATCTTGAGTTATGGTATTTTCTGGTGCGCATGTGAGATATAACCAGAATTATCCGCTCACTGGTGTGTGTGTGTCACAAAACGGATCATCATTATAAAAGTGTCAAGTCCATGATTTAACAAATACTACATCTAGACCAATGGACTTAATCAGTTAATGTGACTCTAGTGCTGTCAATGACATGCTTGGAGGCCACATGAACACGCGGAATATTAAAAATATGAAAACAATTGCATGTCTTTCACAGCCAGTAAATACCAAAGCTGTGGTAAATACTGAAACCTCTTACCTTGTGAAAGTGTACACTCATGGCATTTACAATGGACACCTTCTTACTATTTTTAAAGTCCAGTAATGTGCATTAGTGTGCATAGAAAATGGACACTCATTATGCTTATTGTGCACCATCTTACAGCAGTTTGGCTATAAACAATGGGCATGGTGTTTTTAGTGATTTCACTGTTTTTAAGACGAGTGTGCAGTAGTATACTTAGAAAACTGACATTTGTTGCATCCAGTGTGCTCCATCTTGAAATGATTAATATATAAACAATACGTTGTGAGTTGTATGGTTTTACAACCCCAGTGCATTATCAAGAACAGGGTCAAACCTGTTAGATAACAAACCTGTTCTCCTACCAAACTAGCCACTGCCTTACATATTCTGTGAACCAAAATACATTCTCAACATGTTGATTAAGACTGTGTGATCTCAAGTTCCATTCTGTGTACCTCTGAGGTGCATGCCCTCATGTCACAGTGATGCATATGTCTAAATATGTGAGTGGGTCACATTGCGTACAATCCTCAAGAACAAGCATATTCCAGCATGTGATTGTATAGTCCCAAATCCCAAAACGTAGATCTAAAAAATCACATATGTACCTAAAAAAAGCCATACATACATATGAAAAAATACATGTTAGTGTGTCAAAATAACATCAGAACAAAAGTATGATAATACTAAAGTCAAAACACAGCAACCACAGGTACGTAAACATTAGAGATAACAACTACATTCCATATGGTCATTTAAACCCTTGGGAATAACCTTGTCAAGTTTCTTAATCCAGTACAATTCACTCCGGGGTGAATTCTTCTTGTTATCAATGTCTTCCCTAATAGGTATGGTTTCCAGTACCAATATTCTCATTTGATTAATGTTGTGCCTAAATGAACTGCAGTGTGTAGCTACTGTAGGCTTCTCATTCTTTGTACGGATGTTGCTTTTATGCTCGACCAGTACCCACCAAACGACTGCACCAATTCCTTCACCGACTCCTGAGGACAAGGACGAATCAATATTCAAAAATGAATTTCATCAGCTTTATTCTATAATTACATCATAGTCTCCTACAAAGAATGTCAACGCGTTCCGGCAAACACCTTCTACTGGACAAACTTGGCTGATAAAACGGCATGCTATATACATAGTTTAAAATCCATCATTTGTTTCCATACCATGCTAGTGCAAACTAATAGTGCAGCCATCTTTTAACATGCAATTGGCTCTCATATACATTCATATTGCTAACATAATGCTGCCTTCACAATGATTTGCATGTGTTATTTCATGTTAATATGGACACTAATGAAGATTCTAACAATTAAAGGCACCCATCAACCATCATAATGATTGCCAAAAATTAATTCAAAGTGAAAGCTGTTAATTGCCAATCAAAATGGCACTACCGCATTATATAGAAACCCAAGCAGCATATCATGATTAATTCAAATACCATATCATAATAAATTCAAGTAAAGAATATTATTCAACATTATCAGCAAATATTTGATCAAATATTTTTATCAATTATTTGTAATCGACTATTTAAAATAAGATCATAGAGCATATAATAAAAACACTTCAAGTAACTCATTTTCAATCAAATTAGAGAATAAATAAAGTCACTAATATGTTCTAAAATTGAAATTCCAATTAAAGTGTCACATGCTATAAATATTTATAAATAGTCTAGATATACTGCTAAGCTAAGCAAAGGGTTTTTAATCTAAATCTATATTGCATAAATAACATCCTACACTGTGGCTCGTGTCAAGGAGCTTTTTAACTATCAAGTCTTCAAGTTTATAATTGACAATTTCCATTCAAAGTGCCTAATGTCCAGAATATTCCATGAAATATTCCATGAAATTAAAAACGCAATATAGTGATTCCTCATCCATTGTTCAATTGTCTAATAAATGCATGTACAAAAAGAGGGGAGGCCGCTGAATAAAGTGCAAGGTGCAAAAATTCAATCAAAAACACATCTATATAAATAACGTAAACATCACATGTTAAAAACAATGATGGATAAATTACTTCCCTTAATCTCATACAAGTGCTGGAGGAAAGAAAGCAAAATCAAAAGTCAAAACATGCCCTTCTGTGCTTTTCAAGGTAACCTAGAGAAAAATTCAAAGCCTTATTCAATCATGACAGATGCCAACATTATACTGTTCACCTAATCCACTAGATGCTGACTGTTTCAACAATGAAATGAAACTTGACTTCCACTACTGCAGGGTAAAGCAGATGGATTAGGCGGGTAGGTAGAGCTTTTGCTATAGAATAGAGGGGTGTCACTGATCATCAATTCATCATGTGCCTAAGCTTTGGCTTATTCAGTCACTGCACAGACAAAAGTCTAAAGGGAAAAATCTGAACAGGCATAAAATTAATCTGTTACAGGATATAAATATATTTGGAAACACTTCACATGGCCATAAAAATGTGGACATGCCAATGGATTTTTTAATTTGTTTGGTAGGCTGGGATGGAAGAACTTAGGAAAGAGAAAAGGAGTGAAGCACTAAGAAGTGGATGAGTGGTCAAAGGGAAACACACCTTGTGTGCTTGGTTTGAAATGATTTGAAAACTTTTTTAAATGCTGCATTAACTGAAGCAGACACACATGACACAGTGAACACTGCAGTCACAGATTGAGCAATGCCTCACTTCTTCCGTCATGGGTGGCAAAATACCATGGGCAGGGAGAGGGGTTGATGAATGATGATGAGTGGGATACATAACTGCTTCGCTTAACAAATGCAGTGAGTCAAGTAATTAGAACACAAATTGCAACACCCCCCACTTTGAATTACAGCTTTAATAACCAGAAAACAAAGTATGCATAGTAGGTGAGCATCATGCCCCTCTCCAGAGGAGTGCCTTTGTTTTTTTCAACCAAGCAAATAGTCAATCATGCTTTCATTTTTCCTACTATATTCACCCATAGCCACCACGATTTAAGCTTTACTTTCTTTCATCCAGTCTTTCACCAGACTTCACAATCCATTATCCATCGATTTTGTATCCACTGTCCACCTTTTCTTTCAATCATCCTTTCACCCATCCATCCATTTACCCAGTACTCACCCACACATCCTTTCAACCACCAATGAATCCTTTCCTTTCACTCATTTCACCCATCCTTTCTTTTAACCTTCTTTCCTATTTCTATCAAGCCAATTTAAGTGTACCTTATGGCCCTCATTACAACCCTGGCTGTCGGTGAAAAAGCGGCAGTAATACCGGCAACAGGCCGGTGGTAAAAAATGGAATCACGACCATGGCGGAACCTGCCAACGCAGACAGCCACTTTAACATTCTGACCGCCACGGCGGCAGCAACAAACACTGCGGCGGTAACCGCCAACAGACAAGCGGAAGACAATTTACCACCCACACTATTACAAGGCACCAATCCGCCTGCTTTTCCGGGGCGGTACCAATGCCATCAAAAGCAGAGCGGAAACAGTACTTGGAATGGAAACCACTCACCTTTCGACACCCAACGCGGAACCAGGATGCCATGGAGCCCGAGCTACAGGTGTTACCAATGTTGGTTTACCTCCTCTTCTACCAGGAACATCAAAGACGTCGGCGATGACCACGGTGAGTACTGCACCAAGCACACAGGGGAGGGGATGAGGAAAAAGAGAGTGACAAACACACGCAACACCCCCACCCCCAACAACACACACATAAACACATTCAGCAACATTACATTTACTCCCCGTAACCCCCCTGGAAGAACGCAAGGACCAAATGAAATGATTGTAATGAGTGTAATCATTGAAAATCCAGATAGGCCAACACAAATATAAAAGATCAGTGTATACAAATATTTACAGCAAGTACACAAGTCTGGATACTGATCCATTACATGTCCGTGGACCAGTGGTCCCAAATAGCATGGGCGAAGCCCACACATGACACCTGCCTCAAAACGGAGAGAACACTGCAGGGGCATCAGGTCGAAAAAAAACAGGCACCTTTGGGGGAAGGGGAGGCGGGGCACCTCAGCCGGATGATGGGACGACACCACTGCTCCATGAGGGGGCTCCATGCCCACTGCTTGGTCCTGGGGAGTGCAAAGCCACAGTCTCTCAAGTCTCTCAAGTGGGTGCACTGCCCACTGCTTGCTCCTGGGGAGTGCAAAGCCACAGTCTCTCAAGTCTCTTAGGTGGGTGCACTGCCCACTGCTTGGTCCTGTGGAGTGCAAAGCCACAGTCTCTCAAGTCTCTCAAGTGGGTAGTTTGCCCACTGCTTTATCCTGGGGAGTGCAAAGCCACAGTCTCTCAAGTGGATGCTGTTTTCCACTGGTTCTGGAGGGGGCTTGGTGCGCAGAGTGCTTTATCCTGCCAAGGACTGGGATAGTGGATGCTGTTCTCCACTGGTTCTGGAGGGGGCCTGGTGCCCTGAGTGCTACATCCTGCCATGGACTTGGGTAGTGGATGCTGTTCTCCACTGGTTCTGGAGGGGGCTTTGTGCCCAGAGTGCTGCACCTGGGGTGTGGCAGTTCCCATTCCCTCGCCTGGGTGTCTGAGCCACTAGATTTTCTGGGAACAGGTAGCATGATACTCTATGGCGGCAGAGACACACTCCTCCCTGCGGCGACTTAGCCTGCCAACTACTGGTACTGCCAGTGCTGGTTGTGGTGCCTCATGTAGTGTGTGCAGGGTCCAGGTCGTCTCCTGCAACCTCGGACGACTGCCCACTGGGGATGATGCTGATATCGGCTGTGGTTGCACTGGCTGGGCATGTCACGGGGCAGGGCTGCGGCAGTGTCTGCAGCGGAGATGCTGCCGGTGGTGCTGGTGTCAGCACCTGTGGAGGGAGACAACAGGACGTCTCCTGCAGCCTTGAACGGGTGCCCACTTGGGATGATGCTGGGGACTGTAGCAGAGGCAGCAGACGCGAAGGTGGCGGTGCAGGTGGCTGTCTTGCAGAACGGGTGACACCAGTCCCTCACCCGGAGGCTCCGTGCCCTCAACTGACTTCCCTTTGGCCTTGTGTCCCTTCCCCACCTTGGAAGTCACTGCTGGGACCTTGGCACTGTCCTCTTTTGCTTGGAGGAGGCCTTGCTGGGTGGTTGGTGCTGCTTTTCCCTACGGCATGTGGGCTCCTTCTTCACCTTGGCAGGTGGCGGAATAGGGTGATCCTTGGCCTCACTAGGTGGGACAGTGGCAGCCTGATGGGTGCCGCCACAATGTTACTGGACTTGCAGGGACCACAGTGCTCAAAGATTTTGGGGCTGAGATCTGGACATCCTGGCCCTAGGGGAAGGACGGGGGGAAGAGTAGGGAAGAGGTCAATGTTAGCCAGGAAAAGTTTCTTTGACACACTGGGATGGGAAGATGGAGGGGGTTTGGAACTGAAGGAAGAGGTAGTGGTTGTAGGAGGTGTACGTCTGCCAAGTTTGGGTAAGGGTGCATGGGCTGGAGGCTGTTGTGAGGTGGATGGCTGTTGAGTGGGTGTGTGCCTGCGTTTGTGTACATTGGGAGGAGGACTCACAGACACACTGGGAGAGGACACAGGGGACGTGTGCATGGCAGTGGGGGTGGTGGTTGCACGTGAGTGGTGTGTGGTGATGGGCCTGGTGGTGATGGAGATAGTGGCTGAGGATGTAGTGCATGCAGAGTGAGACAGGGAGGGAGGATGTAGTGTGAGTGGAGATGAGACAGGGAGGGAGGAGGGAGACGTGGAGGAGGGGGACACAGTGGAGGCAGTGGATGTTGGTATGTCTGCATGGGTATGATGCTTGTGTGAGTACCTGTGGGATGTGTGGTGCTTATGTTTGCCTGAGCCACTTTTGTGTGTTGAGGTGTGTGCATGCTGGTCTGAGGGTGTACTAGGGATAGGCTGAGGTACAGGCGCCACATCGATTACATCACAATTGTTCAAAACACCCTTGTGCAAGCTATGTGGTGTATGACCCTCTGCTAACCCTTCTCCTCCATAGGGCACATCCGCTGGGGCAGATGATGAGATGGCATCATCCTCCGGTATACAGAACCCTGGTGGACCTCTCGACAATGGAAGACAGACACAACATTATCACCTACAGACTTGATTGTGCCACAATCCATGAACTGTGTGCCCAATTGGAGCCAGACCTGATGTCAGCTATCTGCCATCCCACAGGATTCCCCCCTCTAGTGCAGGTCCTGTCAGTACTCCATTTCCTGGACAGTGGGTCCTTTCAAACAACATTGGCCATGGCATCAGGGATGTCACAGCCAATGTTCTCTAATGTGTTGTCCACAGTGTTGTCTGCCCTGCTGAAACACATGCGCAGCTACATCGTTTTCCCTCAGGTGGAGGATTTGCCCACAGTGAAAGGTGACTTCTATGCCCTGGGACATATCCCCAACATCACTGGTGCCACTGATCGTACACATGTGGCATTTGTCCTACCCCACAGGAAAGAACAGGTGTACAGAAATCGCAAAAGCTACCATTCCATGAATGTGCAGATTGTGCGTTTAGCAGACCAGTACATCTCCAATATGAATGCTGCGTATCCTGGCTCAGTGCATGACGCTTACATTTTGAGGAATAGCAGCATCCCGTATGTGATGGGGCAACTCCAGAGGCACCGTGTGTGGCTAATAGGTAAGTCCAAGGTCCCAACACAGTTTGAATAGGTGTCTGGGTATCGGAGAGTCCCTAAGGGTTGGTGTCAGTTGTCTCTCGATATTTGCAGGTGACTCTGGTTACCCCAACCTGTCATGGCTACTGACCCCAGTGAGGAATCCCAGGACAAGGGAAGAGGAACGCTACAATGAGGCACATGGGCAAACTAGGAGGATAATTGAGTGGGCTTTCGGCCTCCTGAAGGCCAGGTTCCGGTGCCTCCATCTGACAGGTGGCTCCCTATACCACTCACCGAAGAAGGTATGCCAGATAATTGTGGCATGCTGTATGTTGTACAACCTGGCTTTGCGACGCCAGGTGACTTTTCTGCAGGAGGATGGGACTGATGTTGGTCTTGTGGCAGCTGTGGAGCCTGTGGACAGTGAGGAAGAAGAGGCAGAAGAAGAAGATCTAGACAACCAAAACAACATCATCATCACAGATGCATTGTCCAAAGGGGCATAGGAGGTGGAGTAATGGCAGTTCAAGGTTCTCAGGATGACATAGTGGGACAGAAGGGTGACAATCAGGAGAGTCTTATTTCCTGGCGTGGGTCTCGGCAATGTTCCCTGTCTTGTGCCTGGATCTCAGGGACCATTTGCGGGGTGGTTCTCCTTCTGCAGGGGGTGGGGTGCTGGTGGCCTGTTGGTCCCGTGGCAGGACCTCCTGTCCACTAGCACCGGTGGACGTGGAGGGCTGTTCATTGTTCAGGCTAGTGTCAGGGGCCCGTGGGTGTGCCACTGTCTCCCTCATCGTGTTGGCCATGTCTGCCAGCACCCCTGCAATGGTGACCAGGGTGGTGTTAATGGACTTCAAGTCCTCCCTGATCCCCATGTGCTGTTCCTCCTGCAGCCGCTGGGTCTCCTGCAACTTGGCCAGTACTGTGCCCATGGTCTCCTGGGAATTATGGTATGCTCCCATGATGTTGGAGAGTGCCTCGTGGAGAGTGGGTTCCCTGGGCCTGTCCTCCCCCTGTCGCACAGCAGTCCTCCCAGCTTCCCTGTTATCCTGTGCCTCTGTACCCTGAACCGTGTGCCCACTGCCACTGACCCCAGATCCCTGATTGTCTCGGGTTAGTGGTGTTGCCTGGGGTCCCTGTAGTGGTGGACACACTGCTGATTGACGTCTCCTGGGGACAAAGGGATGGGCCCGCTGGGTCGGTGCTGTGGTGGTGTTTCCTGAGGGGGGAGGATCAGTGGTGTTTTGGGACTGTGGCAGGGGAACCGACTGTCCCGAGGTCCCTGATGGGCTGGGCTGGTCATCTTGATCCAGGCGTGCAAAGCTCCTTTCGTCACTGTGGGCCTCTTCTGTGGGGGGACTGGATATGTCTGGCACCTCCTGTCTGGTGATGTTGGGTAGGGGTCCTGTTGGGATGTAAATGCATAGTTATTGTATCTGTGTGTGCCATCTTGTGCAATGGATGAGTTACCCTCTACTCCTGTGCTTGCATTATTGGCTTGGCCCTTGTGTGATTGGTGATTTTGTGGCCTGGGTGAGTCTCTCTACTGGACATGCTTTGGTGATGGGTGTCCATGCATTGGTGTTGTATGCAGGGCTTGGTATTGGGATATGTGGGTTGTGATAGTGGGGTATCTGTGGGGTGTTGGGATGATGGGTGTGAGGGTAGGGGTAGGAGTTTGTGATGGCATGCAGGAAAGGGTGGGGGGATAAAGTAGTAAAGATTTGAATTACCAGAGTCCAGTCCTCCTGCTACTCCTGCGAGGCCCTCATGATGCACGATTGCCAATACTTGCTCCTCCCATGGTAACTTGACAGCCGTCAGCACGGCGGTAAGCGGGATTTACCCCCAGGGTTCTAATGAGGGATTATGTGTGCTTTTGCTGAGTTGTAGATAGAAGAGGCCATAACCTAACCACTGCGGCAGCTGGTAATGCGTGGGGTTCATGATCACAACTACGCCCTTGTAGCTAGTGAGCATAATATCAATTGTCAATAAGAAAGTAATGTGACTTACCACTACCTACCCCTTTTGCCGCTTCTCCCCCTGTTCCATCTCTTCCTGCAGCTACACTTGAGCTGGTGCCACTGTGGTCGGTGTGGCTAGCAAAAACTATTATACAGTTTTTAGATGCCAAGTACACCTCCCCTTCATTTTTTAAATAAAAAAATGCAACTGTAATACAACGCCACAGTTCAGTTAGCACTGCAGCATCTTTTATCAAAAATATCAATATGGGCATTTTGTTGGTTCACAATGTTAGAAAAGACAGGTAGTCAAGCCAACCAAAAACTTTTTGTAATGGAGGGCCAGAGCCATAGCCTATGATGATGATGACTCAGAGTAATGGAAGCGCAATGAAAGGGTGGAATACAATGGTCAATGAAAGACAGGAAAATAAGATAATGCAGGGATGACAGGAATTAAACAAAAAATGGATAGGGGAGTTGGAAAAGAAAGGAGACAGTATAAAAAATAAACAGGGCAGAATTAAAAGTAGTAAAATAGTGGGCAGAGTTAAACGTTAGGGAAATAATAATATTAATAAATAATAGGACTTAGTGGAATAAGCAGAGCCCTCAGCATGGGTGCTGATGATCCACGCTTCCTCTCCAGCTCTTGCAGGATCCTCCTCTGCGCCCCTCTTCTGGCCCTTGGGTGCTGAAGAAAGAAACAAAGAAGATAAAAAACTATATTAGTAGTACAGTTATTCTCTACAAAATTATTATTACAGGCAGTAACGTTGCACTTATCTAAATCAGATCACCTATGGTACTAGTATACTTGACTATCGTTGAGTTGGCTATACTCCCAAAATCTCTATTCCAAATTTCCTTCCCAAAAACTACATTTATAACTAATTCATTACAATGAATGATCATTGATTCTATTCTCATTTCTCAACACCCTTGATGGTCCAACTCACTCTCCCTTTTTTGGAATGCATAGATGCATACTAGTAGTCCTTCTACACATCACTATGAAATTTCTTCAGTCTATGCAAGTTACATAAATAAAAGTCATAGAGAACACAAATTTACTGATATCACTAATTCACTATGGTGACAGGCGGACAAAAGAGTCTGCATTGCGATGGCTTCTTAATCAGCCAAAGTGAGCGCTGATGATTAGGATGAGGTAGTGCTGAGCACCTGCCTAGCACTAACAGGATCACATAATATTCTTCACATAAACTAATGTAACTTACCTCTGAGTGTAAGCAGCCTGCTATTCAAGGTTAGCATTGTGGAACACAAACACAATAATATAGTTGATACTCACTAAGCTCCGGAATCTCTGCCTAGCGGGTCAAGCAGGTCCTGCTCACGGTTGATGATATCCACCCAGTGGTGCGTCAGATGCTGGGTGGAGCATTGTACCTTGCTGGTGCATCCACACACCAGCATAGCCTCTCCCAGTGCAGCAGACCCTCCTGGAGAGGGTACCCACTGCCAAGCCTGCCCCTGCTGCCAGCATGGAGGGGAGGTGGTGCTGCACATAAAAAACAAGTGTTGACATTTTACAAAAGATGGGTCGGGTCTGCACCCCTTGGAGGTGCTGCCAACCACAAGGTAGGTAACTGTCATTGCTGGCTGCCTGGGAGGGTCTGGCACTACTGCTCCCCTACTCATCGCCCTGCTCGGCCATGGTGCTGGCCTGGGTGGTGTAAAGAAAACAAAAATAAACAGGAAGGAAGGAAGGTAGGAAGGAAGGAAGGAAGGGAGGAAGGAAGGAAGGAAGGAAGGAAGGAAGGAAGGAAGGAAGGAAGGAAGGAAGGAAGGAAGGAAGGAAGGAAGGAAGGAAGGAAAATAATAAGCAAAAATACAAAAAGTCACAAAAAGACAGAAAAGGAGAAAAAACACAAACACAAAAATACACACAAATACAGCAAATAAAAAGGAGCTCTAGATTAATTAAGGGGGTGGAGGATTGAAAAGATAAAACAAAAGATTAACATTAGGACCAGCCCCATGAACAGAGTAGGAAAAACAAGATGGCCGTGCCCATGCGAACCGTGTGGTGCCATTTGTATGTGATTTTGAATGCAAGAACGTACTTTGTGTTGTGTTGGATTACTCCATCCACCCACAGAACTCTGCTCTATGTGTTTTGAGCCACTTCACGGAGTTCCACATTGCATGACTCCACACACTCTGGTCAGGCCTACCTATTTTCTCATGCCCAAAAGGGTTGAACATTTCTTCTGGGCCCTACAGAACGTCTGCTTGATGGGTCCTCCTTTAACATGACAATTAGCAAATGTAGGCAGGCCACCAAGGGGAGCAGGGCCATTCTTAGTTGACTTCAGGATAGCCACATCAGGCACCCCATCCATCTTACTGGGGGTACACTCAGGGGCTGGTTTCCCACACCGTCTGCCTTTCCCCTTTTTAGCAGCTAGATGGGCCATTGTTCCAGGCTCCAGCCCTTCTTGACGCCCCTCCTGGGCAACCATGGACTTTGTCATTGCACAGATCCAATAAGGTAGATAGGAGCCTCAAAACCTTTACCCAATAAACCGCCCACAGGCATGGCAGGGCTCACAGTAACCTTCAGAAGGCCTGAACCCCATGCCCCCACTCAAATGGAACACAGGCCACAAGATATTGACCCTCTCTGTTGTTCAACTTGGTAGAATGCATGGTGAATCACCTGCTCTGGGGACACTAGCTGACTCCTTACCATAGTCAAACTGGCACCTGTGTCCCTCAGAGCTTTAACACCTTGCCCATTTATGGTGATCCATTGTCTATACGTTTTAGTATTTGATGCCACATGGATTTTAGGAACCATCTCACTGTCACCCAGGGGCACTATGATAAACCCCATTAACTGGGACAATACCACCCACAGCACTATGCTAGCCACCCCTGGGTTCTCACCTTCAGTGGGAGGGGGTGCTCTTATTGGATACATGGAGTCCCCTTTATAGTGTCCATACTTGCCACATTCATAGCACTTGGGTATTTTGGCCCACTGACTTTTGTCAGGATAGTTTTGCTTCTGGTGGCCTCATTGGGAATGAGAACCAGACTCTTTCCCCCCTGTGAGTTATTTTGGGGGCCTTTAGAGAACTTCTTTTTACCTCTCCCCTCTTTGTACTGATGGGAACCCTAAGCACTCTTTTGGGAGTGCCCCAGATACATTTGTGGTTACGCTGGTGCGGACCCAGATGTGTACCTCCTCAGGACGCTTCCTAGATTAAGTCAGCTTGCTATCCACCAGATGTTGGCCAAGGTCTGGAAAACAATTAGCAAGCATGTGCTCCTTCACAAACAAGTTAGACAGCTCTTCATAATGATCAACCTTGCTGCCTTCTCACACTGCCCTTCAGTGCCTTACCAGCAGAATCTGGAAAATCTACCCATGTTAGTGTGGTGAGTTTGCGACTAGACCTGAACCATTACCTGTATTTTTCAGGTGTCAAAACCGATGTCCTGACTAAAATGGTCTTCATGGCATTGTAGTTGGTCTGGCCCCCACCTCAAATGTAAGGAATATGTCCCTGCTCACTGTGGGCATGTACCACCAGATACTACCCATCCAGCCCTCCTATGGGACCCTGTGCACTTTCAAAGCCACTTCATGAGATGCCAATCATTTTTCTATGTCATCCCTCATACAGTAACTGGACATCATATCTTTTGGGATATGGGAAATAGACTCACTTGAAGACCTTGCAGGTATGGTTCCATCATAACTGCTGTTGCTGAACCCCTCACATAGGATTTTTTTTGTCCAGCTCCCTTAGGTTGGGCTCATGGACCATTTTTCTTCCCTCCATGGCCAGCCTCTTCTCCTCAACAGCCTGCTCTTTCTCCAGTCTAGCAAAAGTCTGCACCTTCTCCAGCTTTGCAAGCTCCAATTTGAGTTTCCTCTCCTTCCTCATGTCCTCCAGGTCCTCTGGGGTCAGGTACTTTGATAAGACGCTGTTCCTTGTTATGGAAACAACTACTACATTTGGCAAGTTGTTGCCCCTTCTGCAGGCCGTCTCAAATCCACATGGCTATCCAGGGTCAGCTCCTCATCCTCCTCAGGGATTTCCTGCTGCTCATCCAGGTCATCAATTCTTGCACCCTGGAATGTTGCCCTGGACCTTAAGAACTTCTGCAGGTGTACAAGTGTGGTGCAGCCCTTCATTGAGACATGAAATTGTTTGCAAAAGACCTTCATCTGAGCCACAGTGTAAGTCTCCAACTGTGCCAGATCAAATTTCACAAGTTCAGGTGCTGTTTCCCCAGGTTGGGACATGTTTTAGCAAAAAAATCAAAAAAGGTCAAACAGGGGAATAGATTAGAATTGGTCTAAGTATAAAGTTGCACTGAAGTATAGGCTATTGCACAAACACCGGTCCTATCCCACTGTTGCCACCAATGTTAGAAATTGGATCTGTAGTTGGCAGAGATGTGCACCCAGTCCAAGTAGGTAAAACAGTTACACAACACAAATTCATTTGAGCTCACCTTCTGGTAACTTGGCACCCAGCAGGAACGCTTATCTTAAGTGGCAATGTGTAAAGTGTATCTGCAACACACACACAAGAACACAATGAAAACACTGCAAAAGGACTCCATATAGGTTTAGAAAAATATATAATTTTTATCTGAGTAAACCAAGACGAGATTTGAATTTTTAGAGAGCAAAAGAGTAATAGTGCTTAGAAGTCATTAACAGTCACAATGTTACTTGAGGTAGTGAGGGACCGGTGTGAATTCAAAATTCAGGCCAACTGCATTGGAGTGTAGGTTGGTTATGGAACCAATGCAGGGTCCACTGAAACAGTATATGTGATGGAGCAATGCGTCAACATCGAGGGCACGATGCATTGATATGCTTAATGCAGTTGAGTCACTGCCTCATAGTCGGGCTCTGCTGAAGTGAATACAGTGCTTCATCACCAGTCCACGCAGGCTGTGAATCTACTGTGTCAGCATCGAAGGAGAGATGCAGCAGAATTCCTAAAGCACTCAAGGCGATGCATCTCTTTTTTTAATAAATCAGCTGCAGAACCCACAACAGAGGCCAAGCGCTAGAAGGGGGGCACATTAAACCAGGTTAGGATTCACAGATGGTAGAGTCCAGCAGCACCAGGAGAGCAGCAGGCAGAGTTGATATTCCTAAGACTACAAAAGAAAAGGGGGCAAGCCAACTAGTCCTTGGAGTCACTCTGGGCTGAGTAGGATGGGTCCAGTCCTCATCCTCAGCAGGGCAGAGATCAGCAGACAGCAGGGAAGGTCAGTGAAGCAGTTCTTTGGAACAGTCAGTCAAGGCAAAGTGGCAATTCTTACACCATAGCAGTCATTACTCCAGCAAGGCTCTTCCCAATTCCAGAAGTGTACTGATTTCAGGGGGTGACAGCCCCAGTACTCATGTCAAAAAGTGTCTTTGAAGTGGGGATGACTTCAAAACAGATTCTTGAAGTGAATAGGTCCCCCTTTCGTCCCAGCCCTAGCTCCAGAGTGTTAGTTGGGGGCAGTCAGCTCTTTTGATGCGGTCCCAGGCCACTACCCTTCGAAGTGCAACGGTGAGTCCTTCCCATCCTCACTGCCCAGGAAGACCCTTCAGTATGCAGATGAATGCAGATGCAATTGAGTGTTATGGCTCTCTGGGAGGGACAGCACAAATGTAGCTGTCACCCAGCCTAGCCCAGACATATATTGGAGACAGGCTGTCAGGCACACAGAGCAGAAGAAAAGCCCACGTTCTAAAAGTGGAATTTCTGAAATAATAATAAATCTGAATTCACAAGTAAAAAAGATTCATCATAACCATTCCAACAATATGAAACATGATGCAGATACTCCTTTCTGATCCGGAATTACAATCTACAATCTAAAAACATAGTAAGGAATTCCCAAATCTGGCCTATGAGTGGAGCAGACATCACAGTAATGAAAAGCAACTTTGAGAGCTTCTCATTACCAGCACATGTAAAACTTGAAAGCACATGTCCTGCCTTTTACTTACATAGCACCCTGCCCTATGGGTTACCTATGGCCTACTTTATGGGTGGCATATATGTAAGAAAGGTGTGTTTAAGGCTTGAAGAGAGGTTTTGAATGCCAGATCAAAGTTGCAGTGATACTACACACACAGGATCTGCAATGGCAGGCCTGAAACATGTTTACATGGCTACTTGAGTAGGTGGCACAGTCATCACTGCAGGCTCACTAGAGGAATTTAAGTGTATGATATACCACTTTGCAAGGAAATTACAAGTAAATAAAATATGCAGATTGTAGATATACCAGTGATACCATGTCAGTGGAAAAGCAAATGCACTTTAACACTGGTTAGCAGTCATAAGGCCATAAGGCCAACAAAATGATGCAGAGAAAAACAGGAGGTGAAAGACAAAAAATCTGGGGTAAGACCTCCCTGTGGATGCCAGATCTAACAGGGTGATATGCTAACTACAGTAGCATTTATGCTCCCAATCAGAGACAAATTACTGAGAATGACCCTCAAGAAGTCATCATTCTTCACACAAGGTACATTTCATGTGGTCTTCAACACATTTATGCAAGGAAACAGAGACAGGGTATTTGGTTCTTGGGGAGCCAGTGGAGAGTTGTTTCTGGATGTTAAGGAGCAGCTGCAGGACCTGTGCACTGTTCATGCTTAAAGCGTCATGCATGCTGGTGTGAGGGAACTGTCATTCTTCTTGCTCATGCAAACAAAGGGATATTCCTTTTTAGTCAAAACATTGCAGGTTTGCCCAGGGAGTGAATATGAACAATATTGGTTTCTGATATGGATCACATTCAAATGTTTGACAGAACAATACAGAGATAATGCTGGATACTTAGAAAGATGTTACACAATGTCCAAACAGGAAGGAAGTCTCAAAGTCATTGACAAATGCTGGGTAATTAATGACTCGAACAATGTCTCCTTTTGTTAAACTCTGGGAGGCATTCAAGTGAATCGTGAGGGGAAGGTCAATAACAATAGCAGTTGAAATGAAGAAAGAGATGTGAAGTAGGCTGACATTGTGGAATCGCATTTTACAGTTCTTAGGTATGCTAGGCCTAGTGGCCCCTGTGATACACAATGACAATCTCTGCACAGGCCTGTTATTAAGTAAAGAGGCCTACAAATGTAATTCGCTACTGCTAGGAACGCATTATGTTGCAAGGCTTGCTCTCTGAACAGCCATCATGAAATATCATCGTCATTGCATGCTAGCTGAAGCAATCTCCCTTCTGGAAAGTACCAGTCTAAGTACGTGATGTTCTCAAGTTCTGTCACAAGATGGACCATGTGATATTAGGCACGTAGGCCACCTTGTGCAAAATCCTTGTCTATGCTTTACATTACTATATATGGTGTGATAGGAAGAACCACCTTCGCCATAATGTAGAAATAATCATACGTCAATCATACGTCAATGTCTAAGAACCAATAGAACGTCAAATTATGTTTGTGGTTTAATGCTATAAAAGATCGTGTATTACTTCCTTTAATCAGGCTGTTCGTGTACAACTAGTACCGAGCATCCTCCATGTACTGAGGTACTGGGTTTTTCAGAACCGGTACTGATCCGGTAACCCAGCGGTGCCAGGGTACACCCAAAGACCTCGGGTACTTTCCTGATTCAGACCACAGAAACTCAGAGTCTTCTAGGTGAAGTCAAAGATCGAATTTATTGGCTGCAGCCAAGTAACAAGCATCCTAGAAGTACAACAGCACGGTTTGTATGTTCTCAGGAGACTGTGTTTCAATGCAAAGTCAGGTTTCCTTATATACAGTTTTTTAAGCTTCAGGCAAACATTCTTGACATTTTGGTTGGTCATTCACATGTTTTCACTACAAAGGAAAAAACAGTGTCATGATGAAACCTCATATTTCATGTCGTCCAACCCATAATAAATTACCCGGCAAGGCCTAGTATTTTACATCAGATAAGTGTGGACCCCCAATAAAAACGGGCACCTCCCCCTCGTAAAGTAAAAAGAAGAAAAGAGCAGGTGCAGGTGTGAGCAAGATTAGGCAGGGTGTGTGAGCGATAATAACGGTTTTATGGCATGGTGTGCCTTGATGCTATCTGATTCGGCCACTGGGAGAGGGACTGACCAAACAGGTTTGGCCTGAGGCAATGGTTCCAGCTTGCCCAGGTCAGAGAAAAGTCAATCAAGGTGTACGTGTCCTTGGAATAAAATCTGACTGTATTATAAGCCTATGTGAGGGCAACTTTTAAAATGGCTGCCGTGTATAAAATGGGAGCCACAAGTGCAGGACGAAAATGGCGATTTCGAGGTGAAAACGCTGCTGGAATTGAACGAAAATGCTCATGCTTAGTGTACTAGTCATTATCTGTCTTTTGATACTAAAATCGTACTGCTGTGGCAAAGTAAATTACATGGGTCCAGAATTTTTAGAACCACAAACCCTCCTTTTGCCCTTACATAGGCAATAAACCTATTCTCACGCTAATCTGAGTCCAGGTCTATGTTTATAAGGCCATGGAGATGTTGCTGGAGCAAAATTCTAGTACTTGGTAATTCTCTCTGGACAGGTCTCCTCGAACATGAAGTAGCACAAAAGGCCACATATGGCAGGACAAAATAAGGAATACCTCTATCTGCAGTAGGTGGCATAAGATCACACACCCAACAATTAGTGATGTTCACTACTAACTAGTGTTGATGCAGAAGCTGTACAAAAGAATTGCTTACGAATTCTGATCTTCTAACCTGCTCATGTTCAGGAAAAGGGTGAAAAGAGTGCAAAGAAACAATAGTAGGAAAAGACATAGGTTGGGAAGTGGGTGCAGAAGTCAATTGAGTAGAGAAAAACAATCCCACCCATAAATGACAACGTCATGTTTAAAAGACACTAGAAAACACGTTATTAACAACATATAGACAACGGGAGAAAGTAGTGACCACTATTACAAATGAAATAATAATTTTTCACAACCCTAACCAAAAAGCAAATCCTAAAATTATTTAGTAACATTTTTAGGGCTCCTCTACATTTCAGTAATTTTGGTATGTTCAGGTGGAACAGTGGTGACTCTCATCAATGCTCTAAGGTGAAAAGGGGGTACTCTTTCCACAGAAAATGGACTTTATTCTGTTTTTACTAAACAGAATAGTACTTTAAAACAATGCCAGCAAAACCATCAGTCTCCTAACACCTAGTCTATACAATCACACGGAAACCTCTTGTGAAACCAACTATGCCCAGAGTCCGTTCAAAAAGCCTCTCTGGCAGGCTTCTATTGTCCATCAAATTTTCTTTTGTTGTTTTCTTTCGCATGGGCCTCTCAATTCAGGCCTCTTCGTGAGAAAAGTACTGCTTAGTTGGAGTGCCCTCCTGGCAAACACCCACAGCTCACTCAAAAGTCTCAATGTCTTAAAGCAATGCACCAGTGTCTCTCCTCTGTGGCAGACACTACAAACAATGTGCTCTTCATTGATCAAGGGCACAAATCATCTCGTGCAGACCCAAGCACCATTAATTGGGAAATAGCTCAAGCTCAGCAGCACTTTCAGACTCCAACACTCATTATTTAGTGTCAGAGGACGCTCAAGCTGCTCTTTCATGGGCACCACAATATAGTGCCTTTTTCCAAACTTGAAATCTCCGGTGCACTGCCCTTCTTCCGTTGGAGCAAAGAAAAGGGGGTGTGTGGCCAAAACTCAGGCCAAGGGGCTCAAGGGATTGCACACTGTCAGAGGTTACCAGCACATGACAGGTAGAGAAATTAAACCTTAAAACAGCTCTGCCATCAACAACAGGAATCCTTCTCTTTAGCTCTTTTACACTGAAACTTTGGCTCTGCGATGTCCAACGCCGTCTGATGGAGCAAGTACAATACCATGCGCTGGCGATCGCTGTCCAGCTTTGCTACTTTCTGGGTGCTGAGACTGTAGGGCCAAGACGTCCGTCTTTCATCTGTAGCTGTCACTGATGGGAATTAGGCTTAAATCAATGTCCTGCAGGTTATTATGACTTGATACCCGCAGAATCTAGTGACGTAGGAAATGTGCCAAAGTTGTTAGTTCCCTTCAATTTAGTACAAAAACAGTTCATGGTTTTTAACAAGGGGACTGCAAGCAGGTGGTCTGCAATCTTCAAAGGAGTAGCCATACACCATGGGCATAAAATACAAAGACAAAGGCAGAAGGGCAAAACAGGGTCTCTAGCATCTTTTATTGGGTTCTCTCCATTATTCTCTACCATCTATAGCTACATGAGAATTCTATCTGAATGGATTTCCTCACACAGTGGCATTGTCTAATGGGGTAAACACATATTTTCCTCAATGATTAAGTCTAGGTGTTCCTCCTTATCTTAGAACATCTCAATAGAGAAATCACATGATACCGATTATCAGGGACATGTAGAAACCTTCCTTTAAAAACTGTGCATCAGGTGCACTATGCAATACACAGGCTAATAGTCAAATGTGCAAACAAAAAGACAAGAACTAGAGGGTCCTGATATTTGCATGATTAGGACACATCTGATCCCACCAAAAATTAAAGTAGCAGGAACAGAAGGGAACCGAAAACCAAATTAAAATACACATTGAAAATTCGTCATGTTCAAAAAGGTAAACATAAGATATCTCCTATTGAAATGGAAAACTTGTCTTACTATAATATTGAGTCAGTTAACCAGTCTATCGCTACCCTGACAGTCAGGCTGGAAAACATTGAAGCAGGCCTAAGGCAAATTCTTGAAAACCAGTCTGGTCATACCAAAGGGAATTATACATAACATGGGGGTCCCTGGTACATCACTGCAGTCTGGAAATGTGAACCTGAACAATACATCAATAATAATAAAAGGGCTGACTGCTGAAAGGAATTTGAAAAAGAGAAATGGGACTAGGACATAGCTAAAATCTCAATAACTAAGCATGATGCGACATTGGTCAGGGGAAGTAACAAAAGAAAAAATCTATAGGAAGAACAAAAAAATTATTTGGGTGATAGTCAGGCATGTGACACAACACCGAGAGTACGGGTGATACACAAAGGCCAAAGTTACACAAATTTTAACTCTACCGTTGGTGACTACACCATATACGGTATTCCTAGCTAATGTTTCAGTTCCTTCTTCAGGAAAAAATGAAAACCTGGTTTTCTTTTAAGGAATGAAAGCCATATGCTACTTAGGAAACAGAACATCATTAACTAATGTAATATAGAAATTAGGCCACCTTGAGTCACAGATCTATAATTTCATCCATAGGTCCAATCAAGGCTACATAAATGTAGGGCTGCCTGTTCCTTTAAGGGAAGGGGCAGTAACGTGACTAACTGCAGGTGACACACTTTGATCCTGTATACCTCTTTTTATTTTCCTTCAATACCATTATAGCCAAATAGACATGCATTGGTGAAGTGTTGTCTTTTATGTTCACAGCATGAAATATCATTATCTGTGGAATTTAGTAACCAGAACAAGTTCAACCAACTGTTGCGTAGCGATGGGCATCGTCATGACCATCCCCTCACAACACAGGGGAGCTTGTAATAGTATCAAAAGCAGCAAGAAACATGCAAAAAAAACAAATAAAAAATAATAAAAACGCACAGAACGTCAAGCTATCAGATATACTTGCTGTGTATCAAGCACAAAAAGCATAGACAAAACAATAGCATGTGTGAATAAGCGGTGACACACAACACCATGTCATGTACTTTATGCACTGTAAACCTGCAGCCCAAAACCCAATATTTGGGCCTGTTTAATTTGTCAGGTTTAAAATCCTTACCCTCCTTTTGACAGTAGATCACCAGGCAATGGAAATCTGCTGTCAAATATAACTTTACTGTTTCTCTTCTAACATACAGGACCAGCAAGAACAATTCATGATAGGACCAAATACACGAAAATACATTTCCATTACTTAACTGTTACCCTCTTGTCAGTTACTTCGCAACATCAAGCCACCTTAGTTTTACCTTTCTAAAAGTAAAAATTGTTACACTGACACTCCATATTAATTTGGCACCTACAATTTCCACTGTGAAAAATAAGTCTTAATTGGTAAATCGTTCTCATTAAGGCATGTAGCCTTCAAAATTTTAGAAAAGGGCTGCATCTTATTTTCTGTCTAAGACTTAATGCAACACTTCGTTTTCTGTCAAATAAAAGCAACTAGCAGGCATCATTTTATTTTTTTAGAGCGGAGACACAAATGTATCAGTTCTGCAGAGCATTTAACATGATGTTGGGACTTTCGAAGAAACCCCTTTTTTTTATATTTTCCCTTTGGAATTAAGTTCTTTAATTGTATTGATGTTCTTCTGGAGAAACCAGAAATCCCACTTTTAGAGGCCCATAGGGTCATTCTGCATTTCACAGAGACAAGGCCCTAATTTAAAAGGTCACAAGTGTCAACATGACAGCCTCCTCCATTGTTTATGAGAAAACTAAAGATAGCATCTCAGCAGCGTGACTTGAGCCAGCCTCTGTAGCTCTCCTAGCTTCTGCCACTCTGAATCTGTCAAAGACAGTAGGCCTTCCTATTTTCCTTCTAACCTGCAATAATTCACTATATTTAAAAAAAAAAAAAAATCCTTTTTAGGCGCTAAAAGATTTTTATCTCTATTTCCAGATTATTAAACTACATTTACTGTGAATAATTCACAAACCTTAATAACACACATACCAGTTGTTAGAATAAATGCTTGTTGCAATCCCATGCAATGGTACATATTTCATCAACCTCGAATGAATGAACGTCTCAGTAGGCCCAGCTGAAGTTAGAACCTTCAACCTTGATATTAAAACAAGCCTTTGTACTGGCACATTGACTCATTGAATCATAAGAAGGCACAACCTGCAAATATATATCAAACCTAAATGTATGCATTTACTGAAGCCTGAGACACTTTAAAAAGTACTCTGAATGAAAGAAAATGCAGTTTAAACAGTGCTTTTGCCCAAAATCGACTTTGATATTTTAGGCATTAAAAATCAATATCCTACAATTTTCTTGCATAATATGCATTACCAGAATGTCTATTACACAATCCATGAGTCAGCCATTGAAAATATTAACTTTATACTTTATAGAAATGAGCTTGTTTGCTCCTGAGCCAAGGGAAAATTGCACGTACAAATGTCATTTTAGCGGTGCAACATAACTTAAATTAAATTTTAATGTTAGGAGGTCATAGTATAGGTATTAAGCTTTATAAATATTAAAAAACGATTTTGAAAGGCACTTATTTTTTAAATACTTTTTCCATAATTAATAATTTTCTTTAAAAAAAAAAAAAAAATATTCTTTTTTTTGTGATAATTCCACATATAAAAGCAAGCTGCATCCCTTGCCTATTATTTGGGATACATTAACTCACAAGCCTGAGCGCATAAGCCTAACTTGAAATGCGTCACATTTTTGCGCCACTTTCATTTAAAAGGAAGGCTATGCAAAATTCCACCCATGTTTAACTGGTAAAGTGCTGGCTGAATTGAACATTCCTATCAAATATACTGCAGCTGAAAAGTTTGCCTGTGAACATCTAATACAATGCATCTAAGAAAAATGCTGTAAATGTATTTTAATTTTTTTTGCAAAAATAGATAATTTCGTTTTTTTTGGGGCCCTATTTATATCTATTGAATGTGTTTTCTAATTTATTAAGCATTTAACGGCAGTGTTGTATATGTGCACAATTGCTCATTCTATAAATTAAAGAGCAACATATAGCTATGTTAGCACATCACATGGTTCATTTCTGGATTTTTTCTAAGTTTCTACTTAATATTAATTAACCAACATTTTACTTAACAAACTGAAAACATCAAGAAGACCCACAAACACACATTGAGCTCATTTCAGATATAAACAGAAAACACTCAGGACACACAATACAGCGCGCTTTAGCCATTTTTCATAAATAGCGCCGTCGCAATTTACTTACAGAACCGTTTGGCTCTAGGATGCAGAGCACTTTATCACTGGTGATCAGTGATCCCTTCAAAAGTTGGTATGACTGGCTTATACCTAACTAGCACATTTAATTTACCTGTAAGTCCCTTGTACAGTGGTATCTCAATATCCAGTGCCTATAAATTCAATGCTACCAGTGGGCCTAGAGTGCTGCTTGCGCCACCTACAGAAGAAGCCTTTCAAACCTGTCTCAGGCCTGCTAGCGCAGGGCCTGCATGCACAGTTCTCTGCCACAGGGACCTGGCACCTAAATGTACTTGCCAGGCCCAGAACTCCCCTTTTACATGTAAGTCACCCCTAGGGTAGGCCCTAGCTAAACCTATGGGCAGGGTACTATGCATGTAGAAGGCAGGACATGTACCTGGTTGCGTAGCCTGTCCTGGTAGTGACAAACAGCCTATTTGGTTTTTCCCTACTGTGAGCGCAGCCTTCCCATAGGATTGCATTGGAAATACCCTGCCTTATGACTAGGGGGTATTGTCTGATTTGTGAGGGGCAGTGTAGGCATGTTTCTTATAGTTGTAATGGTAGTAAGAAATGCTTCTTACTGGTGTAGGTGGATTTTTTATTACCATTACAGAAATGCCACATCTAGAAAGTGAGCATTTCTCCGTGTTTATGATTCTGGTGTTTTGCAGTTGGGCTTTGTGCATACTTTTCAGGCATCCTCCACACAGGGCTAGTGGAGGTGTCATAGAAGTGCATCCACATTTTGAATGGTCTTCCTGGCCTGAGAGAACGGGAGGGGAGGTACACTTGCATCTGTAAAGGCTGTGCCCTGTCCTCACACAAAGGGCTTGTTTACCCCCAACTGATGTCTGGAACCTGTGCTGGAGGAGAGAGGGGACACTCCTGGAACCAGTTATAACTGATTGTAACCTCCTCTCCCCCTCTTTGTTAAACTTTTGCAAAACTAAGTATAAGTACAGGGGATTTACCCCATGAATATGACAAACTGAAGAGACTTAAGGACATGGACACAGAATGCTGCTGGAGGGACTCACCAGCAACTGACTTGGACTGCTGCTGCTATGCTGACCCATGACCTGCTGGGTCACTAGGAGGAACTGCCACTGTCTACATCCCCTTTGTGCTGTCCTGCTGCTGGGCCTTGCTGCCCTGTGCGCCACCTTTGTGTCCGCAGAGGATGGGTGCTGTGGCCCCTGCAGCCCTGAGATTCAAAGTGCAAGGACAGTTCTGTGTGGTAAGCCACATATGATGGCTTTAAGCACCTGGAGAGCTCTTTTTCTTCATTTGCCAGAGCACCTTTGTTTTATTTACCAGGCACCTGGGAGCACTTGCTGTGCTTTTTGTGTCCTGAAATCTCTGCCACAACCCGAGCATTCACCGTACCCAAGCGCGTTGGAAGCGTGATGCGCCAGGTGCCCCTGGGGCCAGAGGAAGCAAAATCCAGAGCACTCTTAGCGGTGTTCCTGGGGCAAAGTGCTATACATTGAGCACCCTGGGGCACAAACTGGACCCAATACCTGCTTGCAGGCCCAGGCAGGCTGCCTCAGACTCACGCACCAGATCAGATGCGTTCAAACTAGGGAGCTGAGTGTAGGACGTTTGGGGAGGAGGGCTCACCAAAGGCCTCCCCACTCCACTGAGGCCCCAGTGAGTTGTTGTTAGGACGGGAAGAGAGGAGGCCTCATTGGAGGCTCCCTGCCCCGGGCCCCCACCTTTGTGCAGAGGTTGCGAGAGGGGGCCTCTTTCTGTGGCACTCTGCTTCCCCAGGAGGGCTGGTTGTGGCCTGTGGAGGCTGCAGGGACTTTGGGCACCCTAGTTCGGGTGCGGGCCCCAGGAGGGGGTGTATGACGCCCCTCTCCCCCAATCAACAAACAGCCCCTCTTCTAGCACTGAGAAGCACTGGGGGCCACCTTTCCGTTGTGGCACTCAAGGTGCCTTCATCATAAAGACAGGTACATTTGGTGACAACATGTCCATTTGGGGTATTTATGCGGATATGTTTTCTGCCTATGACTTACCATGGGTTTGTTAATGATCCTTTTATGGGCATTTTATGCTACTATATTTTTATGACTTGCCATGTGATTCCTGATGTTCCTAGTATGGGCATTTATGAGGATCTTGTGACGTACATTATTGTAGAAATGGTATTCCTGACTACTTCTTATGTTGCATAATGATGAGTAACCCGTGTGTTATATGTGACTACTGCTGGTTTCTGCAGACTAACAGTACTGTGTAATGTTATGACAACTGCTTGGGTAGCAGGGTATTACTGACATGTTGTGTTTGGTCTAAGAATGTTGTGTAAAATTCAGTTTATTTTTATATAACTTGGTGTTGTGTTTCCTTTGTGGTGGGGATAGTGTGTCACGTGTGTTGAGTGTGTGCTGCAAACGCTCTATACATTGCTCTGGGATGGCCTGACTGCTCATGCCAAGCTACCAAAGGGGTGAGTAGGGCTTATCTTGGGTGTGTAACTTCCTTACCGTGCCTAGAGTGGGTGGGTTGTGCCTGGCATAGGTGCATACCCTAGCCAACCAGAAACCCCATTTCTAACAAGGGATATCACTTGGAGGGTCAGTACTCACCCAGACTGGGTCCAGGTGCACATTCAAGAAAAAGGAAGCCCTCCATCCTGCCAACAAATAGCCCAATGAGGTACACCTAATCCCTCTAACATGTGACTCTCTTGAAATAAATAAAACCCAAAGTGGAAATTATGCTTATTAAATGTATTTAAGGAATCTCCAATGTTATCCTATTGGAGGGGTAGGCCTCACATTAGTGAAAAATGAATTTCAAAGTTTTATACTACCAGTGCTAATAACATTTGAAGGTATCTGCACAACATTTTACTAACACATCAACATTCCCTATGGGCTGTCCAAAGCGTACCCTAGGGGTTACATATGTATTAAAAAAGAAGGTTTGAGCCTGGCAAAATATTTATTTTGCAAGCTTAAAATCGTTGTTCAAAACGGCACATACAGGCTTTGCAATGGGAGGCCTGAGGCATGATTAAAGGGCTACTTAAGTGGGTGGCACGATCAGTGCTTCAGGCCCACTAGTAGCATTTAATTTACAGGCCCTGGGCACATGCAGCTCACGCTACTAGGGACTTATAGGTAAATTAAATATGCCAGTAAGGTATATACCAACCAAGCCCTGTTTTAGGGAGCAAGCACAAGCACTGTAGCACTGGTTAGCGAGTCCTAAGGCCAACAGAAGCAAATGTGGGGAATTGAAGGCAAGCAGGCAAAAGGTTTTGGGAAAGATCAGCCTAAGGCTGATAGGTTTAACACTTGTATCCCCCCGCTGAAAGAGGAGAGATTTATCCAACCTCCTGGAGTTCTTATCACTAAGGCATAAAATCCTAAAGAGATCATCAGCATTGGCATGGACTATCCCCGGTCTGTCTTAAATGGTAAAGTCCATTCCTTGAAGGGAGATGTGCCACCTTCACAATTTTAGGATTCTCACCCCTCATTTGTATTAGCCAGCTAAAGAGCCTGTCCTCTGCCTGAATCCAGAAGTGAAACCCAAACAGGTATGGTTTCAGCTTCTTCAGTGCCAAGACAACAGCAAAGGCTTCTCTCTCAATAGAACTCTGACTCTTTTCCTTGGGAAGGAACATCCTAGAGATTTAAGCTACAGGTTGGTCTGGGCCCTCATCATTAAACTGTGAAGGAACTGCAACTATGCATGCTCTGAGGCATCAGTTTGAACACTGAATTTCCTTTAAACTTCAGGGGCCTTGACCATAGTGGCTGTGTGAATGGCCTGTTTTAGGAAGTCAAATGCTTTCTGAGATGGCTCAATCCTAATCAGATTTCTGGGCTGCTTCTTAGAAGTCAACTCAACAAAGGGGGAAACAATAACGCCCTATCCCTTGACAAACCTCCTGTAGTATTCTATGAGGCCCAGGAAGGCCCTCACTTTAGTTTGAGTTTTTCAGGGCTCCCAGTGTTGTAGTTTAGCAGCGATTAGATTAAGCATTAGCAGAAGACATCTTGTATTTAGTAACTATTGTGAACATTTCGCGATCATGGCAGCCATTTTCTCTGCCACATGCTGCCATGTGCTCACCATGTGCTCTGTCCTAACTTTCTGTTAACTACTCTTGAAAATCTGCCTAGTGACAAGTTATATTTAGCATCTCCCACTTTCGCACATGCCCAGTAAGGTCTGCGGCTGTTAGTCCTTGAAAACTGTTAGCCCCTCCTACCTGTCGACTGTGCATTTCCACATGACCTTACATGTATGCAAGTTTTGATTCTATAATTGTAATACCTACTTTTAGCCCCTGCGTGGGTATAAAAGGACCATGCTCTCTCAGTTCAGTGTGCTACTTCAAACATTACCGAAGGGTGCTGTTTGAACTGTAGTACCACCTCATGAGGTTTAATAAACTTTGTCTTTTATTTCAGTTTCTGTGCCAACTTCTTCCTATATGGTCTGAGGACTTAGTGCAGAGAAGGGTGAACCCCTTGCACTAGTAGGCCTTGCTGAGGCTTACTTCAACAAATTGGTGTCCGAACAGGGACTCATCGGCGACTCGGATGCCCAACGGATTGGTCGCGATGAAGGATTGGGATCTCGCTGCGGACGATCAATGCCTGAGGAGACCCGAGTCTTGGCAACAACAGCGTTTTTCCCTTCTTTCTGATTTGACCATCCAGGTGGCGCCGGTCCTCGACTGAGATCCTTTTTGTTCATTCGTCATGCAGTGACCATTTGGTCGATTTTAGAAATTGGCAGTTGAAACCTGGACACCCTGTGAGTGGTAAGAGCAGTTTTACGGCACTTGCTGTGGGTTTTGATGCCTTTGTTTGGTAATGAAGTTTGGCACTACTTACTGTGGCTCTCGTGTTTTGGGTGACTAGTCAATTTGTATCCTTTGAATTGATATATAAATTGCAATTTATATAGGCAGGTAATGAGGAGAATTTTCTCCAATTTAATTTTGATTTGAACGGCACCTTAAGTGCTATTTTGATTATAATATTGCATATTCTGCACCATTTTTGGCATGCCTGTTTTTAGCGCACTTCGTAGGATGTGTTGCTTTTGTAATGGTACCAATTTGAGACTGGAAGAATCGCAACCGGCACCCCCAGAGGGGACGGCCAATAGAGATATGTATGTTAAACATGGTCTTTCTTTTATAATGTACAGCACATTATGGAATAAATACACTCGTGCGGATCCTGAGTTACGTTGGCCTATGCATGGGTCATTTGATTTGCGAAAGATTGAGTATGTGGAACAATGTATGTGTAAGCGAAAGTCTAGGCAAGAAATGTTTGACTGTGTACGAATGTGGGAGAAAGAAGTGCGTGGACGAGTGAAGCGTGAGCAAGCCTTGCTTGAGAAAGAGCAGCGGAAGAATGTATATGTGAAAGCATTGGAAATGAGAAAGAAATAAATAAATGACTTAAAGGAGCTAGAAGAGAAAGAACATAAATTACAGGTAACTGGCCAATACACAGTTAGGCAACCTCTCTATCCTATCCTCAATAAACCACATGATGATTTTTTGTTACTAGATCGCCCTCCACCTCCGTATGTCGTTCCTTCTGCCCCTCATGAGTTAGCTAAGGTCTCCAGTTCGGAGCAACAGAAGATGCGAGACAGTCGCTCTATGTTGCCTGCTGACCGTGCGTCTGAGCTTAGATCTATTGCTCGTAAAACAATTCATAGCGTTGTCTCTGCTTCTGAACTTTTAGACAACATGAAAGGGTGGATGGAAAAGGAGCATATATTTTACTGAGGCATTTGGCTCAGAAGTTATTGAACTATATCAGAAATATTCTGATGAGTTAGAGCCTGATGATGTAGCAGCTGATCATAAGCAAATGCGTGATGGTCTTTTTGTTTTCTCCCAGGTGGCTGATGCAATCAGGCGTTTGGTGAAATCATGTGTTGTGGCAGTCCGTTTGCAAGAGAAGAAAAGGGCTGTGGACGTAGTTGCACGGACATCTCAGACCGGAGGGGTGCAAACTTCCATCTTCGGAACAGATAAGACTATGATAGTTCACGCGAAACCAATGCGGGAGGCCGCGCCTTTGTATGTTCCTCCTAAAGGATTGGGTACAAGTGATGATAAAACTTCTGTTGATGCTAAGGGTTATTTTATTTATAATTGGATGTATACTCCTTGGAATAGGGCAGATGTAATGGCACTTAAAACAGCATTACCTGACCCACGGAAAAATCCAGCCACCTTTTATGAGGAAGTTGAGGGTGCAATTAGTTCTTGTACTATGACTTTGGCTGACATTGATTTATTTTTCGGATTGATATTACCGCCAGATATGTGGAGAACTGTTCGTAAAACTGATGATTGTGTAGTTTTTGGGGCATCATGGAAAGAATTAGAACAGATGGACGGGGATAGGGAACCTGCGAAAAAGCCTTATCAGTTGATTCTAGATCTTCCTGCAGCCATATTAGTTAAGTTAAAAACGATTATTCCCCCTAAAAAGATAGATTGGACTGTTTTAGCGTCTTGTAAGCAAAAGGCAGATGAATCGGTCTCTGATTTCTTTACACGCTTTGAAGAAGCATTTCATGATTTTAGCGGCCAGTTATTGTCCGATGATACGGGCAGACATTTGCTTGTCGATAAATATGTCGCAAATCTGTTACCAGGAATAGCTAGTCATCTAAAAGCTAGTGAAAGTTCATGGACTACCTCTACTCCGGTTTCTCTTTTGACTATGGCTCAGTATTATGAACGTACGGAATTAAAAGCAAAAGGTAGCGAGGATAAAATGATTAAAGAATTAAAGACAAAGGTTATGTTGGCTCAAGCTTATGGTCCGCCTTTTAGAGGTAGTGATAGAGGTGGACGTGGATCTTATGGTTCTTCTTACACTCGTTCAAATTTGAATGTTGATCAGTGTGCGTATTGTAAGAAATTTGGGCATTGGGCTGCCGATTGTCCAGCACTACGTGTTCAGTAGTGTTCACGTGGTCAGGGACAAATGAGAAATCGCTCAGGATATTCAGGACCTAGAAGAAGCACGAATGATCATGCTAGAGTTGAGGCCAATGTACGAGGGCAGGATGGGTTTCACACTTTTTATACACGGAACCAATACCAGATGTCTAACCATGTGCAGCCTGATTTCCAAGGTTCTGCTTCTGCATAGGATTGCCTGGGATGGGTTAGGAATCAGTTGAAGTTCCAGTAGATCAGAGGGGTCCCTATGTTACAGCACATATTTTGGGTTCTACTGATCAGTTTCTGGTTGATACAGGAGCTACTTGTAGCACCTTGTCTAAACAATTGATTCCAAGGGCTCCCCTGTCTGGCTTAACCATTACATCAATAGGTTTCGATGGAACACCTTTCCCTAGCCCATTGTCACAACCACTTGCATTCCATGTTAATAAATTTACTGCTCCATGTCCATTTTTGCTTTCTTCAAATACACCAGACAATATTGTGGGTCTTGATATGCTCAAGTATTTCAGGGCTACAATACGATGCTCTCCTGAAGGGGTGCGTGTTATTTTAAATGATAATCATCCTGTGATGGAAAGAGTTTGTCTTGTTAAAGCATTAGCTTCACTCCCTTTTACTTTGTGGGCTACTTCAGATACTGATGTGGGACAAATGATTATTCTACCAGTACATATCAGTGTCAGGGAGGGAGCTGTATTGCCACCTTTGCCTCAATACAAAATTTCACAGGAGGGCGAAGAAGCACTCACACGAATTGTGCATGATCTTATTGCAGTTGGAGTTGTTGAGGAAGTTCTGTATAATGTTTGTAACAGTCCGATTCTTCCTATTCTGAAAAAGGATACTGATACCAGGATTTACCGATTCATTATTGATTTACGAGAAGTCAATAAGATTGTGATACCACAATATCCTGTGGTATCTGACATCACGACACTTCTTACTTTGGTTCCCCCGACAGAAACTACGTTCTCTGTGATAGACTTGAAGAATGCTTTCTTTACGATCACTATTCATCCTGACAGCCGATATTTGTTTGGTTTTACTTTGAATAAACGATCATTTAGATTTTGCAGAGTTCCTCAAGGCTATACTGAGAGTCCAAGTATTTATAGTCAAGCGTTAAAACAACAACTTGATTCTTTTGTTTTGCCTGAAGGTGTGGCTCGCATACAATATGTTGATGATATTTTGTTGGCGGCTGATACCCCTGAGCAATGTGAAAAGTTCACGTTGTACTTACTTTCTTTTCTTGCTTCACACCATCATAAAGTGTCACGAAAGAAATTGCAATATTGTAGACCAAAGGTAACCTATTTAGGTCACCTTTTGTCTAAGGAGGGCCGTGCACTTACATCAGATCGTATTCAAGCAATTTTAGACACACCAGTGCCCTCTACTCAGAAAGATGTTCGTGCATTCCTTGGTCTTACTTCTTTTTGTAGGCAATGGATATTAGGGTTTTCACACATTGTCAAACCTTTGCTAGCACTTTTGACTAAAGATACTCCAATGCCCCTCCCATGGACAGATGAATGTGAGACTGCTTTCCGGCAGCTACAACAAGCCCTTTGTTCAGCACCAGTGTTAGGAACTCCAGATTACATGAAGCCTTTTGCACTTTACGTACATGAGAAAGATGGATGTGCATTGTCAGTTTTAGTACAGACACATGACGATATGCAGCGTCCCTGTGCATATTTTTCAGCAGTACTTGACCCTGTCGCTCGAGCTTTGCCTGGGTGTTTTCGTTCAGTTGCCGCAACAGCTGTATCAATACGTCAGAGTGAAGGTATAGTTTTGACACATAAGCTGTTGGTGTTAGTACCCCATGCGGGTGATGCTCTTTTAAATCAAACAAAGACACAACATTTAACTAGCGCTCGCATGACAGGATATGAATTGACATTGCTGGCTCCTCACATTACACTGAAGAGATGTGCAACACTAAATCCAGCCACTTTGTTGCCATATCCGGTGACTCAGCCTCTGTCACAAGAAACACATGATTGTATATTCCTTATCGAAGAACAGACAAAGGGTCGTATTGATTTACAAGATACGCCCCTTCCAGATGTAGACGGGGAACTGTGGGTTGATGGGTCTTGTTTGAAGTTGCCAGACGGTACGACCTCAGCTGCATATGCAATCACCACAATACACACGGTAGTGGAGACAGCTCGTATACCACAGAAGTCAGCTCAAGCAGCTGAACTAATAGCTTTGACACGAGCATGTGAGCTTAGTACTGACTTATGTGTGAACATTTATACAGACAGCCGCTATGCTTTTGGAGTGGCTCATGATTTTGGTTTGCTTTGGAAGGAGAGAGGCTTTCTCACATCCAACGGGATACAGATAATGCACGGAGAATTAGTGCATAACCTCTTGACTGCATTGCAATATCCAAAGAAACTAGCTATTGTGAGAATGTAGTGCACACAAGAAAGTGACCGATAAGATAGGGCAAGGTAATGCTCTTGCGGACCGCGTAGCTCGTGAGACTGCGATGCAGCGAATATACAGAAATCTGCTTCTGTGAAAGAACGTGAGCAATGGTCTGAAGAAGGAGAATTGGATGATGAGGGCTGTTGGTGGAATAAGCAGATGGATAAATGGAAATTGCCTATAGCTTTTGTACAACCTATGGTTCAGATGGCACATGGGCTGGCACATGTTGGAGCTTCAACAATAACAAAGTTGCTTACTCAAGTTTGGGAGCATCCAGAAATTTCCAGTACAGCTAAGAGAGTAGTACAGTCTTGTTTGATTTGTGTACAATACAATCCTGGAAAAGGGACACGTACTCCTGCGGGAGGGTTTGCTACACCAACTGCACCTTTTGAAGTTCTACAAATGGATTATATTCAGCTTGAACGCTTCAACAATTTAAAGTATGTCTTGGTGGTGGTATGTGCCTTCAGTAAATGGATAGAGGGGTACCCCACAAAGGATAATACTGCCATTACCACAGCGAAGGTTCTTTTGAAATAATTTTTCCCTAGGTTTGGTGTTTGCAGACTTTTATGGAATGATAACGGACCTCATTTTGTTGGGGAAGTTATTCAGTATGTCCTGAAAGGATTAGGGATCAAACAGAAGTTCCATGCGGTTTTCCACCCACAATCAGCAGGGTTGGTGGAAAGGTATAATGCTACTTTGAAGCTGAAGTTAGCGAATATACAGGCTTCCACATCCTTAACTTGGCCGGATGCATTACCGTTGGCATTATTGTCTATTAGTTCAGTGCCACATTCTCGAATCGGCCTTAGTCCTTATGAAGTGATTTTTATGAGGCCAATGAACATTTGGGGAGCTCCTAAGCCAAATTCTGTATATGATGTACCTTCTGTCCTGATGAATGATTATTTGGCACAGTTAACCGACAATTTGGTTTCTATTCATCAACAGGTTCGAGAAGCACTTCCTGACAGATCTACAGGTGAAGGCCATGAACTCCAACCTGGTGACCAGGTGATGATTAAGTCCTTTGAAAGATCAAGCAGCTTGGAACCAAGGTGGCGAGGCCCAGAACAGGTGCTCCTTGCGACAAGGACAGCAGTTCGAGTGACGAACCGAAAGAATTGGGTCCATAGTACTCACTGCAAGAGAGTGCTACCTACCTTGGTGGAACCTGCTGTGCTGACCGATCATCGAGAGATTTTGACTACGGAGAAAGGCTGTGCTATATCACCTGACGAATCTGCAGCGGTCTTCCTGGACCATACGACTTCTGGAGTGTTGCGATATAATTTGAGACCGAGGAAAGAATCTGAACGTTTTTGGAAAAAAACTGGTTGAGCTACCGCCCTGGGTTAGTGAAACGGAGAGCCAATGTGGCAAGGGGGGGGATCACCCATGCATTAGAGTAGTGACACCCGTCTTGGCCCGTGGTGAAGAAATCAGCGGCTGCCCAGGGATAAGAGCTCTAACGATTGTTTTTAATTCATTTCTGAAAGGGTCGATTATCACTGTTGCTAAAATGAATAACAAACTGATCATTAGTACTATGGGGTTTGTTGTTGTTTTGGTGATTATAGCAATAATCACTTGGTTTGTTGAAAAGAAGGCTCCTGCTCGTGAGTTTTTTGTTGCCACTACTCCAGTACCAGAGGATCACTATCACTTTACGCTTCCCTATCAGGAGCAGAAGCACCGTCAATCGTACTTCAATAATACTTTCATTCAGATGTTGCATCATACTCATAATGCTACAAATTCTACTAACTGTTGGGTATGTGGAATGATACCTGCGCATCAAAAGAAAGGAGGAACACCTTTCATTCCACTTCCTTTTTCACACAAGCTTGGTATACGCTTTTGTTTGCATCTGGAAAACGTACAGAGGGCGGAATTCTTTTTCGCCTTAATAAAGTATGCTACCAAGACAAAGATGGGTATCCCCATACCAAAGGAACTATATGGGAATGGGAAGAGTATCAACCGGAAAATGTTTCAATACCATATGTCTTCACAAATATAAGAGACTCTGACAAGAACGAACAATTTGTGATTTCTGTTACAAAAACTAAAGCAGATTTATGTATACGTAGCATTGGGTAAATTCCAGTAGGGATAAGTGATTGTACCTTGTTTTTAACTATTGAGGGTGTAAATAATAGTAGTTTTACAGCTTCACATAATACATATTTTGTTTATGGTAACTATGGATATTACCAACTACCTGTTGGGTGGTCAGGTGTGTGTTATGTATCTTTTCTATTACCCCCTGTGTTTTTGGCCCCTGCATCATATCACCGAGATTTTAAACTGTTCAATGATATCATTAAAAATATATAAAAAAGGGCATTAGGAACAAATGAAGTAGACCAAACGGATACTAGCCTGCAACAATATATTGATTTTAATTTAGGGTTGTTCTCTTTTGTGGGTGCTGCGTTAAACAGTGGGAAAGTGAGACGATTGACTAGGGTTGTGGAAGCTGTTACCAATCAGGCAGCTCTGGCACTTGGGAATATTACTGAGGAGCTCCAAATTGCGAGGATTGTAGCGCTCCAAAATCGTCTGGTACTAGATGTGATATTATCTAATCGAGGTGGTGTATGTCGCATCATCAATAGTAGTTGCTGTGTTTTTATTCCAGATCACTCACCTTCAGTATATGATGCAATATCTAAATTGCATAAAATTGCTGCAGAAATCCACACACAGACTGGTACTTGGACTTTTTCTGGATGGTTTTGGGCTCTTGTTTCCGCCTGGGGCTGGAAACTACTGACTATCCTGTGTGTAATGATTGCAATATTTTTCACATGCTGTATCTGTATTCAGTGTGGTCCAATGTTCTGCTCCATGTGTATTACTGCTTGTATGCCTACCAAAAGAAATATTACAGAAATTAAAGCACAACACATGTTAGATAAGGAAATAGCTGAAATGATGAGCATAAATATACAAGATGAATATTTAGATTATCCCAGAAAGACGAATGTCTTTAGCTAATGCTGAAAGGGTCGTCTGTTGTACTTTAGCAGCGATTAGATTAAGCATTAGCAGAAGACATCTTGTATTTAGTAACTATTGTGAACATTTTGCGAAATCCATTTTGTATTCATGGCAGCCATTTTCTCTGCCACATGCTGCCATGTGCTCACCATGTGCTCTGTCCTACCTATCTGTTAACTCTTGAAAATCTGCCTAGTGACAAGTTACATTTAGCATCTCCCACTTTCGCACATGCCCAGTAAAGTCTGCAGCTGTTAGTCCCAGAAAACTGTTAGCCCCTCCTACCTGTCGACTGTGCCTTTCCACATGACCTTACATGTATGCAAGTCTTGCTTCTATAATTGTACCACCTCCTTTTAGCCCCTGCGTGGATATAAAAGGACCATGCTCTCTCAGTTCAGTGTGCTACTGCAAACATTACCGAAGGGTGCTGTTTGAACTGTTGTACCACCTCATGAGGTTTAATAAACTTTGGCCCATATTTATACTTTTTGACGCACAACTGCGCCAACGCAGTTGTGCGTCAAAAATTTTACCGCCGGCTAACGCCATTCCAACGCGCCATGCGGGCGCCTTATTTATGGGATGACGTTAGCCGGCGCTGCGGACTGGTGTGCGTCAAAAAAAATGACTCACACCAGGCAGCGCCGGCGTATGGGAAAATGGGGGTTGTGCATCAAAAAATGGGGCAAGTCAGGTCTGAGGCAAAATTCAGGCCTCAAACCGGATTTGAGCCATTTTTTTTTACGCCCAACCTCCATTGACAAGACTCCTGTCTTAGCAAAGACAGGAGTCATGCCCCCTTGCCCAATGGCCATGCACAGGGGACTTATAAGTCCCCTGGGCATGGTCATTGGGCATAGTGGCATGTAGGGGGGCCCAAATCTGGCCCCCCTTTGACAGTTAAAAAAAACGAAAAAAATACTTACCCCAACTTACCTCAACTTCTCTGGGATGGGTCCCTCCATCCTTGGGTGTCCTCCTGGGGTGGGCAAGGGTGGCAGGGGTGTCCCTGGGGGCAGGGGAGGGCACCTCTGGGCTCCTTCTTAGCCCACAGCTCCCTTAACTCCTGCCCTGACCGAGGCATATAAAAACGGCGCCCATCAGGCGGTGCGCCGTTTTTTAAGGCGCACTCCCTCCTGTGCGTCAAAATGACATCAGAGTATAAATATGGGGCACAGGCCTTAAAGTCATTTTTTGGAAGGGAACGCCTACCTTGCATATAATTAACGCAAGGCTGGTTCCCCCTTCCAAAAAATGACGCACATGGTGGAATTTTGACGCCCGCGGGGTCGGACGTCAAAGTATAAATATGGGGCAGGGTTTGCGCCGATTGTGCGTCAAAATTTTTGGCGCACATTCGGCGCAGACAGAGTATAAATATGCCCCTTTGTCTTTTATTTCAGTTTCTGTGCCAACTTCTTCCTATATGGTCTGAGGACTTTGTGCAGAGAAGGGTGAACCCCTTGTACTAGTAGGCCTTGCTGAGGCTTACTTCAACACCAAGACATGATATGATAGCCTTTATCTTGGCCTGGAGGGGCTGCACCCTACCCCAGCCCACTCAGCTTACCCTATCTGGCATTAACAGTCCTAGATAGTCAGGCCAGCATTTCACAGAGTGTGAAGCACTTATTGAAGGCAAAAGAAGTGGTCCTTCCAACTGCTACTGAAGACAGTTATGTAGTCAAAGTAAGCAGCACTGATGGCCTCCATACCAGACAATACTTGGTTCACCAGCGTCTGGAAGGTGGCAGGGGCATTCTTTAATCCAAAGGCATCACTTTAAATTAGTAGTGACCCTCTGGAGTGGAGGAGGCTGAACATGCCTTGGTTCCTTCAGTTAGGGCAATCTGGGTATGGCATGAGCATCAGTCATGGTGACTGGGTTGAGCTCCCTGCAATCCAAACAGAACCTTTGTTCTGTGATAGTGCTCGGTGAGGGCAGCTTTTGGTAACAGCACCAGGGGCTACACAAGTGTAACTTCACCATCTTGGAGACATCCTCACTTTTTACGACAGCCTGTATTTTTTGGTGTTGGCCGGAAGACTGTCTCCTGTATCGATATCATGGGTACACAAATATTTAACCCCAAGAGTGAGGGAAAACAGATAGGAGAACTGTTTCAGCAAGTGGTGACAGTCCCTATACTGTTGAAAAGTCAGGGTAGGGGAGAGGTTTATGCCTTTCATTAATCCTTCCTTCTCTTTGAGTGCTAGGAGGTCCAGGAGATGTTAAGTCTCCTGTTCCTCTCCATTATCAGTCCCCATCAGCAGGGTGACCTCGGACTTCTCAAAGTGGGGTTTAAGGCAGTTAATATGGAGGACCCTTGTAGCCTGTGTTGGAGCCATGAACTCCACCAAGTATGTGACTTCCCCCTTCTTCTCAATCACCTCTAAAAGCCATGTCCAATGGTCTTGGAGGGCCCTAGGATCCACTGGCTACACCAATTAAACTTTCTGTCCATGCTGCAATTCTGGTATATGGTTGTACCACTGCTAGCATGTACCTAACCACATATTGAGGAGGTTTCCTGGGAATTGGATTTGGATTGAGGCTTACTCCCACTCCTTTTGCCAGGCTGAGAGGCCCCCTTACAGGGAGCCCATACAGCAATTCAAAGAGTAGAAAGCCAACCCCCTTCTGTGACAGCTCTCTATAAAAAAAGAACAGTCATGGTCAAAGGAGGTCCTACTTACTCCCCCCGTCTCTCATAGGCCCTTGACTATGACCTTGAGCGTCTTGTTGAGCCTGTGAACATGCTTATTGGTTTGTAGATTCTAGGGTGTGAAAAACATATAAGTAATTCCACACTCCTTCACATTAACTGCCCATCAGCACACATCGATTTGTTGCCCCTGTCCGCCACCACTTCTTAGGGAAAATCCACTCATATAAAAATCCCTATTAGGTCCTTAGCCACTGCAGGTGCATTTCCAGTCCACAGAGGAATGGCCTCTGGGCACCTTGTGGCATGGGCCACCAGAACCAGGATAAACCTGTTGCCTGAGGCTGTCTGGGGGTCCATGGGGCTGACAATGTTGATGCTGAGCCTTTTAAAGGTGGCGCTAATGAGAGGGCAGGGTTTCAGGGGAGCTTTCAGTCTCTGCCCTGTCTACACAGTAGCCTGGCAAATCAAGCAAGTCCCACAGAAAGTAGTTGAGAAAATTTTCATCCAGGCCAGTAAAAGTGGGGAACAAGCCTGACAAAGGTCTTGTCCTGGCCCAGATGTCCTGCTAGGGGTATCTCGTAATCCAATCACCCAATGTCTATGTATTGCTAAGAAACTTGGATCCAATTTTGGGCAATCTCTGCAACAAGAAAATGAACATTTAATAGATCTTAAACAACAACTCAGAAAGAACTGTACCTGCCAAATGAAAGATGACACTTTAATGGATCTTGCTATTAGCAGTTATACTAGCCTCTGATATGGGCCTCATCTTGACTGTACAGGTACTTTTCAAACTAAGGCCCATATTTATACTTTTTTAGTGCCGCATTAGCGCTGCTTTTTGATGCAAAAGTGGCGCAAACTTACAAAGTACAATTGTATTTTGTAAGTTTGCGCCACTTTTACATCAAAAAGCGGCGCTAATTCAGCGCTAAAAAAGTATAAATATGGGCTTAAATTCACATTTTACAAAGACCTTCATATTACCTTTATAAAAGAACTGCACTACGAAATAAATTATTAGGTGTCACTGTCAGCACAAGGCCAACTTTGTAGAAAAATTGGTTCAGTGTGCTTGCCTAAGCTTATTTTTCATTTGACAGGAATTGCTAACCAATGCCCTGCCAAAAATGTATGCAGAACGCTATCTAAGGATCAGATCAAGTTCAACAGTGTTATCTTTTGCATACATTCACTTCATTTGTAAACAAATATCAACTATTTTGTATTTCAGGTTGATTGTCAGACTTTTATTGCTCTTAGGCATTTTCCTTTTAGAAACAGAAAATAACATGATGACAGAAAATGTACTTATGAATAAATTAATAGGGGCAGACTACTTAGAAAAGTGTAATGACTTCATCATCATTGCAGAGAATGCTCAGACAAAACAGATTATCAATAGGTTTTCTGTTGTTTTGTAATGCATTTTATAGTCATAGGTGTCATAGATGCTCTGAGAAAGCAATCTCACCTCAATTACAAGTAAAGACAACATATCAGGCTTTGATGTGCAGGCAGGGTAACACCTTTGGGGCAGTACATGCCTTGAATTGGCCAAGGAAACAGGATTGCAGCCAAACTAAGTATATTTTAAGAAAGATTAGACTTAAAATCAAACCTTCCAAGGAGCTAATTGATATGTAACAGGGGTGTTCCCAACCAGTACCTTTATGGTACTACACAAACCACAGGGCCCTGGCCAGGGTGGGAGCATAACCTGCTTTGGTCAGTAGTAACAGACATGGGTCCTGTGCATTTTATGTCACTGGAACCAAGCTCTACCCTGCTAATGAGCCCTTAACTAGTGTGTAACCAGTTAAGGGAGGCCCTGGCTTGACAGTTCAGGCTGGACTGTTCCAATTGGTGCAGGGTTAGTGTAACAGCGTTGGGGTAACCCTGTCACGGAATAATGTCACAGGGCCGATGTTATCGTACCCCGGTGGTCCCAGTGAGAGATAGGAGGGCCGGATCCTTTTTGGAAACCCGAATATCCGGGTCAGCAAAGATATAACCGCTGAGGTAGACGCGAGCGGTGTGGGCAATAAGGAAGAGGATACACCGGCAAGAAACAGAGCGACGGAAGGGAAGAACGCGAAGACCAAAAGGTCCCCGACGGAACAGGAGGAGAGGACAGGTGCATTGTGAGTTACGGAGAAAGACGCCAGAGGACAGGAGGTGTCTCTTCAATACCCTCACGGGGGGGGGGTCTTTTGCTTTTGTCCCTTCTGAACTAGTTTTGACTGCCCCGCTCAACTCTATCATTCTGCACAAAACAAGGAAAATGAACGAGGTCCTCACCTTTTTTTTCCCCTGGTACTAATTTTTTTTCCGCATGATACCGCCAATCTGGGAGCTGAACGTCAGATGAGACATACCTAAAGTGAAGAAAAGAAAACATAGGGTTAAGAGAATAAACAAAACGGAAAAATGACCAGAAATACAAAAGAATAAAAACAACCGGAAAAAGACAGAGAAAGAAAGAGAGACTTTGAAGAGATAAAGAGAATGAACCAAGATTAATATATATTTTTTTGTGTGATACGCCACTTCAAATAAAATTCCTCCAGTAAAATAACCCAGGTCATAAGTATTCCTGCGTCTTCCATGAATATACCACAAAGAACCCATCATAGTCAGGTTTGGATATAGCCGGGTCCAAAGTGAGGGGACCTAGTGTGAAAAATAACAATGGACTTGGATGCGGTTGAGTAATTACAGTGGCTGCGATTAATTCAATCATAATATCCATCACTTTTTTGTATACTTTATTCGGTCAGTAGTGCAGCATTCTACTGCAGTATAATGAGGTAAATCTCATCTTGGAATACTAGGGTGCTTTATAGTGATGCAGTCTCTTGAGTAATACATCATAACTTCTTTCTATGCACATAGCACAACATTCACAGTGTAATGTATTCTTTAGTGCTAGAGTAGTATTGGGATGATTAAAGCTTGGAGGGCATATATTAGAGTACGGAGATGGCACTCTAGATAAACACTGCTGTATGGAATCACATGGAATGATATCACCAGTGTTAACAAAGCAAGATTGTGCTTGACATATATTTCCAAGCTGTTTATGTGGAGGTATCACGTATCAGGAGAGAAAGCACAGCTTTCACTGCTGCAAATCCCAGTAACAGAATTTTCAAAACCAGTCTAAATATGGGGCACACTAGAAGGAGACAAAAACAGTTGCTGGTGTTAGTCTGTACTTAATTTTATATTACAATAAAACTTAAAGCATGTTGATACAAAGCTCTAAAGTAGGCAAGGAGACAAAGAATAAAAAACGTTCATTAAAGTACAAACAAATCTAAATCCTTCTTCAACACTTTGCTACCCGGGGAGCATTTTTTTGTCCATTGATTTTTTTCTCCCTGTCTTTTACTTTCTGGAGAAGTTTATTTTTCTTTCCATTGTTTTTGCCTATAATAATAATAATAACAATAATAATAATACGTTTATTGTGTAAACCATTGATTACAATAAAACCAAAAGCATAAAATCTGATATCCCTCTGTATAAAACATCAAATACAACACAATGATAGTTGGAGGATTGGAAAGGAAAAGGGGTGAAAATTCCCCTTTGTATACAGTGTTCATAGGTAGGCTGCCAGAGCCTAACTCAGACTGCTGTGAATTGCAGGGTGTTCAAAGGGGATCTATCGATCTATCTATCTATCTATCTATCTATCTATCTATCTATCTATCTATCTATCTATCTATCTATCTATCTATCTATCTATCTATCTATCTATCTGTATATAGCTAGAGAGAGAGAGTTCGATGTATAGCTATAGATGTATAGATATATATGTATACATATATGTATTTATATATGTGTATATATACACACATATACACACAGTATAACCCCTTCTGTGCCCAGGACATAATGGTTACGTCCTGAGGTACAGTGCTCGTGTGCCCAGGACGTAACCATTACGTCCGGGGCAGAGAGCCCAGAGGGAGCGCAAGCACTTCCTCTGTGGGGTTACCCCCCACCCCCCAAGGCAGGGATGGAAGGGGAAGCCCTTCCCCTTCCACCCCCGACCCCCCCACCCCCGTGACAGTGCACGATCGCGCGCGGATTTCCACAAGGCCTCCTCCCATCGCGTTGGAAGCTCAGCTTCCAGCACGATCGGAGGAGAAATGCTTTGCATTTCTCTTCCGATCACGTGGAGGAGGCTGGAGAGGCTTCAAAGGGAAGGAAATTAATTTTGAAGTCTCTCTCAGCGTTTTAGCAGCTGGATTGTAAAGCAATCCGGCTGCTAAAACACCCACTAGACACCAGGGATTTAAATTTTTAAAGGAAATTGGCATAAGGAAGCAACACCTTGGGCAAAGGTCGCTCCCAGGGGGGGCATTTTTTGGAAGGCCTTTTCTTCCCCCCAGGGGGGGCAGAAACCTCTAGGCACCAGGGATAATTTTTTTTTGTTTTTTTGTTTTTTTGTTTTTTTAGAGGTGGGGAACGACCCCTTAGGCAAGGGTCGCTCCCCCAGGGGGCAAATTATATTTAGGCCATTTCTGTCCCCCTTGGGGGCAGATTGGCCTATTTTTATGAGGCCAATCTGCCCCCAAGGGAGACAGAAACCACAAGACACCAGGGATTTTTTTTTCTTTTTTTCGTGAATTTCACGCAAGGTGGGCGACCCCTTAGGCAAGGGTCGTTCCCCTGGGGGGAATTTATTTTAGGCCATTTCTGCCCCCTTTGGGGGCAGATCAGCCTGTTTTAATTAGGCCGATCTGGCAGAAACCACTAGGCACCAGGGATTTTTTGTTGTTGTTGTTTTACAGATGGGGAGTGACCCCTTAGGCAAGGGTCACTCCCCTGGAGGGGCAAATTGCATTTAGGCCATGTCTGCCCCCATCTGCTGATATTAGGTCAATCTGCAGAAACCACTAGGCACCAGGGATTTTTTTTTTGTGCCAACTCACGCAAGGGGAGCGACCACGTAGGCAAGGGTCGCTCCCCTGGGGGGCAAACTGTATTTAGACCATTATCGGCCGATTTTAGGTCAATCTGCCCCCAAGGGGGGCAGAAACAACTAGGCACTGGGGATCTTTTTTTTTGCGCCAATGTCACGCAGCGGAGCGACTCCGTAGGCAAGGGTCGCTCCCCAGGGGGTTGGGGGGGAAAATTTATTTTAGGCCATTTCTGCCCCCCCCCGGGGCCAGCTGAGCTAGAGGCCAAAATCCACAGGTAGGCACTTTGCAAAAAACACCTCTGTTTTCTGTGAAAAAATGTGATGTGTCCACGTTGTGTTTTTGGCCATTTCCTTTCGTGGGAGCTAGGCCTACCCACACCAGTGAGGTACCCTTTTTATCGGGAGACTTGGGGGAATGCTGGGTGGAAGGAAATTTGTGGCTCCTCTCAGATTCCAGAACTTTCTGTCACCAAAATGAGAGGAAAAAATGTTTTTTTGGTCACATTTTGAGGTTTGCAAAGGATTCTGGGTAACAGAACCTGGTCAGAGCCCCACAAGTCACCCCATCTTGGATTCCCCTAGGTGTCTAGTTTTCAAAAATGCACTGGTTTGCTAGGTTTCCCCAGGGGCTGGCTGAGTTAGAGGCCAAAATCCACAGGTAAGCACTTTGTAAAAAACACCTCAGTTTTCTGTGAAAAAATGTGATGTGTCCACGTTGTGTTTTGGGCCATTTTCTTTCATGGGAGCTAGGCCTACCCACACCAGTGAGGTACCATTTGTATTGGGAGACTTGGGGGAATGCTGGGGGGAAGGAAATTAGTGGCTCCTCTCAGATTCCAGAACTTTCTGTCACCGAAATGAGAGGAAAAGATGTTTTTTTGGTCAAATTTTGAGGTTTGCAAAGGATTCTGGGTAACAGAACCTGGTCAGAGCCCCACAAGTCACCCCATCTTGGATTCCCCTAGGTGTCTAGTTTTCAAAAATGTGCTGGTTTGCTAGGTTTCCCCAGGTGCTGGCTGAGTTAGAGGCAAAAATCCACAGGTAGGCACTTTGTAAAATACACCTCTGTTTTCTGTGAAAAAATGTGATGTGTCCACGTTGTGTTTTGGGCCATTTCCTTTCATTGGAGCTAGGCCTACCCACACCAGTGAGGTACCATTTTTATCGGGAGACTTCGGGGAACGCTGGGTGGAAGGAAATTTGTGGCTCCTCTCAGATTCCAGAACTTTCAGTCACTGAAATGAGAGGAAAAAGAGTTTTTTTGGTCACATTTTGAGGTTTGCAAAGGATTCTGGGTAACAGAACCGGATCAGAGCCCCACAAGACACCCCATTTTGAATTCCCATAGGTGTCTAGTTTTCAAAAATGTGCTGGTTTGCTAGGTTTCCCCAGGTGCCGGCTGAGCTACAGGCCAAAATCCACAAGTAGGCACTTTGTAAAAAAACACCCCTGTTTTCTGTGAAAAAATGTGATGTGTCCACGTTGTGTTTTGGGACATTTCTTATCGTGGGAGCTAGGCCTACCCACACCAGTGAAGTACCATTTTTATCGGGAGACTTGGGGGAACGCTGGGTGGAAGGAAACTCGTGGCTCCTCTCAGATTCCAGAACTTTCTGTCACCAAAATGAGAGTAAAAAGTGTTTTTTTGGTCACATTTTGAGGTTTGCAAAGGATTCTGGGTAAAAGAACCTGGTCAGAGCCCCACAAGTCACCCCATCTTGGATTCCCCTAGGTGTCTAGTTTTAAAAAATGCCAAGGTTTGCTAGGTTTCCCTAGGTGCCGGCTGAGCTAGAGGCCAAAATCCACAGCTAGGCACTTTGCAAAAAACACCTCTGTTTTCTGTGAAAAAAGTTGATGTGTCCACGTTGTGTTTTGAGACATTTCCTTTTGTGGGCGCTAGGCCTACCGACACAAGTGAGGTACCATTTTTATTGGGAGACTTGGGGGAACACAGAATAGCAAAATAAGTGTTGTTGCCCCTTGTCTTTCTCTACATTTTTTCCTTCCAAATGTAAGGCATTGTGTAAAAAAGACGTCTATTTGAGAAATGCCCTGTAATTCACATGCTAGTATGGGCACCCTGGAATTCAGAGATGTGCAAATAACCACTGCTTCTCAACACCTTATCTTGTGGCTATTTTGGAAATACAAAGGTTTTCTTGATACCTATTTTTCACTTTTTATTTTTCAGCAAATGAATTGCTGTATACCCGGTATAGAATAAAAACCCATTGCAAGGTGCAGCTTATTTATTGGCTCTGGGTACCTAGAGTTCTTGATGAACCTACATGCCCTATATATCCCAGCAACCAGAAGAGGCCAGCTGACGTAACAGTGTATTGCTTTCAAAAATCTGACATCGCAGGAAAAAGTGACAGAGTAAAACGTGGAGAAAAATTTCAGTTTATTTAACATCAATTTCAATATTTTTTTATTTCAGCTGTTATTTTCTGTAGGAAACACTTGTAGGATCTACACAAATGACCCCTTGCTGAATTCCGAATTTTGTCTACTTTTCAGAAATGTTTAGCTGTCTGGGATCCAGCATTGGTTTCTCACCCATTTTGGTGACTAACTGGAAGGAGGCTGAAAGCACCAAAAAATAGGAAAAATGGGGTATGTCCCAGTAAAATGTCAAAATTGTATTGAAAAATTGGGTTTTCCAATTCAAGTCTGCCTGTTCCTGAAAGCTGGGAAGATGGTGATCTTGCCACCGCAAACCCTTTGTTGATGCCATTTTCAGGAAAAAAAACACGAGCTGCCTTCTGCAGCCCTTTTTTCCCATTTAAAAAAAAAAAAAATCACTGTATTTTGGCTAATATCTTGGTCTCCTTTAGGGGAACCCACAAAGTCGGGGTACCTCTAGAATCCCTAGGATGTTTGAAAAAAAGAACGCAAATTTGGCGTGGGTAGCTTATGTGAACAAAAAGTTATGAGGGCCTCAGCGCGAACTGCCCCAAATGGCCAAAAAAAGGCTTGGCACAGGAGGGCGAAAAGGCCTGGCAGCGAAGGGGATAAATATATACTGGCAGCCGGCACTAGGTAGGGATGTATGATGGAACAACGCACAAGAAAATCACACCACCCACCCCTAAAAACTAACCCAATACCCCCACCCTCCCTGAGCCCTAAAACATACCCTGAGCCCCCACCCCCTAAAAACTGAACCCCACCCCAAAAATGAAACTACCCCACCCCTAAAAACAAAACTACCCCAATTTCAGCTGCCCTAAATACAAAATTACCCCAACACCCCACCTGCCCCTAAAAACCCACTCTCCACCCACCCTAAATACAAAATTACCCGACCTCCCACCCTCAAGCCTTAAAATCCACCCCCACCCGGCCTTTATCCAAAATTGTCCCAAACCCCATCCCTTAAAACAAAATTACCCTGACCACTCACCCCCCCTAAAAACAAAACTCCCCAGCCCTATTTACCTGACCGCATCCTCTCCCAATGCTGACTGCCTTTTTCTCTGCCTTAACCAGGCATGTGCATTGTTCAGCACTTGTGTCGTTGAGGCAGAGAAAAAGAGAGACACTGTGTCGGCATTGTTGTTCTGACCGGTTCACACTAGGTAGTTATAGTTAGAAGCATGTTTCCATAGGAAAAGCATTTTTTAACATGCCTATATCTTTGACACCGTTTGCTAAATCTTTACAAAGTTTTCCCAAACAAAAGTGTGCCGGTGATTCTTGTTGCACACAGAAAGTTTTGGGGTGATCTGTCAAGTAGGGGCAGAGAAAAAGGAGAGTCAATAAAGTTTTGTTTCTCCTGTTAATTCCCATAAAACTTTTTAACATGACTACAGCCCGGACCACTGGACAGAATTACACCAAATTTGGCAGAAAGCTAGCTTTCGGTATGCAGAATACACTTTTGGTTATTTGGTGTAAATCAATTCAGTAGGTTGGGAGACATTGAAGGGAAAAGAAATGTAGATATATGAGGTCTTGACCATTTTGTGATGATTTTGCAGTGATCCTGGCGTATTCATGAATGTGTGTTATCATAGGAATGCTGTGATTTGCTAGCCGCAACCTGAGTAGAAAGTTGTGGCTGCCATTTTATGTTACAGATGATGGTCCCTGGGCCTGATAAGTTGGGTGAAACTTTATATAATGGGTTTGGGTGAAGGCACCCTGACCACAGGGGTGAAGAATGAGAGTTTAAAGGTCAAGTTATGACCATAAAATTATTTTTTTAAAGACACACAATATTTGCATGGAGGCCACAATGCAGAGCTCAGGACCCGTGGAACGTCACAAGTTCACGAATATCCACAACAATAAAACAACTTTTGACAGAGTTATTAATAGTGTAATCGATGTACTTATAAATGTACTCAGAAACTCACACACCCATTCACAGACTCAGTCACATCTTTATGCGCCCATTCTCAGATGCATTCAGAATGACAAACACTCATTCCCAGACCCATTGACACCCTCACACAGATTCACTCAGACCCTGACACACACAGGGTGCATCTACTCACACCCTGATGCACCCATTCGCAGACCCAGTCACATTATCATTTACAGACCCAGTGACATCTTGATACACTAATTTGGAGACCTAGACATACCCTTACCCACTCATTTCCAGATCCAGTCATAGACTGATGCACCCATTTGCAGACCCAGTCATACCCTCAAGAACATTTTAGCAGACACAGTAACAATCTCATGCCCCCATTTATAGGAGTTGGTCACAGGCCATACGCAGGCTGGGATTGGGTGGTTATAGTGGTTGGCTGCAGAGACCTTAGGACACAAGTTATTGTTACTTGAGATAACTGTAACTATAACAAGTGATTTTCTATGGTTTTGTACATTTAAAATGTGAGCCTAACTTTAAAGTGCCCTGGGACTGATTGGCAGTGCACAGGGCATCATTAGAGTCAGAAAGACACCAGTATGAGTGAAAAACAGGGGCAAAAATTGTGGGGCTTCTGAAATCAGTCCAGATTTCTCAACCTTATCCTCCTAGAAATCACATTGATCTATTTCAAGGAATGGTGGCAGAACAACTAAATAATGTGATTAAAGAACAGCACAATGATTAAGGAAAGAACAACTTCTCAAGTAAAGATTAGAAGGATATCTTTGACTTAAAGAATAACCCCTTGCTCATCATCAAACCTTCTGACAAAGGGGGCGATTTTGTCCTGATGGATTGAGTACGTATCACTCAGAAGCAAGGAGTCAATTAACCAATATTATACATTATAGTTGCTTTCCAACGAATCCCATTGGAGAAATGGCAAAATAATTCTATTCAAAGTAAAATCATGGTTTGTTTATGGATTATGGGACTGGGATGAATATTGTTATCTAAAAGTGAAGCATGCGGTTATAGCAACCATATATTTTCTTCCAAAAGTCCATAAGAATAAAAATGCCCCCCCAGGAAGACCAATTGTAACCTCATTAAGTTCCTTATTAGAAAATACTGCACGTTACCTGGGTTTGTTACCTACAGAAATATGTTACCAATTTGCCTTCGTATACCGTGGAAGCAAGAGTACATTATGGTGACATTTGATGTGATGTCCATGTGTATATTCATTGACCATGGTAAAAGGATACAGGCTTGTGAATATTTTTTGAGGGACAGACCCATAGAACTATTACATTACACCCATATGCTGACTGAAATGCTTAGATATTATCTTACGCCTAATGTTTTCCTCTTTAACAAGAAATATTACTTACAGGAGCAGGGCACAGCAATGGGCTTCTCTTTTGCCCCCGGCTATGCACTTTATTCATGGGGTGGTGGGAAAAGGAGATTGCCTGAGCTGAAGAGAATGAGGAACACATTCAGAAAATCGCATTATGGACACAGTTCATTGAGAATCTTTTTACATTATGGGAGGTTGATGAACTGAAACTGTATTCTTTTATTAAGAAACTGAATGATAATGAAGTGAACTTGCAATTCACAAGCTCATTCAGCAAGATGCATTCTGAATTTCTGAATGTTGGAATAATAGTATCTAATAATCAGTTCACAACTAAGATATACAAGAAACCTACTGCCACCAACTCACTACTCCATGCCAAGAGTGGCCACTCAGGGACCCTGAAGTGGATCATTCCCTACAGTCAATTACTGATAGCTAAGAGGGAATGCTCAACAACAGATGAATATAATAAAGAGGCATCAAATATGATGAAGGGATACCCTAGGAATGTACTTAATGATGTAAAAAAAGTGGATCAAAAATCAAGAGAATGACTACTCTTTCCATGAGAGAACAACTTGGGCAAACAGAAGATGATATTGTCTAGTCAAGCATCAGGAAAATATTGCATATGAATTGGAATGTGATGAATAAAGAAGAACATCTAAAAGAGGTGGTGAAAGTTGGACCACAGTTTACTTTGAAAAAAGCCAAATCACTAGAGGATATTTTAACATCAAGTTATCTGCATGTGGATATGAGAGGGAAAAAGTAGTTAACCAGGAGCACCAAGGGTTTTAGCAAATGCTCCTCATGAAAAACCTTGCCCATGTGGTTTAAACTATAAAAGTTCCCAGACGTTTAAAGGGGAATGTCTTGATCAAACACAAACTATGTAGTTTATGTTTTAAAGTGTGGATGTAATCAACTATATGTAGGTAGCACTACTAAAATGTTAAAGATCAGAATCTTTCAACATACAAGAGCTATTGTGAATGGTGACAAGACTTATCCCATGGCATCTCACTTTCAAAAGTATCATGCTCCCTCCCTGGCTACTTTTAACAATTATGAAATTAAATACATCAGGCCCACCTAAGAAGGGGTGATAGAGAAAAAACATTGGGAAGGGAGGAAGCAAAGTTGATAATAATGCTGCGAACGAAGGCTCTCTATGGACACAACTCAGATGTGGAACTGCATATCCATCTGTAAAATTGAGTTTATTGCACTTTGATGCTTCTTTGCACTCTATTGCATATTTGCACTTAGAACTATGTACATGATAGCAAAGTTTCACTTTGAATTCGATTGATATGAGCTACAGAAATATATATGTTTAAGGTGGCTTGCATTGTAGCATGTCAACCTTAAGCATCGTTTGTGTGGCCATATTTTATGATATTTCTGCATCTTGAATACAAGGAATGTAATTTATGTTTCGTTGCACACTATTGTATATTTGCACTTAGGACTTTGCACATGACAGCATACTTGCACTCTGGCTACCATTAATGTGAACCATGACCTTATCCATGATTGAGATGGTTTGTATTGTGATATATCAACCTTTTACATCAATTGGCTGATAAATACAGTGACCAGAAAACTTGAATTCAATGAATGTGATATATGCTTCTTTGCACATTATTACATACTTGCACTTTGCATATACCAGCCTATTTTCACAGTGGCCATGATTATTGTGAGCCATGACTCTATCCATAATTGAGATGGTTTGAACTGCAATATATCAACCCTATACATTAATTGTGTATTAAATACTGCAATGCTTTTGCACTTTAAATCCTGTGTGTTGGAAAATGGGTTATTGGTAAGGGCAGTTAAGTGGCAGGCCACTAACCTCCACTTAGGTCCAGTTAGGTCTATACAAATTAAACCTAGCTCAACCCTTGGTAGCTTGGTAACAAGCGACAAGGCTTAACTTAGGAGACAAAGGCCCTCATTACAACATTGGTGGTAAATCCAGCTTACTGCCGTGCTGAAGACCGCCAACACACTGCTGCGGCAGCGGAATTCCGCTACAGCTATTACGACCCACAGCTCGGAATCCGCCAAAATCCAGACACCCACACAAGTCCGTCACACCAAAGGTCAGTGATAAACTGGCGATAACAAAACCGACACTGTCACACCAACAGGAATACTCCCACACTATCACGACCCACGAATCCACGCAGCGGTCTTCCAACCGCGGTATTCCATTGGTAGTGCACACCGCCGTGCTCAAAATACACACAAATTTACAAAACACAACCACATTGGACAATTCGAAATACTCACACCTGATACACATACACACACCACTCCCACACACCCAATCCAAAAAACACACACCCACATCACCCACAAACCCTTACTACCAACATTTCGAAAGAAGGTCAGAGAGAGACACCACCAGAAACAACACTAGCATCCACAGACACACAACATCCTCACTCACACAACGTCCATGAACCTCAAACAACACACAACACATCCCCTTACACATCACAACACACACCACCTCACACATCACCCACACCATATCAGCGACACCCCTTGTTCTCTGAGGAGGAGCTCAGGGTCATGGTGGAGGAAATCGTATGGGTAGAGCCACAGCTATTCGGATCACAGGTTCAGCACACCTCCATTGCTAAGAGGATGGAGCTATGGCGCAGAATCGTCGACAGGGTCAACGCAGTGGGACAGCATCCAAGAACTAGGGATGACATCAGGAAGAGGTGGAACTACCTACGGGGGAAGGTGCGTCCCGTGGTCTACACCAGATTGCAGTACAGAGGACTGGCGGTGGACCTGCACCTCCTCCCCTACAACTAACGACATGGGAGGAGCAAGTCTTGGCAATACTGCATCCTGAGGGCCTTGCAGGAGTAGCAGGAGGAATGGACTCTGGTAAGTCAACTCTTAACTATTATATCCCCCACCCTACCTGCATGCCATCATAGACCCCCACCCTCACCCTCACCCCATCACTCCAATACCTCACATATGTCCCATTATCACAACCCACTCATCCCAACACCAAGCCCTGCAAGCAACACCAAAGCATGGATACCCATCACCAAAGCATGTCCACAACAGATACCCACACAGACCCCAAACCAAATATCACACAAGGACCTAGACAAGAATGCAAGCACTGGAGTACAGGGTCACTCACCCATTGCACACAATGGCACACACAGATGCATTAATCATGCCTTTACATCCCTGCAGGACCCCTACCCAACGTCACCAGACAGGAGGTTCCAGACATATCCAGTCCCCCCCCCCCACAGAACAGGCCCACAGTGATGACAGCAGCTCTGAAAAACTGGATCAAGTTGACCAGCCCAGCCCATCAGGGACCTCAGGACAGTCGGTTCCCCTGACACTGGCACAAGCCACCACAGAGCCTTCCCCCTCAGGAAACACCACCAGATCACCCACCCAGCGGGCACATCCCTCTGTCCCCAGGACACGTGAAGCAGCAGTGTGTCCACCAATACAGGGAACCCAGGCAAACCCACAAACCCAAGAAAATCAGGGGCCTGGGGGCAGTGGCAGTGGGTTCAGGGGACAGAGGAACAGTAAAACAGAGGAACTGGGAGGACTGCTGTGTGACAGGGGGAGGACAGGCCCAGGAAACCCACTCTCCACGAGACCCTCTACAACATAATCGGAGCATACCATCATTTCTAGGAGACAATGGCAACAGTACTGGCCAACTTTCAGGAGACCCAGCGGCTGCAGGAGGAACACTATCTGGGCATCAGGGAGGAACTGAAGTCCATTAACACCACCCTGGTCACCATTGTAAGGGTGCTGCAGGACCTTGTCAACACCAGGAGGGACACTGGGGCCCCTGACACTAGCCTGGATGATGAACAGCCCTCCACCTCCGCCGACACTAGTGGACAGGAGGCACCACCACAGGACCACAACACCAGCACCCCACCCCCTGCAGATGGAGAGCCACCCCGCAAACAGTTCCTGAGATCCAGGAACAAGACAGAGAACATTGCCAAGACCCCCTCCAGGAAATGAGACCCCCCTGAATGTTACCCTTTTTCCCACTTTATCACCCTGTCCATCCTTCAACTGCCTTTGCTCCAATTCCTATGCCCCTTTGGACAATGCACCTGTGAAACAAATAGACTCGACTCTGCCATGGACATTCCTCCACCATTACCCCTGCCCATTTTACAACCCCCTCCACTTATTTGCACAGAAATAAACACACATCAATCACAAAACAATCTGGAATCAGTCTGTGCTTTCACTAATGTGTAATTGCAATAACTATGGAATATAGCAATGTCAATTTAATTGTCCACATACCTATGAAACACAGCTGTAGGGCTGGAGGAAATATAGCAGAGTTCACAAAGTGGGACCCAGATCTGTTAAATGGAAAGGCAAAGTGACAAGTCAGGGTCCATACACTGAGTGAAAATGACAGACTTATGATGCTTTGATAGCTCAAACAATAGTATGAGATGTGTGAGGCAGTGACATCTTCTTACCTATGTCTCACTGGAAGTATTGCTGGATAACATTGTTTCTGTTGTCGATATCCTCTTCTTCTGCCTCCTCTTCTTCACTGTCCACAGGCTCCACAGCTACCGCAAGACCACCAGCTGGACCATCCTCCTGCAGAAAAGACACCTGTCGTCGCAAAGCCAGGTTGTGCAGCATAGAGCAGGCCACGATGATCTGGCACACCTTCTTTGGTGAGTAGTAGAGAGAACCACCTGTCATATGGAGGCACTGGAACCTGGCCTTCAGGAGGCCGAAGGTCTGTTCGATCACCCTCCTAGTTTGCTCATTTGCCTCATTGTAGCGTTCCTCTGCCCTTGTCCAGGGATTTCTCACTGGGGTCAGTAGCCATGACAGGCTGGGGTACCCAGAGTCACCTGAAAATTTCGAGGGACTACTATTAGACACACAGTAACCCGTAGGGACAACCCCATACCCAGACAACTATTCAAACTGTATAGGGTCCTTGTCCTCACCTCTTAGCCACACACGGTGCCTCTGGAGTTGCCCCATCACATAAGGGATGCTGCTATTCCTCAGATTGTAAGCGTCATGCACTGAGCCAGGAAATTTGGCATTCACATGGGAGATGTACTGGTCGGCCAAACACACCATCTACACATTCATCGAATGGTAGCTCTTCTGGTTTCTGTACAACTGTTCACTCCTGCGTGGGGGTACCAAGGCCACATGTGTCCCAAAAATGGCACCTATGAAGTTAGGGATATGTCCCAGGGCATAGAAGTCACCTTTCAATGTAGCCAAATCCTCCATCTGAGGGAAAACGATGTAGCTGCGCATGTGTTTCAGCAGGGCAGACAACACTCTAGACAGCACGTTAGAGAACATTGGCTGGGACATCCCTGATGCAATGGCCACTGTTGTTTGAAAAGACCCATTTGCCAGGAAATGGAGTACTGACAGGACCTGCACTAGAGGGGGTATCCCTGTGGGATGGTGGATAGCTGACATCAGGTCTGGCTCCAACTGGGCACACCGTTCATGGATTGTTGCACGATCAAGTCTGTAGGTGACTATTACGTGTCTCTCTTCCATTGTCGACAGGTCCGCCAGTGGTCTGTACACCGGAAGATGCCACCATCTCATCACCTGCCCCAGCGGACGTGCCCTATGGAGGAGAACAACGAGCAGAGAGTCAGCCAACACTGAGGTATACAAAATTTAATTTGCACACATTTATTAATCTGCAATGTGCCTGTTACTGTGTGTATGTAAGGCCTAGATAGGTGTGACACAGTTATTATTAATGCCATGTGGCCCCCAGAAATGGCGGCTGCCTGACCTGTAAGGTGGGACAAGGGGATATGAGATAACTGCTCTGGCGTTCTACACCGTCGCGGTAGGCGGTCGAAGACGGCAGCGCAATCCTGCATTGGTTAACATTGGACCCTATGGGTCCCAGGAGTCAATGACAATGTACGCCGGCAGTGAAGGTACGCACCGCCGCGGACTTGACCGCCATTTTCTGTCTGTTCACTCACTTGATACCTGGCCTTCAATAGGAGAGAACCTACACTGCAAGTGCTGCTGTGACCTCAGTCTGGAAGCAACGATGGCTCATGTGTCTGGGGAAAGGGCCCTTGCCTTTACTATGGAGGAGTAGGCAAAAATAGTGGATGGGGTCCTCCCCCAGTACACACAACTGTACGGTCCTCCAGACAAACAGGTGAGTACACTGTGAGCATGCTGCATCGGCAATGCCTGTTTGGAGTGGTGTGGATGAAAGATACATGGGGGGGGCTGAGGCCTGCATAAGCGGAAGATGAGTGTATGTGCGTCAGGGCAAGGGTGGGAACGTGGGCCAATGAGTATGACGGTCCGGGCGGGTAAAGATTTTTCTTTTCCCCTGTACTATTCCTCTAGGTCAGCGCCCACCAGAAGAAGGATATTTGGCATGCCATCGCCAAGGACATCCGGATCCTGGGGGTCCACCACAGACGGAGCACCCACTGCCGGAAAAGTTGGGAGGACCTTCGCCGCTGGAGCAAGAAGACGGTGGAGGCCCAGCTGGGGATGGCCTCCCAACGTGGGAGAGGTGCCCGTCGCACCATGACCCCCCTGATGTTCCAGATCCTGGCGGTGGCATATCCGGAGTTGGAAAGGAGCTTGAGGCCATCACAGCAGCCACAAGGGGGTGAGTACAGTCACATTCATCAGACTCTGCGCACATTACGAGGTGTCTGGGTGGGGGAGGTGGGCAATGGGTTCCCCTAGGCCAGGGTGAGCTTGGTAGACAAGGTCCCTTGTGAGGCAGGTTCAGTGGAACCCCATCCCCACTAGTGGTTAGTGCCATCTACACCTAGTCAGGCTTCTGTGACTTCCATGTGTGCAGTAATAGGGCTTAGGCTTTGTACCTCATGGGCATGTGAATAATCTAGGAACTATAAGTGCATGGCGTAGTGCAGAGGGCTCCTGTGTCTGTAGTGTCCGCCAACTGTAGTGGTGTTGCATGCACTGAACATGCCTTTCTTCTGTCTTTCCCCCCACCTTTTTGTGGTCTCCCTGTTCTTGTGTGCAATAGCATCATCAGGTGGAGGAGCAGTGACACCGGAGCAGGAGGGAGCTGCATCCCACTTGGCCCTGGAGGGCGAAACAAAGGAGTCTGAAGCCACTAGTGGGACGGAGGGCGAGGAAAGCTCCACGGCAGGGACATGAGGTGATAGCAGTGACAGCGACTCCTCCTCTGATGGGAGCTCCCTTGCGGTGGCGGACCCCTCTGTGCCCCCCGCATCAACAGGTACAGCCGCCACTCCCCCTACCAGCACCGCCCCCTTCCAGCAGCGTCTGTCCCGTGCCCGCTCACCCAGGAGGGTGGACATCTCCATCGACCCAGGCACCTCAGGCCCTGCCCCAGTCAGCCCTGCTGCCCTCAGTGAGGATGCTATTGACCTCCTGAGATCCCTTACTGTTGGGCAGTCTACCTTTGTGAATGCCATCCAGGGTGTTGAGAGGCTTTTGCAACAAACAAATGCATACCTGGAGGGCATTCGGTATGGCCAGGCAGCCCAACAGAGAGCATTTCAGGCTCTGGCCTCAGCACTGATGGCAGCCATTGTCCCTGTGTCCAGCCTACCCCTCCAACTTCCTCCACCCAGACCCAATCCCCTGTACTTCAGCCTATCCCTAGCACACCATCAGACCAGCATGCACACACCTCAACACACAAAAGTGGCTCAGGCAAACATAAGCACCACACATCCCACAGGTACTCACACAAGCATCATACCCATGCAGGCATACCAACATCCACTGCTTCCACTGTGTCCCCCCCCATGTCTCCCTCCTCCCTCCCTGTCTCGTCTCCACTCACACCTGCATGCACTACATATTCAGCCACTACCTCCATCACCAGCATGCCCATCACCACACACCACTCACGTGCACTGACCACCCCCACTACCATTCACACATCCCCTGTGTCCTCTCCCAGTGTGTCAGTGAGCCCTCCTCCCAAAGTACACAAACGCAGGCACACACCCACCCAATAGCCATCCACCTCACAACAGCCTCCGGCCCATGCACCTTCACCCAAATTCAGCAGACGTACACCTCCTACAACCACTACCTCTTCCTCCACTCCTAAACCCCCTCCATCTACCCGTCTCAGTGTGTCTAAAAAACTTTTCCTGGCTAATATTGACCTCTTCCCTGCACCTCCCCCCCTGTCCGTCCCCTAGGGCCAGGCTTTCCAGGTCCCAACCCAGCACCTCAGCCACCACATCCCCAGCCACAGTGGTGCCAGCAACTGCGGGCTATTGGAGTATGCCAACCATCAGGGCTGCCAGTGTGCCACAGAGCGAAATTCCACCACCTGCCAAGCTAAAAAAGTTGCCCACATCCCAGAGGGAGAAGCAGAAAACACCTGCCACCAAGGGGTCAGGGAAAACGTGAGGGGGTAGTGGCAAGACAGCTGCCCCACCATCAAAGGTGGGGAAGGGCCAGAAACTGAAGGGCAGGTCAGGAGAGGGCATGGTGGCACCGACTGGGGGACCAGTGTCACACCTTCTTTCCACGTCGACGCCAACCTGTACGGCAGAGAAGACTGCCACCTGCACCGCCACCTGCACCGCCACCTGCACCACCACAGACCCCGCGGCCAGCACCGCTGTCACAGACCCAGCTGCCAGCACCGCTGTCACAGACCCCAACACAGCACCACTGCCACAGACCCCACCACCAGCACCGCTGTCACAGAGCCTGCCGCCAGCACCTCTGCCACAGAGCCCGCCGCAAGCACCGCTGCCACAGAGCCGCCGCAAGCACCGCTGTCACAGAGCCCGCCACCAGCACCGCTGCTGCAGAGCCCGCCCCCAGCACCACCGCCACAGAGCCCGCCGCAAGCACCGCCGCATCTGACACTGATGCAAGCACCGCCAGCGGCCCTGCAACATCCTGAGCCAGTGGCACCACCGCAGACATGGCTGCCATCCCCAGTGGTCAGTCATCCAAGGCTGGTGGTGAGTTTCAGGAGCCTGGGCAGCTTCCATGAAGCATCACTTTCAGTGGAGAAAGGCATCCACTACCTCAGTCCTTGGCAGGATGAAGCACTCTGGGCACCAAGCCCACTCCAGAACCAGTGGAGAGATACATTCACTACCTCAGTCCTTGGCAGGATGAAGCACTCTGGGCACAAAGCCCTCTCCAGAACCAGTGGAGAAAGGCATCCACTTGAGAGACTGTGGCTTTGCACTCCCCAGGATGCAGCAGTTGCCAAACCACCCACTGGAGAGACTTGAGAGACTGAGCCTTTTTACTCCCTAGGATGCAGCAGTGGGCAAACAACCCACTGGAGAGACTTGAGAGACTGTGGCTTTGCACTCCCCAGGATAAAACAGTGGGCAAACCACCCACTGGAATGACTTATGAGACTGTGGCTTTGTACTCCCCAGGATAAAGCAGTGGGCAAATCACCCACTGTATAGATTTGAGAGACTGTGGCTTTGCACTCCCCAGGATAAAGCAGAGGGCAAACAACCCACTGTACAGACTTGAGAGACTGTGGCTTTGCACTCCCCAGGATAAAGCAGTGGGCAACCCACCCACTGGAGAGACTTGAGAGACTGTTGTTTGCACTCCCCAGGATACATCAATGGCCATGGAGCCCCCTCATGGAGCAGTGGCGTTGTGCGTTCATCAGGCTGAGGTGCCCCCCCTCCCCCTCCCTCTGAGGTGCCTGTATATTTTCTATGTGATGCCCCTCCAGTGTTCTCTCAGTTTGGAGTCAGGTATCTAGTATGTGCCTCGCCCATGCATTTTGGACCCAGTGGTCCACGAACAATGATTGGTGCACTATCTGGACTTGTGAAGTTGGTGTACATAATTGTATATACCGGATTTTGAGTTTTGACTGATGGATTTTTTTTTATTACAATCGTTCAAGTCATTTCCTTTTGTCCTTGCATTATTCAAGGGGGGTGGGAGGGGTGTATGTGTAATGTTTCTGCATGTATTTCTGTGTATGGTGTTGTGGGTGAGGGTGGGGGTGGGGGTGTTGCGTGTTGCGTGTGTGTGTCACCATCTTTTCCCTCCCCCTTCCCCTGTGTTGTAGGTGCAGTACTCACCGTGGTTGTCTCAGCCATCGTTGGAGCTCCTGAGAGAGGAGCAGGAAGACCATCACCAGCAGGATCTGCAGTTCTGGCTCCATGGCATCCTGGTTCCTCGTTGGATGTGTAGAGGTGAGTGTTTTCCCTTCTGTGTACTTTTTCTGCCATGTTTTTATTTGCGCTGGTTCCACCCCGGAAAAGGTTGCGGATAGCCATGTTGTGATGGGTACATTGTCTTCCGCCTGTCTGTTGGCGGTGTCCGCCGCACTGTTTGCTTGTTCCGCGGTGGCGGTCGGAGTGTTAAAGTGGATGTCTATGTGGAGGTTTCCGCCACAGTCGTAATCCCATTTTTTTTCCGCCGGCTTGCTGCGGGATTACCACCGCTTTAACACCGACCGCCAGGGTTGTAATGAGGGCCAAAGAGTAAAGCATTCAAATATCACAAAACAGTCATTAAATAAATAAATTAAATTAAATAAAACACAGGAAACAGTTTATCAATCCAAAACAAATTTATAACAGTAGGACATACATGTAGGTTTAAAATGACACCAAAACAAATAAAATCAGATAAAGAGAACCAGAGATATTAATTTTTAAAGAATTAATGCTTTTGAGCCCTTAGAAACTAATAGCGCCAATCTGGTCATCTGGTAGCACCTCGACCGGGGCAAAGTCAAAGTTTAAGGCCGACAGCGATGGAGCCCTGCTCGGCTACAGCCCGCGGGAGGCCTCGGTCAAAAGTTTAGCTCCAGACTTAGTTGTTTTCTTCAAGATTTTCTTCAGCAGGACCAAGTTGCCAGTCCAATCCGACCTCCTGGAACTCTTCCTCGGATATTCGTTGCAGGAGCCCTCGGTGGAGATTTCTAGCTTCGGACTTTGTCCGTTTTTTTAGATTAAAATCCTTCAACCGGGGAAAATCTGAATCCTGATCCTATGTCCTTGAAGCCCTCTTCAGATACACTGCCTGGGAGGTGCCGGTCAACTTTCTACATTAGGACTTAGTTACTTTTTCAGAGATTGCCTTCACCAGGACGAACCTGCAAGTCAGGCCGGGTCGCGGTGAGGCAAGCCGGCTAGAGTTGCTGCAGTGGTTCAGTCCCTTTATGGAGCTTTTTTACAAAAGTTCTCCAAACTTCTGGATCTTCTTCCAGATGTTCTTTTCAGGTTCTTTTGAGGTCCACAACTCACCCCAAGGTTCCAGAAGCTCTGAGATGCTCCTTGAGGGTGCGGACTACAAGTCCCAAAATGCACACCTGGCGTAAACTCCAAATTGGCCACTGGACAGTGGTTAGCTGGTCAGTTGCTTCAGGAGATGGTGCAGGGGATTCAGGTTAGCAATTTTTCACCTGTAGCAAACAGGGAGTCCCTCCTTGAACCAGTTGAAGCCAGGCAAAGTCCTTCTTGTTGTGAAGCCAAAGTGTGGAGCTGGTGCAGTCCTCCAGAGCGCAGTGTCCAGGTACAGGTCAGGGGTCAAGCAGGACAGTCCTTCTTCTCCTGTAGTTCCTCCTTGTAGGGATCTGAGGTGTGGGTGCAGTTCTGCTAGTTTTACCCTTGCTCCTAGGTAAGAAACAGGGGGTCCTGATTCTCCAGTCAGATGCAGGGTCCTCCCCCCTGTTATGCCCACTTCCTGGGAAGTGTGGCAAAAATCAATCCCACGGAGCAACATTCCTCAAAAATCCATCATGGCTGAAAGTGATTTTTGGAGGTTACATCTGGCTGAGCCCACCCCCTGGTGTGGCTAAAAATCCTAAACACCCCCCTCTCCTGCCCTCAACTAATGTAATCAAGGGGGCACCTAATTGTCTGGGTTTGCAGGAAGTGAGGGAGGTGCTGGATTGCTCCAAATGTCCTTCCCTGCCTTTTAAGACCAGTTTGGCAGCCCTCCCTCCTCCCTGCTTCTCCATCTGCTAGGGAGAGTTCTCCTTCCCCAAGCAGATCTCTTTCTGTTCAGCCCAGGCTACTACACACCTCATCAAGGCAGCCTAGCCAGGCTGTCAGATGCTGGCCAATCAGAGCAGAGCGCTACAGGGCTGAAGTTGGCAACTTTTTAGTTAAAGTTTAAAACTCTTTACCTAAAGAAATTATATTAAATCCAGCAATTGTAAATTGTGGGATTTAGTATAACAATTAATTTGATGCCAAACTTGAGGTATCTGACACTTAAGAGGACTTTTAAAATTAAAATAATTTCTCCCAATTCTAGCCTATGGAGGCCATTAACTACAATGAGGGGAAAACACATTTGGCTGTTTTACCTCACCAGGGCTTATAAAATTATTTTTATAAGATCCCTGCTTATAACTACATGGCACCCAACCCTAGGGGCACATAGGGAACACCTTAGGGGTGACCTAGATGTACAACTAAGGTAGTTTAAGACTTTGGAAGTACTTTTATTTCCAAAGTCGAATTTGCACATAACTTCAGTTTAAAAAAAAAGCCAGCGAGGCAGGCCTGCCTTAAAAATTACACTAGACACCTCAGCAGTGCACCTATGGTTGTACTACCTTTGCTGGGGTCCCTAAATTACCATATACTGGAGACTTATAGGTAGGTTAATATTGCCAAATAAAATTAGCATAATTTGCATATTCACTTTACACTGAGTACTGGCCCTGGGACTGGTAAGCAGTACCCAGAGCACAACCAAAAGTCAGTAACCACCAGTAACTGTCCAAAACGTTTAGGTGTGACCATGGCAAAAAGGAGGACTTTCCTACACTATGAATGTATATGATTTTGATTATGAGTTTTGTTGGACTTGGCCCTTTTTGCAGGGTCATCCCCAAACTGTTTGCCTCCTTCCTCCTATTTTTTCTGACCAGTTTTTGTTGGCTTTAGGACTCTGGGTACTTTACCACTGCTAACCACTGCACCCTACACACACACCCATCCACAAAACAAGCACCATGTCCCGTCAGAAGCACCCGCGTGTCACAGATGATGAGTTGAGGATGATAGATGAAATCATCAGGGTAGAGCTACAACTGTTTGGAGATCAGATCCAGTAAACTTCAATAGCCAGGAAAATGGAGTTATGGTGGGAGATCTTTGACAGGGTCAACTCAGTGGGCAACCATCCACGCACAAGGGAGGACATCAGGAAGAGGTTGAATGACATATGGGAGAAGGTGCATTCCATGGCATGCCAATATACTAACAAGTACATCTCCACAATGTAACTCCCTCCCTTTCCGTCTGCAGGATCCGCTGCCACTGCCACCCGGCAGCCGATGCCAGAGACAGATAGCACTCCACAGGATGAAGGCCCTAGTGGATACCTGGATATTGACAACTTGACTGAGCCATCTGGGAGAACTGGTCAGTCTACCACCACCAATCCCACCCTGGACACATTGGAGTCCCCCACCCATGTGGCAAATACATCATCCTCAAGCCTGTGTTCTAAGGTCAATCAGCAGTGTGCCCCACAGTACAGGGACCGGAGTCAATGCCACACACCCAAGACAATGAAGGTCATGGTGCAATTGGGAGTGGGCATACTGTGACAGTGGCACAGCCACAGGGGGCCAGGGACAGTGGGAGGGTACCTGTGGTCCAAAGGATGGGGCACCCACACCAAACGACTGGCCAGGAGGCCATCTCCCAAGTCCTGGGAGCAAACCACCAATCCCAGGACAGTATGGGCAAGATCCTTGCAACTGTTCAGGAGAACCAGAAGCTGCAGAGGGAATATCACCAGGAGGCCATGCAGCAGTGGCTGACGTCAATGCCACCGTGGCCTCCATCGCAGGAGTACTGAAGGAACTGAGCACCATCCCGTGTGTGTCCTCCACCCACCAGAAGGCCCCTTCCTCTAGCCACATCCAAACAGAGCCTTCCACATCTATGGGAGCTAGTGGAATGGAGGCTCAGCCAGAGGACCCACAGCCCACCAGCAACCGTTCCCCTGTAGCTGAGGAGCCTCCATGCAAGTGTGGACATCCATCCAGACATCCTGCAGGACCTGATGCCAAGATCAAGACCACTTTCAGTAAGTGGCCCCCTCCTGAACATTCTCCCTTTTCTGCCACTGACACACTCTTTTGACTGTCCACTGTCATGTCTCCATTTTCCCATGGCCCCATGGATACTGGACCTGGACTACCTACAGCTGGGACAACAATTCTGATGATTTCACCCACCATGACCCCAGTCATCACCCAGTGCACTTGTGAATAACATTAAACACCTTTGAGCACAGCTACTGCCTACATGTCTTTATTGTAATATGTAAGATTTTCTGTTATATAACATGTCATTACAGTCAACCATTGTCCTGCAAAAGTCTGTGAGATAGACAGAAGGGGGAGTAATATGCAGCAATGTTGATAGTAGAGCAGGCATATTATGGATACATATGTGAAGGGAGCCACCAGGCAAGGCAGGAACCAGAGTTGCACCACACAAATGTCATGCAAATAGACCAAGACAGAGAAACTATCGCAATAGGGGTAAATGTTGCCCAGTCAACACACATGCAGTACAATGTCTTAATCCCTAGTGTGATTTGGCAGGTGGAATCTCAAACCATGCGCCTACATTACCAAGACATCCATACTCAATGGTCCTTCCCTCGCAGCTGACAAAAATCAAGTAAAGGCATAATCTACAGTCAGTTACAGTTGGGTTGCACATTCTCCCATTGTGGACTGTGAGGATAAGTAGCAATACTGATGACACCACTATGTTTGGCACTACAATTTCAGTTGACAAAGCAGTACAGGGAACATGGCACATGGACAATAAATTGCATGAGTGATGCAACACAGCAGCAGAGTGAAAATAGCACTGACATTTGAACAGAAACACCTCCTCGGATAGGCAAAATATCCATCCCAACGTACCCAGAGGGAGAGCTGCACTCAACAACTCCACTGATGACAGACACCAGGATGAGCTTTGTCACTAGGCAGACAGGTGTACAGGTCACATACAAAACAGTTGACACACACATGTGTCTCATGGAAACTATTGTTGAATTACCTCTGCTCTAGAGACAGCTGCATCCTCATCATCTTCCTCATCATGCACTATGTCTCCTACATAAGCCACTGGTCGAGCTACCACCTCCTCTACATCAAGCAATGGGATTTGATGCCTCAGGGCCAGACTGTGTAGCGTGCAGCAGGCAACAACAATCTGGCAGACTTTAACTGGCTTGTAGAGCAGGGCACCTCCGGAAAAGTGTAGACAGCGGAATCTGGCCTTCAGTGTTCCAAAGGTCCTCTCGATGACATACCTCGTCCGGCTGTGGGCCTCATTGAAATGGTTTTCACCATCTCTAGTTGGATATCTCACAGGTGTCAGCAGCCAGGGAAGGTTATCTTAGCCAGAGTCACCTGTGTGCACAAGGGTAGGACACATATTAATACTGGTGGGGACACAAGGCGGATTGTGAAGAGGGGTGAGATTACAGGGGCACATATACTATTAGATACATACCAATGAGCCAGGCCCAGTCCCTCTGTAGTTGTGCCATCATGTGTGTGATGTTGCTTTTCTGCAGAATGTATGAGTCATGCACAAATCCAGGGAACTTAGCCGTTTATGGAATAAAAGATTTTCTGGTTCCTGCACACGTGTTCATTTATCCTGGGTGGAACCAAGGCAATGTGGGTGCTATCTGTGACCCCTATCACATGAGGGGCATGCGCCAAATCGTAGAAGGCAGCTTTAATGGTGGACAAATCCGCACATTGTGGGAACCTGATATAGCAGGGCAGATGTTTGAGCAAAGCACACAGTACATACTTCAACACATTGCTGAACATCGGCGTGACATCTCTGCTCCAAAGCCCACTGTCATCTGAAACAAGCTTGAGGCAAGGAAGTGGAGAACTGCGAACACCTGTTCTAAGGGAGGGATGGCATAGGGATGACATATAGCAGCCAACAGATCAGGTACCAACTGGGTACACAGCTCCATGATGGTCTGATGGTTCAGATGATAATCAGTTGGGGAGGGGATCAGATCAGGTGTGGGTGCCTCCCTTTGGAGTATGTGTGACTATAATGGAACACCCCCCCTCCCATAGACCAGTGGCAATTAGCCTACCAGAAATAGGACTACTGTGGTTAAGCTGCCCACAGGTAGGCCTCCTTTTGTTTCCTCACTAGAGCACCTCTGTAGGAGGTAATCCCCCCTTACTTGAATATTTAATTCAACACAGAGATTTAGGGATCCCAGGCCCTGACAAATGCCCCCAGACCTCCTTTGGCTCTCCGTAGCGGGCAGAAACATGTTGGCCATGCATCAACAATTAGGTGACCCTTTGAGTCATTATTCTCAGTAGGTGTCCCATCACTTCTTTTATCCATACCAGCAGTCACCACGATTAAAGGTGTACCATTACACAGGTGACTGATTAGGTATTTTTATATTTTCGCTATCACCACTGGATCCTTTGTTTATCCAGATATTTCTAATTTCAGCACTCCCCCTGTTCTTTTAACTTGGAGGTTGAGTTCGCCCAGGTGGCATTGTCCTACCTGGGTGGGGATAGGTGGTCTTATGATGAAAAAAGACACTATAATGTGTGTGAGACCACCTAGTCCATAAAGAAAACTTTCCCTTCCTCTTCACAGTTACCCTTGTAACACGACCAAGTCTCAAATTCTGGGACTCTAGGACTAAGGGCAACCTCTTTGCCACTGGTCCCCGCACTACACCCCATACTCCTTGTGTATATGGTCACTATATTTCATCCATGACACACCTAAAGTGTATCTACTAATCACTCATTGCATGTAAAATGGCAGCCGCCTGCCCTGTATACACAAGACAGATGGAAGTGACCTAATTCCGCCGCCGTTAGTCGTCATGGCGGTAGGTGGCCTCACCCGCCCTGCAACTCTTCATTGGATAACATTGTTTCCTATGGGGGACTGGCAGTGACAGTCAAGTATGCGGTGGGCGTGACCGCCATTTACTGTGTCATAGCTCACTTGGCTCCTGACACTCGTGCAAGCAAGATCTCCACTACATGTGCTGCTGTGTTCTGACTCTGGAAGCCAATATGCCACGTCCTGGAGGAAATAGGGCCCCAGCCTTCACCCAGGAGGAGCTGGACTAGCTTGTGGGTGGGGTCCTATCCCTGTATGGACAGTTGTATGGGGCACCAGAGCAGAAGGTGGGTCTTATGTCACTGTCCTGTTTGATAGTGATATTTATGAGGATGAATGGCATTGGGATGAGGCAGATGGAGTGGATGCATGAAGATGGGTGAGGAGTCTGAGCGTTAGTGGTGTGATGACGCGTGAGTGTGGCAGGAATAGGGTCAGATGTGTGATGTCCACTGCTGACCCTGTAATGTTACTCTACATGACTTTGCCTTTCTGTCTGTGTCACCCATGCAGGTATGCGTCCATCAGAAAAAGGGGATTTGGCATGCCATTGTGAAGCAAGTGCGGACCCTGGGGGTACATAGCCGGCGGAGAACCCACTGCAGAGATTGGTGGGAAGACCTGAGATGCTGGACATGGAAGACCACAAAGGCCCAGCTGGGGAAGTCCTCCCAATGAGAGAGGGATGCTCATCGGACCCTGATACCCCTAATGGCCTGCATTTTGGGGGTGGCATACCCAGAAGTGGATGGGCACTTGAGGGCAGCACAGCAGCCAAAAGGGGGTAGGTACACTCTACACCTCGATAATGTTATGCTTGTATGGTCTTGGATTGACTCTTAGCTGGGAAGATGTAGCATAGGTCAGATGTGTGCCTATACCATGCAGACAGTGACTTATTTGGCATTTACTTCCAAGTTGGTATTTGTGTGATCACACTCAACAAGGTTTAAGAATCCTTTCAGGCTCTGGCCTTCTCATTGATGGCAGCCAATGTCTCTTCTTTTTCTGCCCCCCCACCCCAACTACCTGTTCCCAATTCAACAGCCCTCCCCCTCACCCATCCAAGGCACACCTTCATACCAACATGTATCCACATCAACAGACACGGTTCGCAAGGGCACACACAAGCACCACAAAAGACACGACGCCATGCACACACACTACAGACACATGCAGATACAACATCTACTTCCTACATGGACTCCCCACCACCTCCCCCTCACAGACACTACACCACTCATACCTGTAGTCACCACATCATCACTCCCAGATTCTGCCACAAGAGCCATCATCTCCACCATCACCACAATAGCAGACACCCACACATGCAACCTATTGGACTTTTTTGCTTATGCAGGGTCAATCCCCAATCTGATTGAACAGAGAGAAAATGGTGGTCACGTCCGCGGCTGTGCGTACCGTCACCGCCGGCGTACATCGTCATTAGCTCCTGGGACCCATAGGGTCCAATATTAACCAGTGCAGAATTGCGCTGCGGTCTTCGACCGCCTACAGCGACGGTGTACAATGCCAGCGCAGTTACTTCATATCCCCTTGTCTCACATTACAGGTCAGGCAGTCGCCATTTCAGGGGCCCACATGGCTTTATTTTTTACTGCGTCACACATATCTAGGCATTCCTGCAACACTATTACAGGCAAAATTCGATTTATTAATATTTTCAGAGTAAGCTGTGTTTACGTACCTCAGAGTTGGTTGACTCTGTGCTTGCTGTTCTCCTCCATAGGCACCGTCCGCTGGGGCATGTGAGGAGATGGCGGCATCCTCCGGTGTTCAGGCCGCTGGTGGACCTGTCGACAATGGAGGAAAGACATGTGATCATCACCTACAGGCTTGATCGTGCCACAATCCAGGAACTGTGTGCCCAGTTGGAGCCAGACCTTATGTCAGCTATCCGCCATCCAACAGGAATCCCCCCTCAAGTGCAGGTGCTGTCAGTACTCCATATCCTAGCAAGTGGGTCTTTTCAAACAACAGTGGCCATAGCATTAGGGATGTCCCAGCCTATGTTTTCCAACATGTTGTCTGCCCTGCTGAAACACATGCGGAGCTACATCGTTTTCCCTTAGGTGGAGGATTTGCCTACAGTGAAAGGTGATTTCTGTGCCCTGGGACAAATCTCCAACATCATAGGTGCCATTGATGGGACACATGAGGCCTTGGTCCCCGGCAGGAGTGAACAGGTGTACAGAAACCGGAAGAGTTACCATTCCATGAATATGCAGATGGTGTGTTTGGCAGACCAGTACATCTCCCATGTTAATGCAAAATTTCCTGGCTCAGTCCATGACGCTTCCATCCTGCGGAATAGCAGCATCCCTTACGTGATGGGGCAACTACAGAGGCAGCGGGTGTGGCTATTAGGTGAGCACATGGACCCAAATCAGTGGGAATAGTTGTCTGGGACTGTGGATGTCTCTATGAGTTAGTGTGTGTCTAACAGTTGTCCCTCGACATTTGCAGGTGACTCTGGTTACCCCAGCCTATCATGGCTACTGACCCCAGTGAGGAATCCCAGGACAAGGGCAGAGGAATGCTACAATGAGGCCCATTGGCGAACTAGGAGGATTATAGAGCAGACCTTCGGCCTCCTGAAGGCCAGGGTCCGGTGCCTCCATATGACAGGTGGTTCCCTATTCTACTCACCAAAGAAGAAATGCAAGATCATCGTGGCCTGCTGTCTGCTTCACAACTTGGCTTTGCGACAACAGGTGCCTTTTCTGCAGGAGGATGGTCCAGATGGAGGTGTTGTGGCAGCTGTGGAGCCTGTGGACAGTGAAGACGAGAAAGCGGAAGAAGAGGACATCGACAACAGGCACAGTGATCCTGCAATACTTCCAGAGAGACACAGGTAGGAAGACAAACCTGCCTGCTACATCTAATTTAAATCTACTACCTCTCTACTGTCTGTCATTCTCACCTAGTGTATGGTCACTGAGTTGTCACTTTCCCTTACGATTTCACAGATGTGGGTCCCACTGTGTGACATCTGCTTTGTTTCCTCATGGACTAGAGCTGTGTGACATAGGTATGTTGACATTACATTTGAAAGAGCATTTTGGCACTGTAATTGCTAATACACTATTTCGAAATCACAGACAGACTCCAGATTGTTTTGTGCTGTAAGGGTGTTTATTTAAGTGCTCAATATTGGAGGGGGGTGTAAAATGTTGAGGGGTGATGGTGGAGGAATGTCCATGGCAGAGTCCAGTCTATTAGTCTCACAGGTGCGTTGTCCAAGGGGCATAGGAAGTGGAGCTGGGGCAGTTTAAGTATGGACAGGGTGACAAGGTGGGACAAATGGATGACAATTAGGGTGGTCTAATTTCTTGGCGGGGTCTTGGCATCGTTCTCTGTCTTTGTCCTGGATCTCAGGGACCGTTTGCGGGGTGGTTCTCCATCTGCAGGGGGTGGGGTGCTGGTTTGGTGGTCATGTGGCTGTGCCTCCTGTCCACTAGCGCCGGCAGAGGTGGTGGGTAGTTCATCATCCGGGCTAGTGTCAGGGGCCCCTTGTTGTGCCACAGTGTCCCTCCTGGTATTGACGAGTTCCTTCAGCACCCCTACAATGGTGCCCAGGGTGGAATTGATGGATTTGAGTTCCTCCCTGAAGCCCAAATACTGTTCCTCCTGCAGCCGCTGGGTCTCCTGAAACATGGCCAGTACCGTTGCCATCATCTCCTGGGAATGGTGGTAGGCTCCCATGATGTTAGAAAGGGCCTCGTGGAGAGTGGGTTACCTGGGCCTGTCCTCCCACTGTCGCACAGCAGCTGTCCCAGTTCCCCTGTGTTCCTGTGCCTCTGTCCCCTGAGCCACGTGCCCACTGCCCCCAGGTCCCTGTTGTTGTTGGGGTGGTGGGTCATCCTGGGTTCCCTGTAGTGGTGGACACACTGCTGATTGACGTGTCCTGGGGACAGAGGTATGGGCCCGCTGAGTGGGTGCTGTGCTGGTGTTTCCAGAGGGGGGAAGCCCTGTGGTGGCTTGTGCCAGTGTGAGGGGAACCAACTGTCCTGAGGTCCCAGATGGGCCGGGTTGGTCGTCTAAATCCAGTTAGACAGAGCTGCTGTCATCACTGTGTGCCTCTTCTGTGGGTGGAGTGGACATGTCTGGACCCTCCTGTCCGGTGACGTTGGGTAGGGGTGCTGCAGGGGGTTAAAGGCATGTTATTGCATCTGTGTGCCGTTATAGAGGCAATAACGGGGCTCCGGTGTTGGGCTCAAATACCGAACTGTCCAGAGACAGACTGGACAGCCTTCAGGGCCGAGGACGAACCTCTCTCCACTCATCTCATCCACTCTCCCTCTGTGTCTTCACCATGGCTTTGTGTCTGCAACTATTCAAACAATCTAGAGGAGGTGTGTGGATCATTTTGAGGAACCCCCAGATAAATTTCCTACTTTAATGACCATTCGGGATTCACTTGCAAATGGAAGTAGAAATTACAAAACTGAACTTTGCTTGTACTATATTTGAGGAAACTCAGCAACAACATTGCCGGGACTTATAGTAATGGGATAGAAGAGAACCCACTTAATCTACGATATCATGCAGTAATGATGGGAAAGGAATGCCCCCTGAAGAAGGCGGTTTTTCGAATTTGGTGGTTACCGCCGAAACGCGTGTAGGCTTTGTTCCTACCATTGTTTGTTGTTTATATGAACTTTGAATTTATGGAGTCGAGATATAATGTTTTTTTCTTTCATCAAGCAAGATGGAGACACAATCAGGAATTGAATAATAATATGGTACTTATGTGAATATCATTTCAACTCCAGTATTTAAAAAAAAGTGTATATATTTTTTGTTTGTATTTTATTATATAATTTTTTTGTATATGTTTGTGTTATGTCGTGGTTGGATTAATTTTACTGTCTTGTTTGATGTGTTAGTTAGTCTTTGTTTATTTACTTGTATATAGGTGTAAATATTTATAGAAATATTCTTTGTGCTTTCCCAATTCTACCTTTATATAATTGTATATTTGAATATTGAGATGTGCTTCTGTTTGACATACATTTGTAATAAATATTTTTTGTTTCTAAATTTTGTTACAGTTTAGCTGTTTTTTTCTATGTTGGATAAAAGTGAATATTGTTTGTAGCTCATTTGCTTTTTCTTGTATTCAAGTATTGCATCTGTGTGTGCCATGGTGTGCAATGGGTGGGTGACCGTGTACCCAGTGCTTCCATTCTTGTGTTGGACCTTGTGTGATGATGATTTAGGGGGGTGTATGGGTATGTGCAGTGGCCATGCTTTGGTGATGGGTGTCCATGCTTTGGTGTTGCATGCAGGGCTTGGGTTTGGGATGGGTGGGTTGTGATGTTAGGAAATGTGTGAGGAGTAGAAGTGATGGGGTGAGGGCGAGGGTGGGGGTATTTGAAGGCATGCAGGCAGGGTGGGAGATATAGTAGTAAAGATTTGACTTACCAGAGTGCATTCCTCCAGCTACTCCTGCGAGGCCCTCAGTATGCAGAATAGCCAAGACCTGCTCCTCCCATGTTGTCAGTTGTGGGGGAGGAGGTGGGGGTCTGCCGCCAGTCCTCTGTACTGCGATGTGGTGTCTTGAGACCACGGAACACACCTTCCCCCGTAGGTCGTTCCACCTCTTCCTGATGTCATCCCTGGTTCTTGGGTGCTGTCCCACTGCATTGACCCTGTCCATGATTCTTTGCCATAGCTCCATCTTCCTAGCTATGGAGGTGTGCTGCACCTGTGATCCGAATAGCTGTGGCTCTACCTGGATGATTTCCTCCACCATGACCCTGAGCTTCTCCTCAGAGAACCTGGGGTGTCTTTGCCGTGCCATGGGGTGGTGTGGGTGATGTGTGAGGTGGTGTGTGTTGTGATGTGTGGGGTGATATTTAGTGGTGTGTTGGGTGAGGCGCATGGATGTTATATGGGTGATGGTGTTGAGTGCCTGTGGATGCTCGTTTGTAGATGGTGGTGTCTCTCTCTCGCCTTCTGTCGCAATTGTTGTCGTAGGGGGTTGTGGGTTATGTGGGTGTGTGTTTTATTTGTATTGGGTGTGTGGGAGTGGTGTGTGTATGTGTATCAGGTGTATGTATTTCGAATTGTCCAATGTGGATGTCTTTTGTAAATGTGTGTGTATTTTGAGCGTGGCGGTGTGTATCGCCAATGGAGTACCACGGTTGAAAGACCGCCGCGTGGATTTGTGGGTCGTGATAGTGTGGGGGTATTACTGTTGGCGTGATGGTGGAGGATTTCTTATTGCCAGTTTATCACTGACCTTTGGTGTGGGGAACTTGTGTGGGTGTCTAGATTTTGGTGGATTCCGGCCTTTGGGTCATAATGGCCGTGGCGGAATTCCACAGCCGCGGCGGTGTGTTGGCGGTCTTCTGCACTGCGGTAAGCGGCTTTTACCACCAACCTTGTAATGACCACCATAGTAATGTTTTTTATATGTCCTGACAGTGAAATATTGCTAAATCCGTTTATCACTGTTGCAATGCCTGTCCCTCTCATAGGTTAACGTGGGGGCTACCTTTAAATCTGATTTAGTGAAGATTCCCTTTGGGAGCGGATGGACATGTGGAGTTTGGGGTCTCTGAGCTCACAATTTAAAAATACATCTTTTAGTTAAGTTGTGTGTTTGAAAATGCCACTTTTAGAAAGTGAGCATTTTCTTGCTTATACTATTTCTGTGACTCTGCCTGTTTGTGGATTCCCTGTCTGGGTCAGTTTGACAGTTGGGCTAGTTGCACCTCACACTAGACAGTGACACAAAGGGAGCTGGGGTGCAGCCTGCATTTCCTGATGAGCCATCTGTGGTAGGAGGGAGGGGAGGAATAGTCACTCACACCTGAAAGGGCTGTGCCTGCCTTCACACAATGCTGTCTCCAACTCCCTGGTGAGTGTCTGGGGCCTAGCCTGGGTAAGGCCCAATTTCTCATTCAAAAGAGACTTTACTTTGAAGTAGGCCTACTTCAAATGAGAAATTGGGTATAAGAAGGGCACCCAAAACCACAGACTTTAGAACACTCCTGGAAACAAGAGGAACCTCTGCCTGGAGAAGAGCTGAGGAGCTGAGGAAGAAGAGCTGCCCTGTCTGTGAATGTCCTTTGTGGAGCTATCCTGCAGTTGCTGCTTCTGCCAGAGTAAGAGGGCAAAGACTGGACTTTGTGTGCCTTCCATCTTGTGAAGATCTCCAAGGGCTTGATTTAGAGCTTGCCTCCTGTTGTTTGAAGTCTCAGGGACAGCAATGCCTTCACTCTGCCAGCACCTGGAGTCTCTGGAGAGACTCCTACTCTGTCACGTGGTGCCCATCCAGTTCCTGGGACGCTGAAAGGAGAAGCTGGCTAAGAAATCAACGCACAGAACGCCGTGCAGGAAAAAGATCGACGTGACTCCAATCTGCGGCTGAAAAATGTATGCTGTGCCGGCTCCGCTGCAGAAAATCGACACTCACCAGAAATGCAACAGAAGAATCAATGCATGGAGCTGGAGAAACGACGCGCAGCATCGCTGACCGAGGCTGGGAGATTGCAACCCATGCTGCGTGGTATTCAGATCATCCTGCAGTTGGATTTCTGACGCAAGTACTTCTGGGCGTGTGAAAACAACACAAGGCCTGCCCAGACCCGAGAGTGCTGACCAGATCGACGCATCACTCTTCTGTGGAGAGAAGGAACGACCCAACGAAAGGAAAAGCGATGCAAGGTCCCCCTCGTGAGTGGAATCGACACATCGCAAACCCTTTTTGATGCACACTCATCCGTGCAGGGTTATTTTTTACGCACCCAAGGTACATTTCCATGCTAACAGTGTTAGTGTGTGTTTTAAACTACATAAATACTCTCTTTGATTTTTAATTGATAACTAGACTTGTGTATTGTCGATTTTTGTCGTTTTGGTCTTGTTTTGTTTAGATAAATATTTCCTATTTTAATAAAATTGTGTTGTGTTACTTTGCAGTGTTTTCATTTAGTTACTGTGTGTGGGTACAAATACTTTACACCTAGCACTCTGAAATTAAGCCTACTGCTCTGCCAAGCTACCAATGGGGAAAGCAGGGGTTAGCTGAGGGTGATTCTCTTTTATCCTGACTAGAGTGAGGCTCCTTGCTTGAACAGGGGGTAACCTGACTGTCAACCAAAGACCCTGTTTCTAACATTGGCAGCAGCTATGGGATTGGACCTGTATTTGTACTTGACATACAGTGATGAAGTGTACACTACTGTTTTGATTTCAGACCACTGCGAGACCACATACTACTTGTCTTGCGATTTTGCTTTTTCTCTTTGAGAATCCTTTTTGTTCTACTTCCATGATTTAGCTGACCCCTTGACTGATTCTTTTTACTTCATTGGGAACTAGTTTTCTGCCTTTGGAACTTTGCACTTGTTACCATCATGTCTCAATCTGGAGATGCAACAGCTTGAACTATGTTTGAATTAGGGAAACTGAAGAGGTACTCAGTTGCTCAATGGAAACAGTTCTGTGAAGATCTTGCCTGTCCCGTTAAGAGCTCCGCCAAGAAGGGGGATCTGAAAAAGGCCCTGACAGTCAAGGAAGCAGGGGGACACACAGAGAATATGGATGGGGAAGTGCGGAGTCTACACATTGGTGTAGTAGAGGTCCCTTTTACACCTGGGGAGAGTGTCTCCAGGAGTGGTAGCAATAGGTCCTCTTGTCGCCTGGGCTCTCATTATCCTAAATGAAACTACTGGATTTCTAGGTAGCAGGGTCGTTCCTGGTGTGGGGGACTAAGTCCTACCCACTTGGAAGGACCTCTGCCACCTTAAATCCGGTTTTGCTCCGGCTAACTAGCAGTGCCTCATCTCTCCCAAGGGGAAGGGATGATTGGGCAGCCGAGCGCATGACATCTTTAGTACTTCTCAGGGAAGTCCTGGTCACTCAGATCCCAACCAGCTCTCTCATTTACAGTATGATCTCATATACAAATGACAAAGGCAGTTTGAGTTTTATAGATTGTTTTAGTAAAACGACTGCATTTTAGATATTAAGGCGTGAGCCGCAATAACCAGAACCATACAACACAGTAGGATTGAAATAGTCACGAGGAGAGTGAAACATAAGAATAACGCTATCATAGTGTTAATAGGTTACTTTCTCTCTGAGTCTGTTCTATTTCGAGCACAGCATGTTAAGCTCTAAGCTTGCCTTTCAGATTCCCTGGGGAGACATCAACCCTCATACCTGAGCGAAGGCCTGTGATCTGGATCATCATCTGCAACAGGGCAGTCAGTGTCTGGTTGTGGTTCCCTGGTCGGAATCTCCCTCTCCCTTGTATTAGGACAAGGAAGTGTTTTTATACCTAACATGTCAGTGTGATCACAAAACGGCCCTACGCAAGAATGTATCCAAAGACTAAACTCCTACCACGTCTATCGGCAATGTACCAGACTGTATCCTTGACTGGAGCCCAGAGTGAGCAAGAATGTGTTATTGAGAATTCCAGTGCTGAAGTAGGCTAAACAGTGTGATATAAAAAATAAAACAAGACCGTAGAACTGGTTATTTGAAAAATAACAGTACGAAGCTGAATAAAATGCATTTAGAGCAAAGGGCACAGAGGCTCTATGCTGCAAGCAAAGGAATAAAATACATCCAGGGCAAAGTGCACAAAGGCCTAACGCCTGAAGCAAACGCGCAAAGGATACATAATAATGACCACACTACACTCTAAGGGTCTGACTCCTAAAGATTTGCAGGACAGACAGGCAGAATGGGCTCGCCGATTGGAGGCAGAAAAGTTGAGGATGAAAAGGGAGTTTGATGAGTGGAAAAGGGACTTAGAGATAGAACAAATTATTTGAGCTAAAACTGAAAGAGCTGGAAGTCATGAGGGCTGGGTCCAGCTGTAATGGTGGCAGCAACAATTTTGTATCCAGTGCTGCTGAAGAAGTGCACATGCCCAGAGATGTGGTGCCCTTCTTGAAGGAGGGAGTTAACACACACCAGGAGGTTCAGGGGAATGAGGTAGCTCCAGTAATACACAGGTTCCCTGAGGTGGATTGGGGAACTGGCATGGGGACTCATATTCCTACCGGTGGGAGGGATACTCTACTAACTCTAGGTGAGAGTGACAGGGAGGGGGGGTTCCCCCCAGGTAGAAGCCCTGGTTAGGGAGTGTGAAGACATCCCAGAAGAGGGTGGGTTGAGTGTCAGGGACAAATAGGAACTGTCTCAACATTCTCAGGAGGGTGATGTGGGGTGCTTTTTCAAAGCAGAGTCACTGGATGGTCGGGTGAATGGTACTTTGGTTAATTCATGTGAGGGGCTGAGTGATGTAATTGCTGGAGAGCATATTTCTAGTCCTTATTTTCCAGAGCTATGCAACCACCAAGTGGAGTGTGAGTTCTCTGACCCCAGGGAACTTACACTGGAGGCAGACCTCTGAGTGAGTACCAAAGAGTCTGAAGAGGCATTTGAGGGTGCTCCTGAGAGGAGTGGTCTAGGTATTTCCGCACCAAGTGAGTTAGGGAAGGATTGTAGTGTCTCAGGTAGGTCCCAGTGTAGTGGGATGGGAGAAGGACCCCCATGTCCAGTCTCAGAGGCGAGGGATTGGGGATGGGCTGAGGCCCAAGTTGCCCAAGATCCGGTCCCAGGTCCTGGAGGGTTCCATTAGGGAACATCAGGAGGGGAGCCTAGCCTGTACCGTAGGGCCATCTGTTGAGGGAGACCCCACAGTGTCAGGAGAACTTGGGGGGAGACTGTAGCCAGCATCCCACCAGTTATGGTGTCTGGCAGTACCACTCCTAGTGAGGGGGTGCAGAAGTCCAGACAGAGGGTTGAGAGGGGGCTGCAGACTCCAGTGGAGAACCTGGAGGGTGAGAGGTCAACTCTGAGAGCCCCAAAAGAATGACCTTGGTGAGACCATTTCTGGGTTGGGGGGAATCCAGACTCTGTAAGCTGGGCAGAGGTCAGGAGACCTGCACCAGCCAGACTCTTGTGTGGCCCTTGGGGATGGTGTATCCCTTGAGGGGGGTAAGAGTGCCCCCCTGGAAGTCGTGGTGTGCCAGGCAATGTTTCAACTGCAGGGTGGTGACTCAGGGTTCGATGACCAGGTTCAGAGGGTAAACTCTGACCTGGTGGGGGGTAGATATGCCCCCCAGGAAGTCCTGTGTTGCGAGGCAGTGGTCCAGTCTGAGGCTAAAGACCCTGCACTGGAGGATCAGGTACAGGGGATAAACCCTGACCTGAAGGGTGGGCGGTTTGCCCAATCACCCCCCCGGTGTGATTTCTTGGGGCACTCTCCCCGAGGGGGGGGGTGCAGAACCTTGAGAGTAGGGGTAGGGGAGAGAGAGACTCACCCCTGACCCCAGTGCAATCTAAGGGTACAGACCCTGGATTGGAAGGCCAGGTTCAAGGTGTCCCCTGACCTGGAGGAAGGGGGCACTGCTAGCAGTGCCCCTATCATATTGTCTTCTGGGGGGGCCACTCCTAGTTAGGAGGTGCAGGACCCCAGAAGGGAGGGCAGGGGGAGGGAAGCCTCACCCTTGGCCCTAGTCCAACCTGAAGGTACAGACCCCAGGTTTGAGGACCAGTTGCAGGTTAACATCCCTGCACTGGTGGGAGAATTGTGCAGGACTGCTTCTACAAGCACCCTGACACTTTTGGACTCTGAGGGTGCCGCTCCTGCAGGAAGGGTAAAGAGCGCCTGAGGGGAGGACCAGGGTCAGGTTGTCATCCCTGACCTGATGGAAGAGAGAGTGGTCAAAGGGTGCCAGCCACCTGAAGCTTCCACCCCCCCACACTCTCTACAGTCACAGTGGTTGGAGAGGCCTGAGGTGAGGCTCTCATCCCTGACAGTTGTTCGGGGTCACTGTAGCTTGCTGTCCTGGTGGACAGAGTCACCCTTGGGGGGGACGAGAGTCACACCCCGGGGTGGAATGGGCAATGCCATTGTGTTGGCCCTTTTGGTACTATCTGCCCATTTGGAAACATCTGTGAGCAAAGTAAAGTTAGGTGCTGCACAGATGATATCTGCAGATGTGGAGAAGGGTTCCCCATGGGTTAGCTCAGTGGGCCCTGAGAGTATGGACAGAGAGGGATCCAACTGGAGTCAGGAAGGCGTAGAACTGGAACATGCCCCTGCTGTTGCGGGCCTGGGTCCCTGTTCTATCGCCCAAAGCAGGGAAGAACATCAAGGTTTTGATTGTTCTTCCCCTGCTTTAGGCTAGTAGGGGGTGTGTTGGACTTTTTTGATTATGCAGGGTCATCCCCAATCTTTTTGCCTCCTGCCTCCTATTTTTTCTGACCTGTTGCTGTTGGCTTTTGAACTCTGAGCACTTTAACACTGCTAACCAGTGCTAAAGGGCATATGCTCTCTGAGTAAATTGTATGTAATTGGATTATCCATGATTGACATATTTGTTTTACTAGTAAGTCCGTAGTAAAGTGCACTAGAGGTGCCACGGCCTGTAAATCAAATGCTACTAGTTGGCCTGCAGCACTGGTTGTGCCACCCACATAAGTAGCTCTGTAGTCATGTCTCAGACCTGCCACTGCAGTGTCTGTGTGTGCAGTTTTAACTGTAAATTCGACTTGGCAAGTGTACCCACATGCCAGGCCTAAACCTTCCCTTTTCTTACATGTCAGACACCCCTAAGGTAGGCCTTAGGTAGCCCCAAGGGCAGGGTGCAGTGTGTGGTTAAGGTAGGACATATAATAATGTGTTTTATATGTCCTGACAGTGAAATATTGCTAAATTCGTTTTTCACTGTTGCAAGGCCTGTCCCTCTCATAGGTTAACATGGGGCTACCTTTAAAACTGATTAAAGTGCAGATTCACTTTGGGAGCAGATGGACATGTGGAGTTTGGGGTTTCTGAGCTTACAATTTAAAAATATATCTTTTAGTAAAGTTGGTTTTGAGATTGTGTGTTTGAAAATGCCACTTTTAGAAAGTGAGCATTTTCTTGTTTATACCATTTCTGTGACTCTACCTGTTTGTGGATTCCCTGTCTGGGTCAGTTTGACAGTTGGGCTGGTTGCACCTCACACTAGACAGTGACACATGGGAGCTGGGGTGTAGCCTGCATATCCTGATGAGCCATCTGTGCTAGGAGGGAGGGGAGGAGTGGTCAATCACACCTAAAAGAGCTATCCCTGCCCTCACACAATGCAGTCTCCAACCCCCTGGTAAGTGTCTGGGGCCTGGCCTGGGCAAGGCATGATTTCACATTCAAAATAGACTTTACTTTGAAGTAGGCCTACTTCAAAGGATAAATTGGGTATAAGAATGGCACCAAAAACCACAGACTTTAGAACACTTCTGGAAACAAGAGGAACCTCTGGCTGTAGAAGAGCTGAAGAGCTGCCCAGCCTGGGACTGTGCTTTGTGAAGCTATCCTGCAGTTGCTGCTTCTGCCAGAGTAAGAGGGCAAAGACTGGACTTTGTGTGCCTTCCATCTTGTGAAGATCTCCAAGGGCTTGATTTAGAGCTTGCCTCCTGTTGTTTGAAGTCTCAGGGACAGCAATCCCTTCACTCTGCCAGCACCTGGAGTCTCTGGAGAGACTCCTACTCTGTCACGTGGTGCCCATCCAGTTCCTGGGACGCTGAAAGGAGAAGCTGGCTAAGAAATCAACGCACAGAACGCCGTGCAGGAAAAAGATCGACGTGACTCCAATCTGCGGCTGAAAAATGTATGCTGTGCCGGCTCCGCTGCAGAAAATCGACACTCACCAGAAACGCAACAGAAGAATCAATGCATGGAGCTGGAGAAACGACGTGCAGCATCGCTGACCGAGGCTGGGAGATTGCAACCCATGCTGCGTGGTATTCAGATCATCCTGCAGTTGGATTTCTGACGCAAGTACTTCTGGGCGTGTGAAAACAACACAAGGCCTGCCCAGACCCGAGAGTGCTGACCAGATCGACGCATCACTCTTCTGTGGAGAGAAGGAACGACCCAACGAAAGGAAAAGCGATGCAAGGTCCCCCTCGTGAGTGGAATCGACACATCGCAAGCCCTTTTTGATGCACACTCATCCGTGCAGGGTTATTTTTTACGCACCCAAGGTACATTTCCATGCTAACAGTGTTAGTGTGTGTTTTAAACTACATAAATACTCTCTTTGATTTTTAATTGATAACTAGACTTGTGTATTGTCGATTTTTGTCGTTTTGGTCTTGTTTTGTTTAGATAAATATTTCCTATTTTAATAAAATTGTGTTGTGTTACTTTGCAGTGTTTTCATTTAGTTACTGTGTGTGGGTACAAATACTTTACACCTAGCACTCTGAAATTAAGCCTACTGCTCTGCCAAGCTACCAATGGGGAAAGCAGGGGTTAGCTGAGGGTGATTCTCTTTTATCCTGACTAGAGTGAGGCTCCTTGCTTGAACAGGGGGTAACCTGACTGTCAACCAAAGACCCTGTTTCTAACATTGGCAGCAGCTATGGGATTGGACCTGTATTTGTACTTGACATACAGTGATGAAGTGTACACTACTGTTTTGATTTCAGACCACTGCGAGACCACATACTACTTGTCTTGCGATTTTGCTTTTTCTCTTTGAGAATCCTTTTTGTTCTACTTCCATGATTTAGCTGACCCCTTGACTGATTCTTTTTACTTCATTGGGAACTAGTTTTCTGCCTTTGGAACTTTGCACTTGTTACCATCATGTCTCAATCTGGAGATGCAACAGCTTGAACTATGTTTGAATTAGGGAAACTGAAGAGGTACTCAGTTGCTCAATGGAAACAGTTCTGTGAAGATCTTGCCTGTCCCGTTAAGAGCTCCGCCAAGAAGGGGGATCTGAAAAAGGCCCTGACAGTCAAGGAAGCAGGGGGACACACAGAGAATATGGATGGGGAAGTGCAGAGTCTACACATTGGTGTAGTAGAGGTCCCTTTTACACCTGGGGAGAGTGTCTCCAGGAGTGGTAGCAATAGGTCCTCTTGTCGCCTGGGCTCTCATTATCCTAAATGAAACTACTGGATTTCTAGGTAGCAGGGTCGTTCCTGGTGTGGGGGACTAAGTCCTACCCACTTGGAAGGACCTCTGCCACCTTAAATCCGGTTTTGCTCCGGCTAACTAGCAGTGCCTCATCTCTCCCAAGGGGAAGGGATGATTGGGCAGCCGAGCGCATGACATCTTTAGTACTTCTCAGGGAAGTCCTGGTCACTCAGATCCCAACCAGCTCTCTCATTTACAGTATGATCTCATATACAAATGACAAAGGCAGTTTGAGTTTTATAGATTGTTTTAGTAAAACGACTGCATTTTAGATATTAAGGCGTGAGCCGCAATAACCAGAACCATACAACACAGTAGGATTGAAATAGTCACGAGGAGAGTGAAACATAAGAATAACGCTATCATAGTGTTAATAGGTTACTTTCTCTCTGAGTCTGTTCTATTTCGAGCACAGCATGTTAAGCTCTAAGCTTGCCTTTCAGATTCCCTGGGGAGACATCAACCCTCATACCTGAGCGAAGGCCTGTGATCTGGATCATCATCTGCAACAGGGCAGTCAGTGTCTGGTTGTGGTTCCCTGGTCGGAATCTCCCTCTCCCTTGTATTAGGACAAGGAAGTGTTTTTATACCTAACATGTCAGTGTGATCACAAAACGGCCCTACGCAAGAATGTATCCAAAGACTAAACTCCTACCACGTCTATCGGCAATGTACCAGACTGTATCCTTGACTGGAGCCCAGAGTGAGCAAGAATGTGTTATTGAGAATTCCAGTGCTGAAGTAGGCTAAACAGTGTGATATAAAAAATAAAACAAGACCGTAGAACTGGTTATTTGAAAAATAACAGTACGAAGCTGAATAAAATGTATTTAGAGCAAAGGGCACAGAGGCTCTATGCTGCAAGCAAAGGAATAAAATACATCCAGGGCAAAGTGCACAAAGGCCTAACGCCTGAAGCAAACGCGCAAAGGATACATAATAATGACCACACTACACTCTAAGGGTCTGACTCCTAAAGATTTGCAGGACAGACAGGCAGAATGGGCTCGCCGATTGGAGGCAGAAAAGTTGAGGATGAAAAGGGAGTTTGATGAGTGGAAAAGGGACTTAGAGATAGAACAAATTATTTGAGCTAAAACTGAAAGAGCTGGAAGTCATGAGGGCTGGGTCCAGCTGTAATGGTGGCAGCAACAATTTTGTATCCAGTGCTGCTGAAGAAGTGCACATGCCCAGAGATGTGGTGCCCTACTTGAAGGAGGGAGTTAACACACACCAGGAGGTTCAGGGGAATGAGGTAGCTCCAGTAATACACAGGGTCCCTGAGGTGGATTAGGGAACTGGCATGGGGACTCATATTCCTACCGGTGGGAGGGATACTCTACTAACTCTAGGTGAGAGTGACAGGGAGGGGGGGTTCCCCCCAGGTAGAAGCCCTGGTTAGGGAGTGTGAAGACATCCCAGAAGAGGGTGGGTTGAGTGTCAGGGACAAATAGGAACTGTCTCAACATTCTCAGGAGGGTGATGTGGGGTGCTTTTTCAAAGCAGAGTCACTGGATGGTCGGGTGAATGGTACTTTGGTTAATTCATGTGGGGGTTGAGTGATGTAATTGCTGGAGAGCATATTTCTAGTCCTTATTTTCCAGAGCTATGCAACCACCAAGTGGAGTGTGAGTTCTCTGACCCCAGGGAACTTACACTGGAGGCAGACCTCTGAGTGAGTACCAAAGAGTCTGAAGAGGCATTTGAGGGTGCTCCTGAGAGGAGTGGTCTAGGTATTTCCGCACCAAGTGAGTTAGGGAAGGATTGTAGTGTCTCAGGTAGGTCCCAGTGTAGTGGGATGGGAGAAGGACCCCCATGTCCAGTCTCAGAGGCGAGGGATTGGGGATGGGCTGAGGCCCAAGTTGCCCAAGATCCGGTCCCAGGTCCAGGAGGGTTCCATTAGGGAACATCAGGAGGGGAGCCTAGCCTGTACCGTAGGGCCATCTGTTGAGGGAGATCCCACAGTGTCAGGAGAACTTGGGGGGAGACTGTAGCCAGCATCCCACCAGTTATGGTGTCTGGCAGTACCACTCCTAGTGAGGGGGTGCAGAAGTCCAGACAGAGGGTTGAGAGGGGGCTGCAGACTCCAGTGGAGAACCTAGAGGGTGAGAGGTCAACTCTGAGAGCCCCAAAAGAATGACCTTGGTGAGACCATTTCTGGGTTGGGGGGAATCCAGACTCTGTCAGCTGGGCAGAGGTCAGGAGACCTGCACCAGCCAGACTCTTGTGTGGCCCTTGGGGATGGTGTATCCCTTGAGGGGGGTAAGTGTGCCCCCCTGGAAGTCGTGGTGTGCCAGGCAATGTTTCAACTGCAGGGTGGTGACTCAGGGTTCGATGACCAGGTTCAGAGGGTAAACTCTGACCTGGTGGGGGGTAGATATGCCCCCCAGGAAGTCCTGTGTTACGAGGCGGTGGTCCAGTCTGAGGCTAAAGACCCTGCACTGGAGGATCAGGTACAGGGGATAAACCCTGACCTGAAGGGTGGGCGGTTTGCCCAATCACCCCCCCGGTGTGATTTCTTGGGGCACTCTCCCCGAGGGGGGGTGCAGAACCTTGAGAGTAGGGGTAGGGGAGAGAGAGACTCACCCCTGACCCCAGTGCAATCTAAGGGTACAGACCCTGGATTGGAAGGCCAGGTTCAAGGTGTCCCCTGACCTGGAGGAAGGGGGCACTGCTAGCAGTGCCCCTATCATATTGTCTTCTGGGGGGGCCACTCCTAGTTGGGAGGTGCAGGACCCCAGAAGGGAGGGCAGGGGGAGGGAATCCTCACCCTTGGCCCTAGTCCAACCTGAAGGTACAGACCCCAGGTTTGAGGACCAGTTGCAGGTTAACATCCCTGCACTGGTGGGAGAATTGTGCAGGACTGCTTCTACAAGCACCCTGACACTTTTGGACTCTGAGGGTGCCACTCCTGCAGGAAGGGTAAAGAGCGCCTGAGGGGAGGACCAGGGTCAGGTTGTCATCCCTGACCTGATGGAAGAGAGAGTGGTCAAAGGGTGCCAGCCACCTGAAGCTTCCACCCCCCCACACTCTCTAAAGTCACAGTGGTTGGAGAGGCCTGAGGTGAGGCTCTCATCCCTGACAGTTGTTCGGGGTCACTGTAGCTTGCTGTCCTGGTGGACAGAGTCACCCTTGGGGGGGACGAGAGTCACACCCCGGGGTGGAATGGGCAATGCCATTGTGTCGGCCCTTTTGGTACTATCTGCCCATTTGGAAACATCTGTGAGCAAAGTAAAGTTAGGTGCTGCACAGATGATATCTGCAGATGTGGAGAAGGGTTCCCCATGGGTTAGCTCAGTGGGCCCTGAGAGTATGGACAGAGAGGGATCCAACTGGAGTCAGGAAGGCGTAGAACTGGAACATGCCCCTGCTGTTGCGGGCCTGGGTCCCTGTTCTATCGCCCAAAGCAGGGAAGAACATCAAGGTATTGATTGTTCTTCCCCTGCTTTAGGCTGGTAGGGGGTGTGTTGGACTTTTTTGATTATGCAGGGTCATCCCCAATCTTTTTGCCTCCTGCCTCCTATTTTTTCTGACCTTTTGCTGTTGGCTTTTGAACTCTGAGCACTTTAACACTGCTTACCAGTGCTAAAGGGCATATGCTCTCTGAGTAAATTGTATGTAATTGGATTATCCATGATTGACATATTTGTTTTACTAGTAAGTCCGTAGTAAAGTGCACTAGAGGTGCCACGGCCTGTAAATCAAATGCTACTAGTTGGCCTGCAGCACTGGTTGTGCCACCCACATAAGTAGCTCTGTAATCATGTCTCAGACCTGCCACTGCAGTGTCTGTGTGTGCAGTTTTAACTGTAAATTCGACTTGGCAAGTGTACCCACATGCCAGGCCTAAACCTTCCCTTTTCTTACATGTCAGACACCCCTAAGGTAGGCCTTAGGTAGCCCCAAGGGCAGGGTGCAGTGTTTGGTTAAGGTAGGACATATAATAATGTGTTTTATATGTCCTGACAGTGAAATATTGCTAAATTCGTTTTTCACTGTTGCAAGGCCTGTCCCTCTCATAGGTTAACATGGGGCTACCTTTAAAACTGATTAAAGTGCAGATTCACTTTGGGAGCAGATGGACATGTGGAGTTTGGGGTTTCTGAGCTTACAATTTAAAAATATATCTTTTAGTAAAGTTGGTTTTGAGATTGTGTGTTTGAAAATGCCACTTTTAGAAAGTGAGCATTTTCTTGTTTATACCATTTCTGTGACTCTACCTGTTTGTGGATTCCCTGTCTGGGTCAGTTTGACAGTTGGGCTGGTTGCACCTCACACTAGACAGTGACACATGGGAGCTGGGGTGTAGCCTGCATATCCTGATGAGCCATCTGTGCTAGGAGGGAGGGGAGGAGTGGTCAATCACACCTAAAAGAGCTATCCCTGCCCTCACACAATGCAGTCTCCAACCCCCTGGTAAGTGTCTGGGGCCTGGCCTGGGCAAGGCATGATTTCACATTCAAAATAGACTTTACTTTGAAGTAGGCCTACTTCAAAGGATAAATTGGGTATAAGAATGGCACCAAAAACCACAGACTTTAGAACACTTCTGGAAACAAGAGGAACCTCTGGCTGTAGAAGAGCTGAAGAGCTGCCCAGCCTGGGACTGTGCTTTGTGAAGCTATCCTGCAGTTGCTGCTTCTGCCAGAGTAAGAGGGCAAAGACTGAGCTTTGTGTGCCTTCCATCTTGTGAAGATCTCCAAGGGCTTGAATTAGAGCTTGCCTCCTGCTGTTTGAAGTCTCAGGGACAGCAAAGACGTCTCTCTGCCAGCACCTGGAGTCTCTGCCCTGTGGTGCCCATCCAGTTCCTGGGACCCTGAAAGGAGAAGCTGGCAGCCTAAGAGGAAGAAATCCACGTACAGAATGCATTGCAGGGAAAAGATCAACACGACTCCAATCTGCGGCTGAAAAATCGACGCTCGCCGGAAACGAGACCAAAGAATTGACACACGGAGCTGGAGAAACGACGTGCAGCATCGCTGAAGGAGACTTAGAGATCGCAACCCGTGCTGCGTGGTTTTCGGATCATCGTGCGGCTGTTTTTCCGACGCAAGTACCGCTGGGCATGTAAAAACAATGCAAGGCCTGCCCGGACCTGAGAGTGCTGACCGGATCGACGCATTGCTCTACTGCGGAGAGAAGGAACGACGCACCCCGGTCTGACGAAAGGAGAAACAACGCAAGGCCCGCTCGTGAGTCGAATCGACGCATCGCAAGCTCTTTTTGACGCACAATCACCCGTGCAGAGTTATTTTTGACACACCAAACTACATTTCCATGCTAACAGTGTTAGTGTGTGTTTTAAACTACATAAAGACTCTTTTTAATTGATAACTTGGCTTGTGTATTGTGAATTTTTGTTGTTTTGGTCTTGTTTTGTTTAGATACATAGGGCCAGATGTAGCAAAGTATTTGCACGTCGCAAACGGCGAAAATCGCCGTTTGCGAGGTGCAAATGCCTCTTTGCTATGCAGAAATGCATATTGCGAGTCGGTACCGACTCGCAATATGCATTTCCGACTCGCAAATAGGAAGGGGTGTTCCCTTCCTATTTGCGAGTCTGAGTGGTATGCAATACCATTTGCGACCGCGTATGCGTTCGCAAATGGCATCGCAGTTACCATCCACTTCAAGTGGATGGTAACCCACTCGCAAATTGGAAGGGGTCCCCATGGGACCCCTTCCAGTTTGTGACTGGACCCACAAATATTTTTTCAGGGCAGGGAGTGGTCCAAGGGACCACTCCCTGCCCTGAAAAAATACCGAAACTAAAAGTTTCATTTTTTTTTTAAGTGCAGCTCGTTTTCCTGTAAGGAAAACGGGCTACACTTAAAAAAAAAAAAACTGCTTTATTTAAAAGCAGTCACGAACATGGAGGTCTGCTGACAACAACAGGCCTCCATGTTTGGGAGTGCCTATACTCGCTATGGGGCCGCAATTTGCGACCCACCTCATGAATATTCATGAGGTGGGTCATTGCGACCCCATAGCGAGTTGCAGTCGGTGTCTGAGACACCGTACTACATACCAATTTGCGAGGTGCAAAGTGCGAGTCGCATGGACTCGCACTTTGCACCTCGCAAATTTTAAATTTGCTACATCTGGCCCTAAGTTCCTATTTTTCTAAACCCGTTTTGTGTCATTTTGTAGTGTTTTCATTAAGTTACTGTGTGTGTTGGTACAAATACTTTACACCTTGCACTCTGAAGTTAAGCCTACTGCTCTGCCTAGCTATCAAGGGGATAAGCAAGGGTTAGCTGAGGGTGATTCTCTTTTACCCTGACTAGAGTGAGGGTCCTTGCTTGAACAGGGGTAACCTGACTGTCAACCAAAGACACCATTTCTAATACAACTGATACACCATATGCACACTCAGCACAACTGTCAGCACCCCCACATGCAGCACATCCCTTCTACCTGCAGACACCACCCCAACATACATTCACACATTCACCCTGCCATTTCCCTGCATCTCCTCCCCCCTTCTCCCACTACACCTAAATGCCCACAGTCACCCACCCATCAGTCACACAGCACATAAATGGCATCCATGCTCACACCTGCACTCAAGGCACCTCACCGTACACAGCTCACAACCACTACCTCTCCCTCCACTCCCAAACGTTTATTTCATGACCAACCTGGCACCCCTAAAACGTTTCCTTCAAGAATTTTTTCTGTTGTCTCCCACTGACCCCGGCCTTGCTCACCACAAGCGCCCTGTTACCCACCCAAAACCCCTGTCTTCCACCTCCCAGTCCTCCCAATGTCCCCCTGGTACAAGCCATGCCCCTCTCCACCTAAGCCTTCTACCGTCACAAAGGCCAAGGTTACCCCTCCCAAATTCAAACCCAAGCTCCTGCCCAAAAAAATCAAAGTCCAAACCTAAACACCCCAACCCAAACCAAATGATCCACCTCCAAACACAAACCTAAGGACCCTCTCAAAACCTAAGCCCCCACCTAAGCACCCCATCACCCTTGAGGTGCCTGCATGCCCCATTAATGCCCCTGCCATGTGGAGGCCACTTTGTAGTCAGGAGTCAAGTTGGGGCCATGGACATTACCCTGTATGCCTGGGGCACACATTAGAGTTGGACTGGACAGTAGGCCTCTGTTGTATGTATTTTTTTAATTTGTTGCCATTGCTATTTAATATATCTGCACCAGAGACCCCTTGGTGTTGAGGGCTACATACTTATCCTGGGTTTACTTCCACATGTATGTGTAGCATATGTGCAATTTGTTGTGTGTGGTTTGTATGTGAGTGTGTCTATGTGTGTGTATTGGTATGGGTGTTCCTTTGCGCGTGTGTGTGGCAGCCACCAGCTATCCCGGGTGTGTGTGTTGTGTGTGTACTAATAGATTTCCCTCAAGTGTGTGCTAGGTGGGTGTACTTACAGTTGGTGTCTTTGTTCCTATCGCTGGTTCTGGAGTTGGATGGCCAGCAGGAGCATTGGGAAGGCTTCCCATTCTGGTTCCACGGCGGCTGTGGAAGTGCCTTCGCTCCTGAAGGTAAGTGTCCCCTTTATGTGGTTCGTTTCTGCGAGGCTTTTGCTGGCGAGGCAACCAAGGCGGATATCTTGGTGGCATGAGACCTCGTAATATGGTTAGCAGAAAAATGCTCCTAACCCCAGGCTGGAGATGCTTACCACTAGCCATTGCAGACCGTCCACACTGGCGGTACAGGCGGTGATTTGGCTGTTTTGTGATTGGAACACAACCATGTTCATATTATGGCTGTCAACTCTGCCGGGCCCACGGGGCTGTGACCGCCACCTCCACCACAGCTGTTCTCGGACCGCCAAACTCGTAATGAGGGCCTCAATATATTATTTATGTTGAATTGTCCAGAATTGCACAGTGTGGCCCTCATTATGACATTGGCGGTAAATCCCGCCGCCAAAATACCGTAGCTGCAGCAGATATCCGTTCACCATATTATGACACACACACACCAATCCGTCACTATTCAGCCACATACACAATTCCGCCTGCCCAAAGGTCAGTGATAAACTGGCAGTATCAAAACCCACACCGTTATGCCAATAGAACTACACCCACCAAAGTATGACCCACGAATCACCACGGCGGACATTCAATGGCGGTAAACCATTGACGGTACATACCATCAAGCTCAAAATACACACACTCAAACAAAATACCACTACATTGATCAATTTAAATAACACACACCTGACACCCATACACACACCACACCCACACCACTATAAAACACACACATACATTACCCACAACACTTTATGACTACAAACCATTACCAACAGTCTGACATCACGACTACAGACAAGACCAGGCCCCCACACAACCATCACCCATACACCACCCACACCCCTTACATCGCACACCCCAACACATCACCATACACACCCTCACCCACACCACTCACACAACACCCATGGCACAAACAACAGCACCCCAGATTCTCTGAGCAGGAGCTAAGAGTCATGGTGGAGATAATCATCTGGGTAGAGCCACAGCTATTAGAGCACAGGTGCAGCAAATATCCATTGCTAGGAAAATGGAGCTATGGCAGAGGATTGTGGACAGGGTCAAAACCATGGGACAACAGCCAAGAACCAGGGATGACATCAGGAAGAGGTGGAACGACCTACAGGGGAAGGTATACTCCATTGCAGCAAGACACCAACTCGCTGTACAGAGGACTGGCGGTGGACCCCCACCTCCTCCCCCACAACTAACAAATTGGAAGGACCAAGTCTTGGCAATCATACATCCTGAGGGCCTGGCAGGAGTAACAGGAGGACTCTCTATTTCTGTCACCCCCCTACCTGCATCCCATCACATACCCCCACCCTCACCCTCACTCCCATCACATCACCACATCCCACACCCCCCTCAATCACATCTCACTCATCCTAATGCCAGGCCCTGCATGCCATACGAATGCATTGACACCAATCACAGCCATACATTGACACCTATCACCTAAGCATGCACAATAGAGAGAATCAGCTATCCCACCACATAACAAGTCACACAAGTGAAAGCTGCCAGGGCAAATACAACCAAACAGGGCAAGTCACTGATGCACCAAATGTCACACACAGAAACAATAACACTGCATTTACATCCCCACAGGTATCCCAGCCAATGTCACCGTAGAAGAGGTGGCAGCAACTTCCAGTTCTCCAACAGAAGAGGCCCACAGTGATGACAGCAACTCTGGTCACCTGGATTTGGAGGACCAACCTGGCCCATCAGGGACCTCTGGACAGTCAGTCACCCAGCCACAGTCACACACTACCACAGAGCCTCCCCCCTCAGGAAACAGCACCACAGCACCCACGCAGCGTACCCATGCCTCTGTCCCCAGGACACGTCAATCAGCAGTGTGCCCACCACTGAAGGGACCCCAGGGCACACCTCGCCCACAAGACAATCAGGGACCTGGGGTTAGTGGCAGTGAGCACATGGTTCAGTGGACAGAGGCACAGGACAACAGGGAAACTGGGAGGAGTGCTGTGTGCCAGAGGGAGGACAGGCCCAGGGAACCGACTCTCCGGGAGGCACTCACCGAGATCCTGGGAGAATACCAATATTCCCAGGATACCCTGGGCCAGATCCTGGCCAACATGCAGGCGAACAGGCAGCCGCAAGAGGGACATATTTCAGAGGATCAGGGAGAACTTGGAGGCCATCAACACCACCATGGTCTCTATAGCAGGGGTGCTGGCAGACATCGCCAACATTATGAAGGAGGCAGTCTTACAACAGCGGGCCCCTGCCACTAGCCGTACCACTGAACTGCCCTCCACTGCTGCTAGTGGACAGGACCAGCAGGCCACCAGCACCCCTCCCCTGCAGAAGGACAACCACCCCACAAACGTTCCCTGTGATCCAGGTAGAAGCCAGAGACTATTGCCAAGACTCTTGCCAGGAAATAAGACTCTCCTGATTGTCACCTTTGTGTCCCATGCTGTCACCCTGTTCACCTTGAACTGCCATTGCTCTCCTTCCTATGTCCCCTTGGACAATGCAACTGTGCTACAAATAAACTGGAACAATACCATGGACTTCCCTCCATCATCACCCCAGCCCATTGCACTACCCCCTTTTCTTCAAAGAACTTCAATGGACACAATTTGAAAAAATACAAGTATGGAGTATGTCAAATGATTTAAGTATGTATTTGTTTAGCAAAGTTCAAACATTGTAAATCAACTTTACAGTAATGTGCATATAGGATAGACCTGTAGTTGGCTGCAGTGAACACAGCATGAGCGATAGTGGGGCTCCAACATCTGCAAAGAGAGTATTGAAAAGGGTACAGTGAGTGGGCGTAGAAGTGGGGAATCACAGCCTGCCAATGACAATGTAAAACAAACAAATGGCATTGAAATGTGAAGTTACACTGTCTTACCTGTGTTTCATAGGAAATATTGTTGAATCACTGCAGTTCTGTTGTCCTCATCCTTGTCCTCTGCCTCCTCATCCTCACTGCCATTTTCTATTTGTTCACTCACTTGCTACCTGACCTTCAACAGGAGAGGACCTACACTGCATGTGCTGTTGTGACCTGTGTCTGGAACCTACCATGGCGCGTGTGACTGGGGAAAGGGCCCCTGCCTTCACCTCAATGGAGTTGGAGAGACTGGTGGATGGGGTCCTACCCCAGTACCGACTGCTGTATGGGCCTCCAGACCAACAGGTGAGTACAGTGTGAGCACGATGCATAAGGCATGAAGGCATGGAGTGGTGCGTGCGAAGGCCTCATGTGTGGGGGGGTTGGTGGATGTCCCCTGGGTGGCGTGCTGCTTGTGTCCTCGGCCAGGTCTGTGCAAATGAGGATTGGAAGGGGTATGGTGGGCGATGAGTGTAACAGGCAGGACGGTCTGACTAATACCTTTCCCTGTGTGTATTTCCTCTGCAGGTAGGCGCCCATCAAAAGAAGGGTATATGGCGTGCAATCGCCAAGGACGTGCTGACCCTGGGGGTCTACGGTAGGTGGAGCACCCACTGTCAGAAACAGTGACGTGAATGAGTGAGACGCTGGGCATGGAAGATGGCAGAGGCCCAGCTGGGGATAGCCTCACAAAGAAGAAGGGGTGCCCGTCGAACCCTGACCCCCCTGATGGTCCACATACTAGCGGTGGCCTATCTGGAGCAGGATGGGTGCTTGAGGGCATCACAGCAGCTCAAGGGGGTGAGTACAGTGCCCATCATTACTACTTACTCCTGGTGGGGTGGTATCCAGGTAGGGGTTGTGTGTCTGTGGGTGCCTCCAGGCCAGGCCTGACATTTCAGAGTAGGTCCCATGTTGGCCAGGGATCTGATGTGATAGTCCTCCTACCTAGTTTGTAGGCATCCACTACTGGGCAGGGCTGTGTGGGTCCCAGGTATGCTGCAGTTGGTGGTATGTGTCATTCCCCATGCCTTGGTGACTAGCATTATTACTGTTAGTGCATTGCATAGTGTGTAGGCCTGTTCCCTGTGTGTGAGGGTGCTGTGTACGCCAACTGTGGTGTTGGTGCAGCCATTGACCAAGTGTATCCTTTGTCTCCCCCTCTTTTTGTTCTGTCATCCTGTCCTTATGTGCATTAGCATCATCTGGCAGAGGAGCAGAGGCTCCGGCGATGGAGGGAGCTGCATCCCACAGGACCCAGGAGGCAGAGTCCACTGATGCTTAGTGCACTAGTGGGATGAAGGGCAAGGGGAGCACCACGGCGGGGACCGGAGGGGACAGTTTGGACGCAGATACCTCCTCCGATGGAAGCTCCCTGGGGGTGGCGGACACCTCTGTGAGCACCCCAGCTACAGGCACATCTGCCACCCCCATACCAGCACTGCCCTCCCAGCAGCCCCTCATCGAGTTGCCTGTGCCAGCTCACCCAGGAGGGTGGGCATCTGCAGCGCCCCAGGCACCTCAGGCCCTGCCCAAGTTAGCCCTGCTGCCCTGAGTGAAGAGACTATTGACCTCCTGAGATCCATCTCTGTTGGGCAGTCAACCATTTTGAATGCCATCCAGGGGCCGGTAGCCCAAATGCAACAGACCAATACATTTCTGGAGGGCATTTGCACTGGCTTGGTGGCCCAACAGAGATCAATCTAGGCTCTGGCCTCCTCTCTGATGGCAGCCATTGTCCCTGTTTCCACCCTCCCCCCAAACTTCCTCTACCCAATCCCAATCCCATTCCCCACAACCCCAATCTATCCCAAGCACACAGGCAGATGAGCATGCACACAAGACAGCACACAAGAGTGCACAGGGAAACACAAGCACCACACATCATCCCACAGACACTCACACAAACACCATCCAGATGCAGACATACCAACATCCACTGCCTTCACTGTGTCCCTGTCATCCTCCACCTCCCTCCCAATTCCGTCTACACTCACACCTGCATGCACTAAATCCATATCCACAACCACCATCACCAGCACACCTAGCAGAACACACACCTCACTGGCAGACACCACCATATGTCCCCTGTGTCCTCTCCCATTGTGTCTTCACCCTCTCTCCCAAGGTACACAACGCAAACACTCAGACACTCAACAGCTATCCACCTCACAACAGCATCCAGCACATGCACCTGCACCCAAACACAGCAGAAAGACACCTCCCAAAAGTACTCCCTCTACCTCCACTCCCACACCTTCTCCCTCTCCCCACCCCAATGTCCTTAAGCAGCTTTTCCTCTCCACCATTGACCACTTCCCTACCCCTCCCCCCGTCCTTCACGTCTGGCCAGGGTGGCTAAAACCCAGCCAAGCACCTCATCCACCCAGGCCAGGGGCCCAGTAGTGCCCACACCCACTTGTGGTGGGAAAGGATCCAGGGCACTAGGCTGCCTCACTGAAAGGGTGCCTGCCCCAAGTGCTGCCAGAAAGGGCAAGGAGCCATCCCCAGCTTCTGCCAGGAAGGGCAAGGAGCCATCCCCAGCTGCTGCAGGAAGGGCAAGGGGCCGGCACCAGCAGGCAGGAAGGAGAAGGGGCCTGGTGCTGGGAGTCATTCGGAGTCCCCACCACCAACCATAGTTGTGCAGCCATCCGAGGCTGCAGAGGATTGGCAGGAGCTTCCCCCCCACCATCAACAGCAGCAGCAACAGCACCACCACCACCAGCAGCAGTGGGCAGCCGTCTGAGGCTGCAGGTGATGGACAGGAGCTTCTCCCCACAACCACTACCACCAGCAGCAGCAGCATCATCACTGCCACCACTGAGCAGCCGTCACCACCAGGGGACATTCTACGGACCCACCTCAAAGGGCTGTTGTGCGGCTTGCCCCCTGCAAAACCGGTGGGAATGACACCCACTTGAGAGACTGTGACCTTGTCTTCCCCAAGATCTTCATCACAGGGCACGATGCCCCCTCCAGAACCAGTGGTGAAGCACCCACTCGCCCCATCCTCCCCAGGATGAAGATCACAGGACACAATGGCCCCTCCAGAACCAGAGGGGGAAGCCACCCACTCACCCCATCCTCCTCAGGATGAAGATCACAGGGCACAATGCCCCCTCCAGAACCAGTGGGGAAGCCACCCTCTCACCTCATCCTCCCCAGGATGAAGATCACAGGGCATGATGCCCCCTCCAGAACCAGTGGGCATGTCACCCACTTGAGAGACTGTGTCCTTGCACTCCCCAGGACCAAGCACAGTGCATGTTGCCCACTCCAGAGCATGTGGGCAAGTCACCCACTCGAGAGACTGTGGCCTTTCACTCCCCAGGACAGAGCAATGGGCATGTTGCCTCCTCCAGGACCAGTGGATTTGTTCCATCTGCCGGATGAGGTGCCCCCCTTCCCCGTCTCTCTGAGGTGCCTGCCACTGCAGTGTTCTCTCCATGTTGTGGCAGGAGGCAAGTGGGGCCTTGGACTTTGTCAAGTGGCCCTGTGGCCCACGCACTTTGAGGACTGGGCAGTGTCCCTTCAGTTGTACATATGTATATACTTTTAGATTGAATTTACGTATTTCTACTGTATTTATATTATTACACTAACTTTCATCTATTCCTGTAGTCCTTGCATTATTCCTGAGGGGTATGTGGTAAATATGTTTTCTTACTGCATCTGATTGTGTGTATGGTGTTGGGGTGGAGGTGTGTATTGAGCGTGTGTGTGTCACTCTCTTTTTCCTCCCCCGCTCCCCTGTGTGCTAGGCGGCTGTACTTACTGTGGTCGTCTTCGCCGCCGTTGGTGTTCGTTGTGGAGCAGGACGTTAAAAAATAATCGGAAATATTTGAAGCTCGGGCTCCATGGCGGTGTGGTTGTTGCCTATGTCTCCAATGGTGAGTCCTTTCCCTTCAGTGCAGTATTTCAGTATTTTTGATGTCATTGGCACCGCCCCGGAAAAGATGGCGGATTGGGATGTCATAATACTGTGGGTGGAACATTGTCTTCCGCCTGGCTGTAGGCGGCTACTGCTGGGGTGGCTGTTGTTTCCGCCCTGGTGGTCGGCATGGCAAAGTGGCTGTCTACCTGAGCTCTTTCCGCCATGGTCATAATTTGGCGGTAATTACCGCCGGCCTGTTGGCGGTATTACCGCCACTTTATTACCAACTGCCAGGATTATAATGAGGGCCTATGTACTTTAGTGGGGATAACAAACAGTCTTTTGACATTTAGAAGGGAGATTAATGATATGTCAAGAAATACCCCATATGATCTATTGTAAGTATTGCGGGGGCAATGTCACAGTCATTTTGCATGATCTCCACTCAATCATTGTGCATGTTAAAGGGAAACATTTTTAAAGAATTTTGTAGCGATGAAATGATGTGATACAGCAGTCATGGGCACCTAATCTATTGATGCATTGGTGGAATGTAACAGTTACCTTGTATGGTATATTCTTGATCATTGTTAATATTGAATGACATCGTGAATAGGAATTGCAAATGACTATGGAGGAGAGGATATGAATAAACATTTTGATTGTGCAGAAATGTTTGAGGTTTAAATGAATGAGAATTTTTTTTTAAAAAGAATAATTTTTAATGTTAGAGAATGTTTTGGTTATATTCCAAAAAAAGAATGACACAATGAGGTGACCCACACAGGCACTGTTTACACTGAGCACAACATGAAGGAAAAATAGATGCCATAATGTCACATATCTTGTAAACAGGGATGTAAGTCTAATGTTCGAGGTCCATTGAAATGAAGAAAGGATATTGTATCAACATAAATATGTCTAACGTGATTATAGGTGAGGCCCAGTTGAAGGCATCCAGCCAAAACGCATAGGCCATTTTGTTTTTAGTTTGTCTGTACCAGTAGGAGTCCTGGCACACTTAAAAATGAAATAAAAGAAAATACAATTCACTGTGAAAGTGGGCTGTGGTGTAGTCTGTGCCGTGCCACTGTGGTGCTGGAGATTGCCACTAGGTAGTTGTAGCTAGGACCATGTTTCCATAGAAAAAACACATTTTGACTTGCCTATATCTTTAGCACCATTTGATAAATCTTCACAAAATGTTGCCATGATTCTTGTTAAACACAGAAAGTTTTGGTGTGATCCATCAAGCAGGGGCAGAGAAAAATGGGGGTTAAAAAAAGTTTTGTTTCCCATGCTAATTCCCACATGACCATTAGACACGTCTACAGTCCGAACCGCAGGATGGATTTACATTAAATTTGGCAAAAAGCTAGATTTCGGTACACAGATCACCCTTTCGCTTACTTGGAGTAAATCCATTCAGTAGTTTGTGAGATATTAAAGGAAAAACAATTTTTTATATTTTTGGCCACAATGAATTCGCGAATATTTAGCAAAATTTGCAATTTTTTCACAAATATGCATGCAAAAGATGCTTGAACTTGGCTGACCGCTACCTGTCTAAAAAGTTGCCGCCGCCATTTTATTTCACGGTCCCTGGGGTTGAAAATCAAAATTAAAAGTAGCATAAGGGGTTAGGGTGGAGTTACCCTTATCCCAGGGGTGTAATATAGGTGTGTTTTAGGGGCAAATTATGGGTATGAAATAATTTGGTGTCACTATGTGCCACCTTTCGCAAATTGTTTCTGAACCTGGAAGAATTTGAAAGAAAACCACAAACTCATTCATACATTAATTTTTTCACTTTACATGCACTCAAACACTTATGCGCCCACTCACACATCCACTCAGACACTCATGCACCCACTCAGACCCACTCAGACTCATACACCCACTTTCAGACCCACTCAAACACTTATGAACCCACTCACAGGTCCACTGACAGAGACAGGCCCTGTGGCCAATCAGTGCTGCCAACGGCCAAAGGTTGTGCATGACACAGGTTGGGGTGTTTATAAGAGCTTGGCTGCCTGGCCTGGCTGCAGGACAGGCCTTCCGACCAATTCCCACTTTTTCAGTCACCATATATATATATATATATATATATATATATAAAACACTCCACTTGTGGCGTTCCCTTTCGGCACCTAAACGTCAACGGTGCTATTCCTCATACGCACGCCATCGCGTATTATATTGCACACTTCTCTTCCGTGGATATGGGAAAAAGGCAGCACTCCACAGCCATAACGAATTCAATCATGTTTATTCACCTACAGGGACGCGTTTCGGCGTTGCCGCCTTCATCGACCTGTGAGCCGCCATTTTAGCTCGGTTTTTATACTCCAATTGCAATGAACTCAATTAACATATATCATGCGAAAAACTGTTTTAGTCACAAATTTTCACCATACATTTCCATTAAACAGCAATTAAATACAATTAGAAAATATACAATGTAAAAATGCATTAGCTTGTCGAGTGTCAATTCTTCAGTGTTTATAAAATGTGTTAAACTAACCCTCGCCTATAATCCATGAATAGAACTATCTCTATTCAGTCAATGATCCTTTTCCAAATTCATTACCATTATGATTCAATAATAATATGCGTGCTGAATGATGATCTACATGAAATTCATTCCTTTATGTACACTTATTTTCTTAGTGTATATGTGTATACATATATAGTGACAAAGTATTCTCATCAATCCTTGTGAGTATGGATCTCTCTAAAATTACTTTATTAATATAAGTGAATGTGCATCTCCTCACTACTATTCAATCCATTTGGCTCTTTAGTATCAAATGCCAATATATATTTGGATTCTAATTTCCTTAAATATTTTTCTCTGTCTCCTCCCCGAACATCTTTTTTCACTCCATCTATCACGCTATACATTATTTCCTCTACTTTACCTCCGTGTAATTCATGTATGTGTCTAGCTACCGGGTAAGTCTCATCTCGATTTAAAATTGCCCTCAAATGTTGCAAAATTCTTAGGTGTACCTGCAATTTTGTGCTGCCTACATACATTTTGGGACAGCTGCATTTTAGTATATACACCACATGGTCGCTTTTGCAATTGTATTTGCCTCTGATAGAGTGTATGATTTTACCTCCTACTTTGATAAAACTGATATTCTCTCCATGTTTGCAGGCTTTGCATTTAAAGCATTTATAGAAGCCATCTTGGGGTTTGAGACAATTAGTATTAGACGTTACCTTTCTCACATCACTCTTGACTAAAATATCTTTCATGGATGTTCCTTTTCTGTATGTTATAACAGGTTTATTGCTTATTTGTTCCCCAATCACAGGATCACTCTTAAGCATGTGCCAATGCTTTTGTAGCAACTTTCTCATCTCCAAGTGTGCCATGTTGAACGTGGTTATAAACCTCGTTGTATTCTCTAACTTGTTCAATCTCTGTCCTGTTCTGTTACATGTCCTAGATACTCCTCCGTCTTGTCTAGAAAAGAGAAGCAAATCCCTGGTACGTGATTTTACTTTTCTCACTGCCCTTTCTAATATGGGTTGAGAATATAATATTGGGAACAAATAAGCAATAAACCTGTTATAACATACAGAAAAGGAACATCCATGAAAGATATTTTAGTCAAGAGTGATGTGAGAAAGGTAACGTCTAATACTAACTGGCTCAAACCCCAAGATGGCTTCTATAAATGCTTTAAATGCAAAGCCTGCAAAAATGGAGAGAATATCAGTTTTATCAAAGTAGGAGGTAAAATCATACACTCTATCAGAGGCAAATACAATTGCAAAAGCGACCATGTGGTGTATATACTAAAATGCAGCTGTCCCAAAATGTATGTAGGCAGCACAAAATTGCAGGTACACCTAAGAATTTTGCAACATTTGAGGGCAATTTTAAATCGAGATGAGACTTACCCGGTAGCTAGACACATACATGAAGTACACGGAGGTAAAGTAGAGGAAATAATGTATAGCGTGATAGATGGAGTGAAAAAAGATGTTCGGGGAGGAGACAGAGAAAAATATTTAAGGAAATTAGAATCCAAATATATATTGGCATTTGATACTAAAGAGCCAAATGGATTGAATAGTAGTGAGGAGATGCACATTCACTTATATTAATAAAGTAATTTTAGAGAGATCCATACTCACAAGGATTGATGAGAATACTTTGTCACTATATATGTATACACATATACACTAAGAAAATAAGTGTACATAAAGGAATGAATTTCATGTAGATCATCATTCAGCACGCATATTATTATTGAATCATAATGGTAATGAATTTGGAAAAGGATCATTGACTGAATAGAGATAGTTGTATTCATGGATTATAGGCGAGGGTTAGTTTAACACATTTTATAAACACTGAAGAATTGACACTTGACAAGCTAATGCATTTTTACATTGTATATTTTCTAATTGTATTTAATTGCTGTTTAATTGAAATGTATGGTGAAAATTTGTGACTAAAACAGTTTTTCGCATGATATATGTTAATTGAGTTCATTGCAATTGGAGTATAAAAACCGAGCTAAAATGGCGGCTCACAGGTCGATGAAGGCGGCAACGCCGAAACGCGTCCCTGTAGGTGAATAAACATGATTGAATTCGTTATGGCTGTGGAGTGCTGCCTTTTTCCCATATCCACGGAAGAGAAGTGTGCAATATATATATATATATACAAATATCAATCACTGTTCCTCTTACCAAAAGACCAAAAGTCCATACAGGAAGAAAAACTGCCATGGCCACAATTGTCTTGGAACAAAGTTAATCTGTTTTATTTGGTAACAAAATGACCACAGGATGCGTTTCGGAAACCTTTGTTTCCTTGTTCTTGGGTATTTTACCTTGTCCATACCATCAATTCTTTATATTCACATGTTTCAATACAAAGTAAACAACATAAACAATGGGCTCCAATCTGTTCCTTAGTCAGTGTAAGAGAGTTACACTCCAAAGATAACCCCTGCTCACCACCTTGGTATCTTGGCACAAGCAGCCAGGCTTATCTTAAAGGCAATGAGTAAGGTATTTGTACCAAAACACACAATAATACAGTGAAAACACTACAAAATGGACACCACACCAGTTTAGAAAAATAGGGAATATTTATCAATCAAAAAAGACCAAAACAACAAAACTCTAACATACACAAATCAAGATATGAATTTTCAAACTAAAAAGAGTCTTACACCATAGAAAACAATGTAAACGTTGATGTTACACAAAGTATCTGGTTTTCGTCAAAAATAAAGCCGCACCGTGATATCTACGATATCTACGGTTGGGTAGGCGATGCTTGTTTTTCTCCCCTCAAGAGAGCAATGCATTGATTTCTTGATGGGGCAACTTGGATCCACGCAGGTTCATGATGAATTTGACACCCAGCGACAATGCATGGGAAATCCGACCGCACAGTGGTAGAAAACCGCACTGCGTGGGGTTTGCATCATTTTCAGCAGCCGCAAGCAGGTGTTTCATGGTTTCTCCAGCTGTGCTGCAGGTGATGCGTTGAAATTAGCTGCGAGGCGGGTGGAACGTTATTTTTACAGCCATGTTGCAGGTATTGTATCAAACCTTTCTCTGCACGGCTCCCTGTGCATGGATTTCAGTACTTGTTCTACCAGCTTCACCTTTCAATGGCCCAGGGACTGGATAGGGCACCACTTGGCTGGGCAGGAGTCTCAGCAGAGAGTCCAGGTGCTGGCAGTTGAAGTCTTTGATGGCCCTGAGGCTTCAAAACAGGGGACAAGCTCAGTCCAAGCCCTGGGGGATACTTCACAAGTAGGAATATACCACAATATATCAGGCACAAGAGGCAACCACAGGCCAACCCAGCAAAGCACAGTTAGCAAAGCACAGTTACAGGCAAACAGGCAGTACTCCACCTCCATTTCTTCAGCTCCTCTCCTTGGCAGAGGTCACCCTTGGTTCCAGAAGTAATCTGGGGTTTTGGGTCCAGTACTTATCCCCCTTTCTGCCTTTGAAGTAAGCCAACTTCAAAGGAAAGTCTCTGTTGTTCAAAAGATCCTGGCTCCAGACTCACACCAGTGGGTTGGAGACTGCATTGTGTGAGGACAGGCACAGCCCATTCAGATGTTTGTCACCACTTCTCTCTCCACTCTAGCACAGATAGCCCATCAGGATATACAGGCTACACCCCAAGTCCCTGTGTGTCACTGTTTAGAGGGGATTCAGAAACAGCCTAACTGTCAGTCTGACTCAGACAGGGGTTACACAAGCAGGCAGAGTCACAGAATGGTTTAAGCAAGAAAATGCCCACTTTCTAAAAGTGACAGTTTAAAAAATAACTTTACCAAAAGATGTATTTTCAAATTGTGAGTGCAGAGACACCAAACTCCACTTCGATGTCTGCTCCCAAAGGAAAACTGCACTAAAAAGATATCTAAAGGCAGCCCCCATGTTAACCTATAAGAGAGATAGGCTTTGCAACAGAGAAAACCAAATTTGGCATCAGTACATGTCCCGCCTTTAACATGCACTGCACCCTGCCCATGGGGCTACATAGGGCCTTACATGCATAAAAAGGGAAGGTTTGGGTCTGGTAAGTGGGTACACTTGTCAGGTCGAATTGGCAGTTTAACACTGCACACATAGACACTGCAGTGGCAGGTCCGAGCCATGTTTATGTGAGTGGCACAACCAGTGCTGCAGGCCCACTGGTAGCATTTGATTTACAGGGCCTGGGCACCTCTAGTGCACTTAACTAGGGACTTACTGGTAAATCAAATATGCCAATCGGGGATAAACCAATCACCAATACAATATACACAGAGAGCATATGCACTTTAGCACTGGTTTGCAGTGGTAAAGTGCCCAGAGTCCTAAAGCCAATATAACTAGTCAGGAAAAATAGGAGAAAGGAGGCAAAAAGTTTGGGGATGACCATGAACGGCAGAAAAAGTGTGAAATATAGTTTAAATACTCATGAGCTCAGCACCCTAACAACATAGGTAATCAAGTTGGCATTGTATGTCACAAGAGATCTAGTTTAGGAATGGATGGTTGTACGGGATTATTATGAAAGGTTTGCATTCCATAATCAGGACGGATTTACAAAAGTAAAAATGCACTGATGACTTGGAAATGCAGAGTCAGGAACAAAAATGTACGAAAAATAAGAAAAATAGAAGAAATTTATGGCAACAAGGTTGGTATAGGAACAGATGGTATTTCTAATATCTGCAATGTGAGGAATGGCTAAACAATACCTCTCTGTATATGCCTTTCAATAAACTATAGAAACAGTTTGCCAAAATTAAAACACAATAATCAGGTTGTAGAGAAGTCAGAGAATCCAAGGGCAACCCAACATGTTTTTGACAACATATATATGGTGCAAGAACATAGCACAACAGCTAAAAAGAAGTAATGTCACAGTGGAAGCCAAGCATCAGTGCTCATACTAAAAAAACATATTCATCAATACAGTGCTAAATTCAACATTTGGTAAGTTAACTATCGTTATGTTTTGCAGCAGCAATGACCAGCTACATAGGGGTTCACATTTAACACATGTCAGCTGTCCCCAGTTATAAAGTGAAAGATATAACAGGAGGTAGAATAGACATTTTACATTCAAGACTTTAACACATTGCACATTTGTTAGCATGTGCATTGTCAAAAGTATATTACCTATAACTTTGTCTGAGAAGCAGATACAGTTGCTATTCTTATAACATAGAACATATAACTGAAGTTTAATAAGGTTTTTTCATTTTTACTTATCAAAAATGCTTTGAAAACAAGTGGATGAATATTCATTCACATAGATCATTTCATATTTTCACAAATTCATTCCTCCTTATTGACCAATAGCAGAGTCCAGGTTCTATAAATGAAATAAATGCAGAATAAATGAACTTTTCATATCCTGTCTAGTAAAGACTTTTTATTTATATACAGGATAAAAATAACCTTTCAGTCGCCTTTATAACATTCCATGGAATTCAACATGCCATCTAGTATTTGTGTATGATAGTTGGCAGTAACATTTATTAATGATCTAAGTCCTAAACACTTGCCAACATTCTGAACAGCAGATTTCACAACCTTTGCAAAAACAATATAATTTTTCTAGATATTTGTGAGTAATATTTCAGAATAATGTAGTTCTACGTGCCACTGACTTATATTATCAACCACAGGGAACTGCTATTAGAGCTAGATTTCCCTCTTTTATGCCTATATCTCTGTAGGTTGGTATTAGAAGGAGCATACTTTTAACATTTCAGTTGCTTAATTTCAAGAACAAATATTTTGGGATGGCACAAGGATGATTTGTTTTTAATTCTGAGTGATACCGAAAAAAAGCATTTTACAATATCATGAATGTTTGAACTATTTAAATCTCAGAGTTACATTAGCATATACTAGGGCTTCTTCAAGACTTTCAGATTGTGAATCTTACATTAGAAATGTCACATTTAAATGTAGAGTTTTATGTAAAACCAAGTAGTTGAATACTATTTCAAATGCTCAATGGGGGTACCTAAAAATTAAATCTACAATATAGAAAGTGGATATGAAAATGTCATCAATATAAATGCAAAAAATTTTTGTACAGTAAAAAGAGAACATCTAGCCCTCAACAAGTTAAAAGTGTAATGTAGAGCCGGATTTAGATCCTGGCGGGGGAGAGGGGGAATATTCTGTTACAAATGTGACACATATCCTGTCTGCTATTTTACGATCCCATTATACCCCATGGGGATCGTAATGCAGCCGATGGGATATCTTTCACATTTGTGATGGAGTAGTCTATCTGCCAGTATCTAAATCAGGTCCCTAGTCTAATGAGGAGCATAGCAAAATCTACAATCTGCTCTTCAAACTTTGAATTCTCTTGAAATCTCAGCCTACCCTAAAAGACTTCATATGTTAAATGAATCATGTGATACGCTTAGGAGATAGAACATTTTCAATTTTAGCAAACACACGTGCAATTCACACTCTTCCCCATTCCCATGTCTATCTTCTCGCGCTCTGTTTAGGAAACATCTAAACACTTGTCATTACACTTATAATTTGTCTTATTTTAGATAGAAACAATTAGCATTGGTTCAAAAGCACCATTAAAATTCGGTCTGCTCTTGCAAACACATTAAAACATAGGCCCACATTATAACTTTGGCGGTAAGTACCACCTATCGCTGCGGCCGTGGCCTCCAAAAGACCGTCGCTGCGGCTAACATCCATCTACCATATTATGACACAGCTGGATTACCGCTACATGAAGAGCAGAAATCCAGCTGTGGCCATGCTGGCGGACGGTGTTAAGGTGGTGCTGCTGCCACGAGCAGCACCACACCAGTAGGCCGCCGCCATCCGTGTTATGAAAAATAATATGACCTAGCGTGTTCTGGTGGTGGGTGCTGCTGGTGGCAGCAGTGCCCCGTCCCCTGCCAGAAGACCTCCTGGATTCAGGTAACTCATGTTTCCGACTGGGGAGGGGGTGGGGTTTTAGGTGTGTGTCGGGGGTGTGTACATGAATGTGTGAATGTGTGTGTGCATGTGAATGTGTGTGTAGTATTGTTTGCGTGTGTGTGTGTGCATGTGTGAGAGTGTGTGAATGAATGGAATGTGTATACGGATGTGTGCGTGAATGGATGCATGTGTGTATGCCTGTGTGCGTGAGTGTGTGAATGTGTGCCTACAAGTTGCTTGTATGGGGAGGATTGGAGGGGGGTGGGGGTTGTCTTGGGAGTGTTAGGGGCTGGTAGGGCCTAGCGCCATGGTTTTCATTGTGTTACGAATGCCACAAAAACCATGGCGGTAGGCAGGGTCATAATGCCGTTGGCGGGACAGTAGCGACCGCTGGGTAGGAGATTGTTATCTCCAGCCCGGCGGCTGCTACCGGCCAAAGTCAACCAACCCGCCAACCCGATCTAAGTCATAATGTGGCAGTATGTACCGCCAGCATTTCCACCGAACGCCGGGGTCATAATATTGTAGTAAAGTTCTCCTTTTTGTCCTGGCCACACCCAAACCTTTTGACTGATACTGGTGGTTACTCTTTCTGACTGTGCCCTGGGCACTGCTAACCAGTCCCATGGCCAGTGCTCTGTGTAAAATGGAATACACAAATTATGCTAATTATAATTGGCTGTACCAACATACCTATAAGTCCCTATTATATGGTTGGGCATCTAGGTTTAGTGGCTCCAGAATAGGTAGTACACCCATAGGTGCACTGCTGTGGTGCACAGTGTCATTTTAAAGGCAGGCCTGCATTGCTGGCTGCTTTTTAGTGAAAGTGAACCCCAAATTCAGCTTTGGAATGAAAAGTACTTTCAAAGTCCTAAGCTACCTTATGTTTACATATAAGTCACCCCTAAGGTATGCCCAAGTGCCCCCAGGGTTGGGTGTATTGTAACTATAAGCAGGGGCTGTAGGAAAGATGTTTTATAAGCCCTGGTGAGGGAAGAATATTCTAATTTATTTTTCCCCATGTAGTGAATTGGCTCTAAAGGCTAACATGGAAAGACTTTCTTTTAAAATAATAAAGTCTTATTTTCCATAGGCAATTTAGCAAATTTGGTACCATATTAGAAGTTATAATAAATCCAACAACTTGTCACTGTTGAATTTAATTAACTTGGACAGGGAAAGAGTTTTAGAACTCTTGCTAAAAGTTATCAATTTCAGTTCTGTAGTGCCCATCTCTATTTGGTAAGCCTCTAGCATCTTGAGCCAGGCTGCCTTGATGAGGTGTGAAGTGGTCTGGGCTGAATGTTGCTCCCTGGGATTCATTTTGCCACACTTCCCAGGAAGTTGTCACACAGTAGGGTGGAAGCCTGCACGTGATTGGACAGGAGCATGCCCCTGCTTTCCACCCCAGGAGTAGAGGATTAATATGGCAGAGCTGCACCCCACTTCAGATCCCTACTAGAACAAGGCAAGAAAAAGAAGGACTGCCCTGCTACACCCTGGCCTGCACCTGGACATTGCACTCAGAAGGACTGCACCAGATGCACACTTTCGGCTTCATCAAGAAAAAGACTTCGCCTAACTTCCACAGCCTCAAGATGAGACTCCCTATAAGCTCTGGGTAGAAAGGAGCAGACCAGAGTCCCCTGCATCAAGTCCTGCAAAAATAGCCCAACTGACCAGTGGTCATTTTAGGATTTGGACCAGGTGCAGTTGGGATCATAACCCCCAGGGAGCAACTCAGAGCTTCTGGAACCTTGATGTGAGTTGTGGACACGTGAAGGACCTTAAAGGTACTTCTGGAAGAAGATCCAGAAGTTTGGAGAGGTTTGGAACAACTTTGAAAACAAATCACTATAAGTGGACCAATCTAACATCTTGAGTCAATGCCAGCCAACGTCGACCGTGACCCAGCCTGACTTGCAGGTTCGTTCCGCTGAAAATCTTCAGAGCCTCAGACTTCCAAGATTTGACACGGGGGCTCGTAGAAAGGCAATCCGACAACAAATCATCAAAATTGGCTTGCGGAGGAGGGTCATCCAATGTCGAGGAAGAAAAGCTCCAGAAACGTTTCTAAGTCCGAAGAAGAACGTTTGTCCTAGTCTTCCCTTGCAGTGTATCAGAGGAGCACATCAGCGAGGTCGGCTTCAACTTTTGACTTGGTCCAGGACAAAGGATTCCATCCCAAAAAAGTATCTAAGATTGGTGTGCAGTGGTGGTACACAGAACTTCTGTTTAATGGCACTTTACAGTTTTAAGCGAAGCAAATGGAAAATCCTCTAAATTGTCCTAGTGCAACAATTGTTTTACATTTTTAATTTAGACTAATTTCAATGTATTAATTTGGTGGATTTTTCTAAATTTCTGATTCAATTTTTGCAAAAGTTTGTTTGTGTGACACAAAACCTACGGAAACCATGGTGCTTGATCTGGCTAGCCTACTCACACTCACTGTAGTCCAGCTGGGGGAGTTGTGTACAAGGAAGGGATTGCCAGCAGCCACTAATATTAGAAAGAATGTGATGATTAAACCCCTGCCACCTGGGCAGTGTCCCAGGAGGTAAGCAAAGAGCACGCTCCAGTGGGAGGTGAGGGGACAAAAGCAGTTCCCACCTCTCAGTGGAGGGAGAACTTCTACACCTCAGTGACGGTGAAGAAGGGGGGGTCATATCTCCACACAGTTACCAGGGCCCTGCCTAGTGCTAGTTGGGGGAAAGTGTCCCTTCAAAAGGGGCCAACCTGTCCCTCAGGGAGAGAGAACTTGAGGCCCAGTTTGCCTATATAGCACTAGAGGCAGAGAGATGATGACAGGGAATAAGATTTCGAGATGTCCGGGGGGGGGGGTGGGTTTGCCCCAGACTACCCAAGGTGGTTGTTCCTGTTTATCAAGCACTGGATGACATAGACAAGTGGCTGACAGCCTGTGAAAGGGCTTTCAGGATGAGGAGAGTTAAGCCTCAGTACTGAGGTTGACTCCTATGGGAGCTGATCCCAATATCGTGGTGGGATAGGCTCCTGAACCTAGGGGAAGAGGAGAGAGACGCCTATCCAAATATGAAGAAGTACCTCACCCAGAAGTCTGGTCTTACTCCAGAGCATTACAGAATGAAGTTTAGGGACGCCCAGAAGGTCAATACCGAGTCCTGGGTTAACTTGTGGACATCTCAGTAAAGGCACTAGAGGGTACTCAAGGTAAGTACCTATGAGGGGATATGCAATTTAATCTTGAAGGAGCACCTTCTGACTAATTGTGCCTCAGAGAATTTACACCAGTATCTAGTAGACTCTAAGATGTCCAAACCCAGGGACCTGGGGGAGGCAGCTGATGAAGGGCTGAGAATCAGAGTTACTAACAAAACCCTGTAGTGGATCCTATTTACTTTGTATGGAAATCAGGAGTTTTGCTTAGCCTTCCGCTTTGCAGGTCTGTGAATCCGTCACCTAGGGACTTTTAACCTACTTAGTTTGCTATGTTTTAGCCTAGTTACTTATTTTTTCAAAATGGCTGCTATGTTTATAGTTAGTGAATTGTTTTGATTTACGTTATCAGTGCCACCCTGTGAAGGCATCACTATCAGCGTCAAAATTAAGTGAGATACATAGGTATTCAAAACATGTCCCTTTCCCACTTACATGTGACAGGAACATAATGTACTTTTGGAGGGAACTGTTTTATAATTGCCGCCCCAAGCATGCCCCCTTATCTATTGTTTGGGAACATATCTGCATCATAGGTCCTACAAAATCTGTATAAATACTTCTCACACAGACAAGGTTATCAGAGGGATTCGTACCCGCTGCTATTTATGCCTACCATGCTGCATGTCGTTTTGAGGCAGACCCAGCCTTCGTGTCACCACAGAGTCTAATCTAGAGACCTCCTTCCAAAGTAACAAGGGTTGGGGAGAGTTTCTCATGGACCTGGTACTGGCGATTCGGTTTATCACAACTAGCTCTTGTTAGGTTAGATATTAGGTTCTCCACACTAGGGTTTTAAGGATATTTTACAATTCATGTTTATTGCAAGATGGTGGGGGTCTTTGTATTCATGTCTCATCTTCACAATTCTGCTTCTTGCATTGTTAATTATCCTAATCATTGGAGCTCATGCATTTTAAATTAGATTGTAGTCTTTGTAAAAAACCTATTGAAAACTGCATCTCCTTCATTATCTGTGTGTGACCAAGACGTATCACTGACGTGAGAAAAGGGTACCTTCATTTCATCACAACTCTCCTGGCATGTCGCATTCTAGAGTCCATGCATAAACGCTGCCAGAAATCACCTTTTATTGTTTGGGTTTTTGGTGAAGTAATGTTTGTGAGGCAGGAGCGATGGGCTGACAGTTGTGACTTATTGTAGGAGTGACTCGGTCACCTACAACCAAAAGTGCTCTCATCTCTAAACCAGCAGTCTTGCATAGGAGGGAGAGTCCAACTATCACATGCCACCATCAACAATGGTGGTGAATATCCTGATTATCTCTGTCTCACACGCAACAGGTACCTAAGTACCATTATACTGAGACACCCGTGGTCTTGGGGATAATCCTCCTTAGCTGAACAGAGTGCACCTTACTAAGCTGTAGGTTATTCAAGCTTGAACTCTTAAAAGAACTTTCTCCCTATTAGGTGTTCTTTCTCTTTACCCACTATCCAACATGGCTAACTCCATTAGTATTCCAGAAAATGCTAGATATGCATTAACACTACATCTAATAGTGCATGGCTTGAAAGATGAGGGCGTGGATGTTATCTTCATAGTGGAAACAAATCAAAGTGTCCAAACAGAAACATTCTATTCCTGGGTCATCTTTCCTGAGGAAGACTCTATAACATACACATTTCACACATATGAAATAGCGAACGTACCACAACTGTACAGAGCATACCAATATCTTGAAATACCTATTACCTATCAAGAACACCAGAACTGGTTTAATAGCACCCTACCACATGTAATACAACCTGTGAGATTAGGTCCCTTAAGTAATGACCGACCAACGTGGCCAATATTTGCCACATATGCACCACACCCATGGGGAACAAAACATGCAGGCAGCTGATCTGCGCAATCCTTACAATGAGCTAGTAATGCTATATAGATGACTTGTTAAGTTCATATTGTGAACTTTGAACACAACACCAGTGCGCCCAGCACCACCAGCCCAGCTGGATACCAATTGGCAGTTACTGGGACTAACCCACAAACAGTACATTCTATCATGGACAAGTTGCCCACGAACTGAGAGAAAATCCCATTTTGGATAGCACAAAAAATAAACAGCTGGAAGCTGTGTTTCTCCATACAGGACCACAGTGAAAAAATAGAATTCTCACAATGTGCTTGCCATTTGGAATGGTTCCCTCAGTGGATGACTGCACCACATGGGTACAGTCTTTACTGCAATATACATAGCACACATGGTACCCTGACACTTGTGAATTTGCTGGAAGTGTTGAAATAAATTCAAAGAGCACAGGGCTGCTCCAGCCCTAGATTTGGGGATGAAATTGAGCGTACTTCAGACAAAGTCTCCTCAATAATACTTAGCAGCATTAAAGGGGAAGCAGTAGCATTGGCTAAATGCCAGTGGCTCCAGGAGAATCCACACTTGGAACAGGAGCGTCAACCACGAAAATGTATTTCCAACACTTATACTAGTATATCAATCAATCGTTTTTTTATAAAGCACAACTACTCACCCGTGAGGGTCCCAAGGCACTGGTGATGGGTCTGGACCTCATTTGAAGAGCCATGTCTTGAGGCTCTTTCTGAAGATGGTGAGTGATGGGCTTTGTCTTAGGTGCATGGGCCGGTTGCTCCAGCTGTTAGGTGAGAGGTAGGAGAAAGATCTTTCTCCAGCGGTGGTTCTCCAGATGTGTGGGATGATGGCTAGTGTCTGCTGGGCAGAGCGGAGGGGTCTGGTGGGGTTATGAAATGAGATGTGATGGTTCAGGTACGTTGGTCCAATGTTGAGAACGGCCTTGTAGGTGTGGGTAAGTAGTTTGAAGTTGATTCACTTCTCCACTGGGAGCCAATGGAGTATCCTCTGCTTTTGGGACATGTGTTCCTGGCAGAGGAGCTTCAGGATGAGTCTGGCAGTGCTGTTTTGGATAAGTTTCCTGATGTTTTTTGTTGTGCTGCTGGTGTAGAGTGAGTTGCTATAGTCGAGCTTGCTTGTGAGTAGGGTGTGGGTGATTATCTTGCAGCAGTCTATCAGGAACTATTTGAAGAGTTTGCTGAGCTGAGTTGGCAGAGGGTGTGCCAGAAGGAAGAGGTGACTGAGTTTACCTGTTGGGTCATTGATAGGGAAGAGTCGAGGATGATTCTTAGGTTGCTGGTGTGGTCAGTCGGAGTAGGCAGTACGCTGAGTGATGTGGGCCACCACGAGTTGTCCCAGGCTGAAGTGGAGTTTCCAAAGATGATGAGCTTGGTCTTGTCTGAGTTGAGCTTGAGGCAGCTCTCCCTCATCCAGGCTGCGACGGATTTCATTCCTGTGTGAAAGTTCCTCTTAGCTTTGTCTGGGTCTTCAGTGAGGGATATGATGTCATCGGCCCATGACAAAATATTCATTCTGTGGTATCTGATGATGGCTGCCAGTGGGGCCATGTAGATGTTGAAGAGCGTTGGGCTCTGGGATGATCCCTGAGGGACTCTACAGCTGACTTTTGTTGGTTTGGAAATGAAGGGTGGGAGCCTGACTTTCTGTGTTCTTCCAGGGAGGAAGGAGTGAATCTATTGCAAGGCATTTCCATGGATTCCTGAGTCATGGCGTCTGGTGTATAAGGTGCTGTGGGAGACCCTGTCCAAGGCTGCTGAGAGGTCGATGAGTATGAGTGCTACAGTGTGGCTGCTGTCGAGGAGTGTGCAGATGTCATTGGTGGCTGCAAGAAGAGCTGTCTCCGTGCTGTGGTTGCTGTGGTAGCCAGACTGAGAGGTATCCAGAGAGTTGTTGTCCTCGAGGAATTGTCGCAGCTGTGAGTTTATTGCTTTTTCGAGGACTTTGGCTGGGTAGTATAGGACAGGACAATCTGGGAGTCAAACCAAAAAAAACTGACATTCAGAGTACCACCCTAACAAAGGTACTGAACAAGCACACGAGGATTCTAAAAAGCGCTAGTATAAACAAAAACAAAATAAAAGACAAAGGGGGTCATTACAACATTGGTGGTAAAAGCTGCTTACCACCGTGCAGAGGACTGCAAACACACCGCCGTGACTGCGGAATTCCGCCACGGTCATTATGACCCAATGGCCGGAATCCGCCAAAATCTAGACACCCACACAAGTCCGCTACACCAAAGGTCAGTGATAAACTGGCGATAACAAATCCTCCACCGTCACACCAACAGGAATACTCCCACACTATCACGACCAACGAATCCATGCAGCGGACTTTCAACCGCGGTATTCCATTGGCGGTGCACACCGCCACACTCAAAATACACACACATTTACAAAACACTACCACATTGAACACTTCTAAATACACACACCTGATACACATACACACACCACTCCCACACACCCAATACAATATAAAACACCCACCCACATCACCCACAAACCCCTACGACAACAATTGCGACTGAAGGCCATGGAGAGACACCACCATCTACAAACGAGCATCCACAGGCACTCAACACCATCACCAACATAACATCCACTCACCTCACACAACACACCACTACATATTACCCCACACATCACCACACACACCACCCCACACATCACCCACACCACCCCATGGCACCACACAGATACCCCAAGTTCTCTGAGGAGGAGCTCAGGGTCATGGTGGAGGAAATCATCCGGGTAGAGTCACAGCTATTCGGATCACAGTTGCAGCACACCTCCATAGCTAGGAAGATGGAGCTATGGCGAAGAATCGTGGACAGGGTCAACGCAGTGGGACAGCACCCAAGAATTAGGGATGACATCAGGAGGAGGTGGAACGACCTACGGGGGAAGGCAGGTCGCTCCCCCATCTGCCACACAGCCCCCTGTGGGTTGAACCTCCGTTGCCGCTTTTGCCGCCTGACTACTCGCTCCCTTTTTTCTGTACCCCTGCGCTTGGCTTCTGTGCCACTTCGTTTTTTCATTCTGTGCCCCTGTGTTTTGCTTTCTGTACCCCTGTGCTCTGCTGTCCCTCTCCCGCCGTCTTTTCCCGCCGTTTTTTCCCTGGGTTTTTCCCTTGCCGCTGAGCCCCTGCTGCCCCGCCCTCTTCACTCCCATTGGCCGCCCCGCTCCCACCTCCCAGCTGCTCCTCCCTCCCTCTGCCCTCATATGGAGGCTGCGAAGCGGGCGCACCGCTGGCGCGCCTAAGGCAAGCCCGTCTGCGCCCGTCCGAGCCTGGACCGCACCCAGCACCAGAACCTCTGGAACCCGCACCCCCGGCAACGCCAGACTGCACTACGACGCAAGCACCCTCCACGCACTCAACACCAGGCGAGACCACCCTTGCTACCGGGCCACCCCGAAACGCACCCAGGGGCCTTTCACTTGTCGGAACTGCAGATTCACCAGCATCCAACCCTCCACACCACCAGCCAGAGAACCCAACCACCTCCGCTGCATCCTCCTCAACACCCGCTCCGCTCGCAAGCACGCCATCAAACTTTGGGACGTCCTAGACTCCACCGCCCTGACATCGCCTTCCTGACGGAGACCTGGCTGAACGCCACCTCAGCACCAGACATCGCCATAGCCATCCCACAGGGCTACAAGATCTCCCGCAGAGACCGCACCAACGGAGTGGGAGGAGGAATCGCCATCATCCACAAAGACTCCATCAAAATCTCAACGAACACCAATGACACCCTCACCACCGCCGAGCACATGCACTTCCAGATCCACACCGACCCCAACACCACCCTCAGAGGAACTCTCATCTACAGACCTCCCGGACCCCGCTCACAGTTCAGTGACACCATCGCCGACCTCATCAGCACCCACGCCCTCGCTTCCACGGACTACATCCTCCTCGGGGACCTGAACTTCCACCTCGAGAACAACAACAACGCCAACTCCACCGCCCTGATCGCCAACCTCGCCAACCTCGGACTCAAACAGCTCATAACGACACCCACTCACGCCGCTGGACACACGCTTGACCTCATCTTCTCCGCAAGCCCCCACGTCTCCTTCAACCACACCACCGAACCACACTGGACCGACCACAGATGCGTCCACTTCACCTTCAGAAAACCCACCACACACCACCGCACCCAACAGCTACCACACCGCTGCTGGGGCAAGGTCACCGAGGACCAACTGACTACCGCCCTCGCCCTGAGACCACCCACCGACCCCACGGACCCAGACACTGCTGCAACCAACCTCACACAGTGGATCAACGACTGTACCAACACCCTCGCCCCTCTCAAGACCTCTACAACCAACCCCACCAAAAAGAAAGCTGCCTGGTTCACCGAGGACCTCCGGATCTCCAAGCACACCTGTCGGAAGCTGGAGAAGAAATGGCTCCACGACCGAACACAAGACAACCACACAGCCCTCAAGAGCATCACCCGCAGACATCACCAACTCATCAGGACCGCCAAGAAGACCGCCTTCAAGGACTGCCTAGACAACAACGCACACAACACCAAAGAGCTCTTCAGCATCGTGAAAGAACTCTCCAACCCCAGCTCCATCACCAACGACATCCCGCCATCTCAAGACCTGTGCCACTCCCTGGCCACCTTCTTCCACCGCAAGATCACCAACATCCACAACAGCTTCAACCCCGACCCCCCTGCACCCACCACCGAGTCCACCACCCCTGCGACTACCACTTGCACCAGTCGCCTGATCGTCTGGTCCAGCGTCAGCGACAAAGACACCATCAAAACCATGAACTCCATCCACTCCGGATCCCCATCGGACCCCTGCCCTCACCACGTCTTCCACAAAGCCAGCGCAGCCATCGCGCCCCACCTCCGGAAAACAATCAACTATTCCTTCGAGACAGCAACCTTCCCAGAAAGCTGGAAGCACGCTGAGATCAACGCCCTTCTGAAGAAGCCCAAGGCGGACCCCAAGGACCTCAAGAACTTCCGGCCCATCTCCCTGCTCCCTTTCCCGGCAAAAGTGACCGCAAAGATTGTCAACAAACAACTGACCCGCTACCTCGAAGTCAACAACATCCTGGATCCTTCCCAATCCGGTTTTCGCAGTAACCACAGCACCGAGACCGCCCTCATTGCTGCCACTGACGACATCCGGACCCTGATGGACAAAGGAGAAACAGCCGCCCTCATCCTCCTGGACCTATCAGCAGCCTTTGACACGGTCTGCCACCGCACCCTATCAGCACGCCTCCATGACGCCGGTATCCAAGAGAAGGCCCTGGCCTGGACCACATCCTTCCTCTCCGGCAGAACCCAGAGCGCCCGCCTCCCACCCTTCCGCTCCAAAACCACTGAGATCATCTGCGGCGTCCCACAGGGATCCTCCCTCAGCCCGACACTGTTCAATATCTACATGGCCCCTCTCGCCCACGTCGCACGAAAACACAACCTCAACATCATCTCCTACGCCGACGACACCCAGCTGATCATATCCCTCACCGAAGATCCCCACACTGCCAAAGCTAACCTCCACCGAGGAATGAAGGCCGTTGCCGACTGGATGAAGGATAGCAGACTGAAGCTGAACTCAGACAAGACAGAGGTCCTCATTCTCAGACCCACCCCATCAGCCTGGGACGACTCTTGGTGGCCCACGTCACTAGGCACAACCCCGGAACCCACGGACCACGCACGCAACCTGGGGGTCATCCTCGACTCCACTCTCTCCATGACCAGGCAAGTCAACGCCGTCTCCGCGTCCTGCTTCAACACCTCTGTATGCTCCGCAGGATCTTCAAATGGATCCCCCTCGACACGAGAAAAACCGTTACCCAGGCCCTCATCACCAACACACTCGACTACGGGTACGCCCTCTACTCAGGAACTACAAACAAGCTCCTGAGACGACTCCAACGCATCCAGAACGCCTCGGCTCGACTCATCCTCGATGTCCCCCACCGCAGCCACATCACACTCCACCTGAGAGGCCTGCACTGGCTCCCCGTCAACAAAAGGAACACCTTCAAGCTCCTGATCCACGCACACAAAGCACTGCACAACACCGGACCCACCTACCTCAACAACCGACTCAGCTTCCACACCCCCACCCGAAGCCTCCGCTCAGCCAACCTCGCCCTCGCCACAGTCCCCCGCATCCAAAAAACCACCGGCGGCGGCAGATCCTTCTCCTACCTCGCCACCAAGACCTGGAACACTCTCCCCACCATCCTACGACAGACCCAGCACCTGCTGGCCTTCAGAAGACTCCTCAAGACCTGGCTCTTCGACCAGTAGCACCCCCCCTCCCCAGCACCTTGAGACCCTTGTGGGTATGTAGCACGCTTTACAAATGCAGTGATTGATTGATTGCGTTCCGAGGTCTCAAGACACCACATTGTGGTACAGAGGACTGGCGGCAGACCCCCACCTCCTCCCCCACAACTAACAAGATGGGAGGAGCAGGTCTTGGCTATTCTGCATCCTGAGGGCCTCACAGGAGTAGGTGGAGGAATGGACTCTGGTGAGTCAAATCTTTCACTACTTCATCCCCCACCCTACCTGCATGCTATCACATACCCCCACCCTCACCCCCATCACTCCTACTCCTAACACATGTCCCAATATCACTAACAACACATCCCAACACCAAGCTCTGCATGCAACACCAAAGCATGGACACCCATCACCAAAGCATGGCCACTGCACATACCATGCACCCCCCTAAACCATCATCACACAAGGTCCTACAAAGGAATGCAAGCACTGTGGTACACGGTCACCCACCCATTGCACACCATAGCACACACAGATGCAATAATCATGCCTTTAACCCCCTGCAGGACCCCTACCCAACGTCACCGGACAGGAGGGTGCAGACATGTCCACTCCACCCACAGAAGAGGCCCACAGTGATGCCAGCAGCTCTGTCTAACTGGATCTAGACGACCAGCCCGGCCCATCTGGGACCTCGGGACAGTCGGTTCCCCTCACACTGGCACAAGCCACTACAGGGCTTCCCCCCTCTGGCAACCCCAGCACAGCACCCACCCAGCGGCCCATACCTCTGTCCCCAGGACACGTCAATCAGCAGTGTGTCCACCACTACAGGGAACCCTGGCTAACCCACTACCCCAACAACAACAGGGACCTGGGAGCAGTGGCACTGGGCACACGGTTCAGGGGACAGAGGCCCAGGAACACAGGGGAACTGGGAGGGCTGCTGTAGGACAGGGGGTAGACAGGCCCAGGGAACCCACTCTCCACGAGGCCCTCTCCAACATCATGGGAGCCTACCACCATTCCCAGGAGATGATGGCAACGGTACTGGCCAAGTTTCAGGAGACCCAGCGGCTGCAGGAGGAACAGTATGTGGGCTTCAGGGAAGAACTCAAATCCATCAATTCCACCTTGGGCACCATTGTAGGGGTGCTGAAGGAACTCGTCAACACCAGGAGCAACACTGTGGCACATCAAGGGGCCCTTGACACTAGCCTGGACGATGAACTGCCCACCACCTATGCCGGCACTAGTGGACAGGAGGCACCACCACAGGACCACCACACCAGCACCCCACCCCCTGCAGAGGGAGAACCACCCTGCAATCGGTCCCTGAGATCCAGGACAAAGACAGAGAACGATGCCAAGACCCCACCAAGAAATGAGACCACCCTGATTGTCATCCATTTGTCCCACCTTGTCACCCTGTCCATCCTTAAACTGCCCCAGCTCCACTTCCTATGCCCCTTTGGACAATGCACCTGTGAGATTAATAGACTGGACTCTGCCATGGACATTCCTCCACCATCACCCCTCACCATTTTACAACCCCCTCCAATATTGAGCACTTAAATAAACTCCCTTAAAGAACAAAACAATCTGGAGTCTATCTGTGATTTCGAAATAGTGTATTAGCAATTACAGTGACAAAATGCTCTTTCAAATTTAATGTCAACATACCTATGTCACAGAGCTATAGTCCATGAGGAAACCAAGCAGATGTCACACTGTGGGACCCACATCTGTGAAATCGTAAGGGAAAGTGATAACTCAGAGACCATACACTGGGTGAAAAAGACAGACAGTAGAGAGGTATTAGATTTAAATTAGATGTAGCAGGCAGTGTTGTCTTCTTACCTGTGTCTCACTGGAAGTATTGCAGGAGCACTGTGTTCCTGTTGTCGATGTCCTCTTCTTCTGCTTCCTTGTCTTCACTGTCCACAGGCTCCACAGCTGCCACAACACCTCCATCTGGACCATCCTACTGCAGAAAAGGCACCTGTCTTCGCAAAGCCAAGTTGTGAAGCATACAGCAGGCCACGATGATCTGGCATACCTTCTTTGGTGAGTAGAATAGGGAACCACCTGTCATATGGAGGCACCAGAACCTGGCCTTCAGGAGGCCGAAAGTCCGCTCTATAATCCTCCTAATTCGCCCATGGGCCTCATTGTAGCGCTCCTCTGCCCTTGTCCTGGGATTCTTCACTGGGGTCAGTAGCCATGACAGGTTGGGGTAACCAGAGTCACCTGCAAATGGCTAGGGACAACTGTTAGTCACACACTAACTCTTAGGGACATCCCCAGACCCAGACACCTAGTCACACTGTATTGGGTCCATGTCCTCACCTAATAGCCACACACGGTGCCTCTGTACTTGCCCCATCACATAAGGGATGCTGCTGTTCCATAGGATGTAAGCGTCATGCACTGAGCCAGGGAATTTTGCATTAACATGGGAGATGTACTGGTCTGCCAAACACACCATCTGCACATTCATGGAATGGTAACTCTTCCGGTTTCTGTACACCTGTTCACTCCTGCAGGGGGGGGTACCAGGGCCACATGTGTCCCATCAATGGCACCTATGATGTTGGGGATATGTCCCAGGGCATAGAAGTCACCTTTCACTGTAGGCAAATCCTCCACCTGAGGCAAAACGATGTAGCTGCGCATGTGTTTCAGCAGGGCAGACAACACTCTGGACAACACGTTGGAAGACATAGGTTGGGACATCCGTGATGCTATGGCCACTGTTGTTTGAAAAGACCCACTTGCTAGGAAATGGAGTACTGACAGCACCTGCACTTGAGGGGGGATTCCTGTGGGATGGCGGATAGCTGACATCAGGTCTGGCTCCAACTTGGCAAACAGTTCCTGGATTGTAGCACAATCAAGCCTGTAGGTGATGATCACATTTCTTTCCTCCATTTTAGACAGGTCCATCAGCGGTCTGTACACCGGAGGATGCCGCCATCTCCTCACATGCCCCAGCGGACAGTGCCTATGGAGGAGAACAGCGAGCACAGAGTCAACCAACTCTGAGATACGTAAACACAGCTTACTCTGAAAATATTCATAAATCAAAATTTGCCTGTATGAGTGTTTAGGCAAGGCCTAGGTATGTGTGACGCAGTCAAAAATAATGCCATGTGGGCCCCTGAAATCGCGGCTGCCTGACCTGTAATGTGGGACAAGGGGATATGAGGTAACTGCGCTGGCGTTGTACACCATTGCAGTAGGCGGTCGAAGACCGCGGCGCAATTCTGCATTGGTTAACATTAGACCCTATGGGTCCCAGGACCCAATGACGATGTACGCCGGCGGTGACGGTACGCACCGCTGCGGACGTGACCGCCATTTTCTCTCTGTTCAATCACTCGATACCTGATCTTCGACAGGAGAGGACCTACACTGCAAGTGCTGCTGTGACCTCAGTCTGGAAGAGGCAATGGCTCGTGTGTCTGTTGAAAGGGCCCCTGCCTTCAGCACGGAGTAGTTGGAGAAACTCGTGGATGGGGTCCTCCCCCAGTACACGCTACTCCACGGTCCTCCAGACAAACAGGTAAGTACACTGTGAGCATGCTGTATGAGCAATGCCTGTGTGGAGTGGGGTGGATGAAAGGTGAGGGGGTGAGAATGAGGCGTGCATGAATCGACGGTGAGTGCATGTGCGTCATGGCAAGGGTAGGGATGCGGGCCAATGACTGTCACGGTGCAACCACCCCAACCACCTGAACTGAATCCTCATCAACACCCGCTCCGCACGAAAACACGCCATCGAGCTCTCGGATTTGCTCGACACCACTGCTCCTGACGTGGCTTTCCTGACCGAAACCTGGTGGAACGACTCCTCGTCTCCGGACATCGCCATCGCCATACCGGACGGCTACAAAATCACCAGAAGAGATCGAACCAACGGTATCGGCGGCGGAATAGCCATCGCTCACAAAGCTACCCTCAAAATCCACACCCACTCGGACGACACCCTCAGGACAGCCGAACACCTCCACTTCCAGATCCACACGGACCCCAACACGACCCTCAGAGGAACCCTCATATACCGCCCTCCAGGACCAAGAGCCCCCTTCAGCGACACCATCGCCGACCTTGCAAGCACCCACGCCCTCCCTTCCCCGGATTACATCCTCCTGGGAGATCTGAACTACCATCTGGAAAATGCCAACGACGTCAACACCGCATCACTGACCTCCAACCTCCTCAACCTCGGACTCCGCCAGCTAGTCAACACGCCCACCCACATCGCCGGACACACCCTTGACCCCCTCTTCACCTCAAGCAACCACGTTTCCTTCAGCCACACCTCCGAACTCCACTGGACCGACCATCACTGCGTCCATTTCACCTATAAGAAAACCACAGAGCAACACCGCATCCAGCTACCTCCCCACCGCCGCTGGGGCAAAGTCACCCAAGACCAACTGACCAGCACCCTCATCAACAACCTTCCACCTGATGCAACCGACCCGAGCACAGCCTCCATCAACCTCCATCAATGGATCCTCGACTGCGCCAACACCCTTGCCCCTCTCAAGAAACCCACCGCCATCCAAGGAAAGAAAAAACCGGCCTGGTTCACAGACGATCTAACCACCTCCAAAAGCATCTGCCAGAAGCTCAAAAAGAAATGGATCCAAGAACGCTCTCCCGACAACCTCGTCGCCCTCAAAAACGCCAACCGCGAACACCACCAACGGATCCGCATCGCCAAGCGCGCCCACTTCACCGAACGCATCAACAACAACGCCCACGACTGCAAAGAACTCTTCGGCATCGTGAAGGAACTCTCCAATCCAAAAGCCAACTCCAACGACATCCCGCCCTCCCAGAAACTCTGCGACGACCTCTCCACCTTCTTCCACCAGAAAATCGCTACCATCCACGACAGCTTCAACACCGGTCCACCGCCATACCCCACCCCCGACGTCTCCTCCCGCGACTGCCGCCTCACCGCCTGGACCCAGGTGGACGAGGCAGAAACCATAACAACCATGAACACCATCCACTCAGGCTCCCCCACGGACCCCTGCCCCCATCATGTTTTCAACTCAGCCAACGCCACCATCGCCCCCGAACTCCGCAAGATCATCAACCTCTCCTTCACTTCTGCCACCTTCCCGGACAGCTGGAAACACGCAGAAATCCAACCCCTCCTCAAAAAACCCAAGGCCGACCCCAACGATCTCAAAAACTTCAGTCCGATCTCTCTCCTCCCTTTTCCAGCGAAAGTCATCGAGAAGATCGTCAACACTCAGCTCACCCACTTCCTCGAAGACAATTCCATCCTGGACCCCTCACAATCCGGATTCAGACGAAACCACAGCACTGAGACTGCTCTCCTCGCCGCCACAGATGACATCAGACATCAGATGGACAACGGCGAAACCTCAGCCCTCATCCTCCTCGACCTATCAGCCGCCTTTGACACCGTCTGCCACCGCACCCTACTGACCCGCCTCCAGGTAGCCGGCATCCAAGACAAAGCCCTCCACTGGATCTCATCCTTCCTCTCCGACAGAACGCAGAGAGTCCGTCTCTCCCCTTTCCGCTCCAAAGCCACCAACCTCATCTGCGGCGTCCCCCAAGGATCCTCCCTCAGCCCTACGTTGTTCAACGTCTACATGGCCCCCCTCGCTCAACTGGCCCGCCAACATCATCTCAGCATCATCTCTTACGCCGACGACACCCAGCTCGTCCTCTCCCTGACCAAAGACCCGCTCACCGCCAAAACAAACCTCCACGAGGGACTAAAATCCATCGCCGATTGGATGAACAACAGTCGCCTGAAACTCAATTCCGACAAGACGGAAGTCCTCATCCTCGGGTGCACTCCCTCGGCCTGGAACGACTCATGGTGGCCCTCCGTCCTCGGACCCCCGCCCACCCCTGCCAGCCACGCAAGAAACCTCGGCTTCATCCTGGACTCCGCCCTCACCATGTCCAAACAGGTCAGCGCCGTCTCCTCCTCCTGTTTCAACACCCTTCGAATGCTCCGCAGAATCTTCAAGTGGATTCCAACAGAAACCAGAAAGACGGTGACCCAAGCCCTCGTCAGCAGCAGACTTGACTACGGCAACGCACTCTACACAGGCATCCCAACCAAAGACATCAAACGACTCCAACGCATCCAAAATGCCTCCGCCCGACTGATCCTCGACATACCCCGCCGAAATCACATCTCCCCTCACCTAAAGGAACTCCACTGGCTCCCGGTAGACAAGAGGATCACCTTTAAACTCCTGACCCACGCTCACAAGGCACTTCACAACACCGGACCCTCCTACCTCAACACCAGACTGAACTTCTACACTCCAACACGTCAACTCCGATCCGCCAACCTCGCCCTCGCCATCGTACCCCGAATCCAGCGCAAGACATCCGGCGGCAGATCCTTCTCCTTCCTCGCCGCCAAGACCTGGAACTCTCTCCCCACATCTCTTCGCCAGACCCAGGACCTCCTCGCATTCAGAAGGCTCCTCAAGACCTGGCTCTTCGACCGCTAAATCAGCAGCGCTCCCACCCCCCCCCTCTCAGCGCCTCGAAACCCTGACGGGTACATAGCGCGCTTTATAAATACTATGATTGATTGATTGATTGATTGATGAAAGGTGAGGGGGTGAGAATGAGGCGTGCATGAATCGACGGTGAGTGCATGTGCGTCATGGCAAGGGTAGGGATGCGGGCCAATGACTGTCACGGTGCAGTTGGTAATTACTTTTCTTTTTCCCCTGTACAATTCCTGTAGGTCAGCGCCCACCAGAAGAAGGACATCTGGCGTGCCATCACCAAGGAAGTCCGGACCCTTGGGGTCTACCACAGACGGAGCACCCACTGCCGGAAAAGATGGGAGGACATTTGCCGTTGGAGCAAGAAGATGGCGGAGGCCCAGCTGGGGATGGCCTCCCACTGTGGGAGGGGTGCCTGTCGCACCACGACCCCCCTGATGTTCAGGATCCTGGCGGTGGCGTACCCGGAATTGGATGGGCAATTGAGGGCATCACAGCAGCAACAAGGGAATAAGTACACTCTCATTCTGCTGATTCAGCATGCATTGCAGATGTCTGGGTGGGGGAGGTGGGCTGTGGGTTCCCCTAGGCCAGGACGAGTTTGGTAGTTAAGTTCCCTTCTTCAGGCAGGCCCTGTGGCACCCCACCCCACCTGTGTACAGTGCCAACTACACCTAGTCAGGCTCCTGTGACATCCATGTGTGCAGAAATCTGCCATAGCCTTGTAAGCCATGTCCCAGGGATTGAATAGTGGACCCCAAGTGCGCGGCGTAGTGCAGGGGGCTTCTGTGTCTGTCGTGTCCACCAACGGTAGTGGTATTGCATGCACTGAACATGTCTTTCTTCTGTCTTCCCCCCCTTTTTGTGGTCTCCCTGTTCTTGTGTGCATTAGCATCATCAGGCAGAGGAGCAGTGGCACCGGAGCAGGAGGGAGCTGCATCCCACATGGCCCTGGAGGGCGAGACTACGGACTCCGAATTCACAAGTGGGACGGAGGGCCAGGGGAGCTCCACCGCGGGGACAGGAGCTGACACCAGAGAGACAGACTCCTCCTCTGATGGGAGCTCCCTTGCAGTGGCGGCACCATCTGTGCCCCAGCATCTACAGGTACAGCCGCCACCCCCCCTACCAGCACCGCCCTCCCAGCAGCCCCCCCAGGCACTCAGGCCCTGCCCCAGTCACCCCTGCTGCCCTCAGTGAGGAGGCCATTGACCTCCTCAGGTCCCTCACTGTTGGGCAGTCTACCATTTTGAATGCCATCCAGGGTGTCGAAAGGCAGTTGCAACAAACCAATGCATTCCTGGAGGGCATTCACTCTGGTCAGGCAGCCCTTCAGCGAGCTTTTCAGACTTTGGCGTCACCACTGATGGCAGCCGTTGTCCCTGTCTCTAGCCTCCCCCTTTCAACTTCCTCCACCCAGACCCACACCCCTGTACCTCCGCCCATCCCAAGCACACCATCAGACCAGCATGCACACACCCCAATACACAAGGGAAGCTCTGGCAAACATAAGCACCACACATCTCACAGGCACTCACGCAAGCATCATATACATGCAGACACACCTACATCCACTGCCTCCACTGTGTCCCCCTCCTCCTCGTCTCCCTCCTCCCTCCCTGTCTCGTCTCCACTCACACCTGCATGCACTACATCCTCAGCCACTACGTCCATCACCAGCACACACACCACCACACCCCGCTCACGTGCAGTCACCACCCCCACTACCATTCACACATCCCCTGTGTCCTCTCCCAGTGTGTCTGTGAGGCCACCTCCCAAGGTACACAAACGCAGCCACACACCCACCCAACAGCCATGCACCTCACGACAGCCTCCAGCCCATGCACCTTCACCCAAAGTCAGCAAACGTACACCTCCTACAACCACTACCTCTTCCTCCACCCCCAAACCCCCTCCATCTTCCCGTCCCAATGTATCTAAGAAACTTTTCCTGGCTAACATTGACCTCTTCCCTACACCTTCCCCACCTGTCTTTCCCCTAGGGCCAGGCTTTACAGGTCCCAGCCCAGCACCTCAGCCACCAAATCCCCAAGCACAGTCATGCCAGCAACTCCGGTCTCATTTTGTGTGCCACACATCAGGGCTGCCAGTGTGCCACCTAGCGAGGCCAAGGAGCAGGCCATTCTGCCACCTGCCAAGGTGAAGAAGGTGCCCACATCCCAGAGGGAGAAGCCACACCTACCAGCAAGCAAGGGCTCCTCCAAACCAAAAGGGTACAGTGGCAAGACACCAGCAGCAACATCAAAGGTGGGAAAGTACACAAGCAGAAGAGCAGGTCAGGACAGGGCATGGTGGCTCTGACTGAGGGACTAGAGTCACCCCTTCTGTCAACCACTACACTGACCTGTACAGCGGTGGACACTGCCACCAGCACCGCCACCAGCACCGCCAGGGGACTGCACAGCATAGCTGGCTGAACTTAAAGCTCTTATCTTAGCGCTAGTACATACGGATCCAGGATAGCTCATATTGATTGTGTGTGATTTGTTTTACTGTGTTCAATCCTACAATGATTACCTCAAGCATTGGCAGTGAATGAGTTCAGAGACTCAAAAGGGAACACCATAAAACATAAAACTCTGTGGGGGAGGGTGGCTGATCTTACGGATAAGGTACCAGAGGCTTGTGAAGTTCATACATTGGACCACCAATGTGTAGGAGTACACATTATTAGTAATACCATGGCTAATGAAGCAGCCAAATCTGCAGCAGCCACGGCTTCTGTTGCTGCAGTGACTCATTCCCACACAAGATTGTATAATGACATTTTGGCTGCTATGAAAGCTTTGGCTGAAGGCAAGCCCCTTCCAAAAGCATACCCTACAAAATACTCTTACCACATCAGAGCATTGAATGTTGCCTTTGCAACAACTTCTGGGGTTGGAGATCGATTGATCCCTAACCAAGACCAGAGATTAGGTCTCATCAAAGCAGAGCATGAGTATATTGCATCAGCTCATGCTGGTGTCACAGCCACCAGCTTCTGGTGGTCGGATCTATGCAATCAGACCAAGCAATATGTCCTTTGCCAGAAAATTGGGCTCAAACAGTCACGCCCACCGCAGACATCCCTCTTAGTGTCCAATATGCCACTACAATGTGTGTACCTGTACCACCTTACAACCTGTTGGTGCAAACAAATACATCTTAGTTGCTGTTGATTCTTGTTTTAGATTCCTGTGTGTATGGAGACAGCAGTTAGATGACGCTCGAACTGTTATAAAAGACGTGCTGGTCTTTATCGGTACATATATGGTTGCAGCATTCCACTCAGACCAAGGCACTGTTTTTGCCTCTAGGGCATTCAGGGACACCATGCGGACGATGGGTGTTGAACTCATTACTCATCCTCATAGCATCCTGATGGTAATAGTGTTGTGGAGAGGAGGAATCGTGAACTAAAGCAGTCCTTAACAGCTAGAGTATTAGGTTCAGGCTGCAGTTGACTTCATCACCTACATGGGGTCCAGAGAGCACTGAATAATCTGCCAAAACAGCCATTGGTAGGACGCATTCCTTCTGAGGTCCACTTTGGGATACCTATGTCTGTCCTTGATCTAGATGGCCCTGGTATGGTGGCAGCTGACAAACCTTTTGATATGAATGCATGATTCACTGTCTTTCAGGAGCTTCAACAATTTTGTGATGATAATTTATCCACCAAAGCTGCCACCTTAGGAATAAGGGATTTGTCAACAACTTCTACAGGGTGAATTCCTTAAGTTGGGGATCTGGTTTGTCAGAAGATTGCTGTGAAGAAGGAATTCAGCACATCTTACAGAGCACCGGTTCCAGTCCTGGGAATACAAGGCACCAGAGCTATCATTCTGCCACCGCTGCCAGGTTCCAAAGCAAACAGATTCACCTCATTTTTAACATCAAATTGCACCATGTGGCCATTCCTGCACAGTAGACCCAGAGGTCCCTTGGGTAGTCCCAGGTCCCCTCTCACTACCCAACAGGATATACCTCTTCAAAGAAGAAACAACAACACTTCTGAATATACCAGCATGTTCAACGATGCTACAAATGCCTCCTCGAGCATGGGGAGGGTGGAAAATGATCTGTTGCTATCTTCCCTGAAATAAGGTCTGAAGACACTTGTCCATTGTGAACATTTCAGCAGTACCAGTTCCAGATGGCATTGTTTGGGATAAAGTTCTCCTTGCTATATACAGGCCTACTCAGGTCATACAAACTCCTCTGAATGTTCTGATAAATGGGATGTTCAAACAGTTGATTTAATGCTTGCTGAGCTGCAAGATTACATTGTATTTGAAATGAATAATATGGGGAAATGTTCTGTTATAACACTTGGGGATATTACTAGCTGCACCGAGCAATAAGCCATAGATCAGTATTTACTTATACACAGTGGGAACATTGTTCAACACCTCCTTTGGGGAGCCCCAAAACATATACAGACAAATTTGTATATTTTTCTGGGCATGACACTAGTAAGACAGAATCTTAGCAACACATAAAGATGATGTACTGAGTGCTGAACAATGCACCCAGATCTGGGCTCAATCCATTGTTTTTTTGCTCACCATGCCACCCCAGTTTGAACCCAGCCATATGCAAATCAGTGTTGATCCTGTTCCTCATGGGAACAGTCCAGCCGGAACTGCCAGACCAGGTTCTCCCTGGACCAGAAACAAGCATCCTGGGACCAGTTTCATGGTATCACCATTCATCAGCCAGGCTAGCTTTAATCCAGTGGCACAGTGAGCACGGGACCCATGTCTAGGCATACCCTTCTAACTTAGGGCAACTTTAGAAACTCAAAAGGACGATGGACAGAGGGCTGAAACTTTTCAACCACTCACTCCCAGTCACAGATCTGGGTTCAATCCATTGTTCTTTTGCTCACCATGCCACCACAGTTTGGACCAAGCCATATGCAAATCTGTCTTTACCCTGTTCCTCATGGGAACAGTCCAGCCTGAACTGCCAGGCTAGGTCCTCCCTGGCCTAGAAACAAGCATTCTGCAACTGGTTTCAGAGTCTCACCCTTCATCAGCCAGGCTAGCTTGAATCCAGCGAGATAGTGAGCATAGGGCTCATGTCTGGGAATACCCTTTCCACTTACCAGGACAGGTGCTAGGGGACCTGCGGGCCTACTTCCATGGTGGAACACCATGGAATAAGTCCACAGGTGCCCTCCCCATGGCTCCAAGGACAGCCCCACACACACCAGAGGGACAGCAGAGGATGGGGGACCCCATCCCAGTAAGTATTGGTAAGTTGAGACAAGTATTTTTTGATTTTTTTTTAAAGTGCCATTGGGGTCTCTGAAATGGGCCCCCATACATGGCACTGGGTGCAATGACCATGCCCAGGGGACCCTTGTCCCCTACGCTGGCCATTGGGGTGGTAGGCATGACCCATGGAGTCATGTGGTATGATAGAGTTAGCATCAAGAAATTTCACTAGGCTGGTTAGAATCATCTTTTTTTACTCCAACTAGCCTAAGGTGATTTTTGGATGCAAAACCCCCTTCTACCATACCCCACCTCCACCCGGCTAACATCATTCTCCATTACATTAGCCCACCCTTTGCGCCATACTGCACCATTCCATAAATAAGAAGCCCGGCCGGCGTCTTGGATTGACACTAGCAGGCGGTATACTTTTTGATGCTAAACTGAGTTAGCGCAGTTTAGCATCAAAAAGTATAAATCAGGGCCATAGTGTCATCTACAATTGACATCAGTCACAATGACGTGTCCATCTTGCACCATGGACAAAGTCAGCTGTGTTTCATTGTGCAGTTAAGTTGGATGTTACAGATTTTGAAAAGTGGACGTGTTCCATGGAAATACATTAACAGTAGTGACTGGTTTTCTGCATTTAATTTATCCTGGAACAACGGATAATGGCTAAAAAGGAAGCATGTTACACCATGCTTAACATAGAAAAGTTAGAAAAGCTGCCTTTCACAGTTGCAGAAAGTCTATCAACAGCATGGCTTGTACATGGCATTATAAGTCTGCCAATTTCCACCTTTAGTTTCACTAAATGTTTGAAACATTTTGTTGTGTGTAGATTCGAGCTGTTAGGTGATAGCTATATTAAAGAAGAGTGGGAATCGTCTTGCAAGTTGAAATGCCCGAACAGCGAATCAGAAGTCTTTCTGAGCAGAAGCCAATGTGAGACTACTGTTAGTCATTCAATGATCTGCAAGCAGGTGTCACTCCACAGCTTTTGCAATGCGGGGCATGCTTTCTGAAGGGTACTCCTGACCCTTTGATTCGTCCAGCATTTCACATACTTTTGAACAGAAGTTAAGTGGTCCTGAGCGATTAGAGCTGTTGCAGAATGAGACCAAGAATTGCCTACGCAATTTCAGTCTATCAAATTGTAATTTGTCACGAACATGTTTTATACCCCCCCACACACAAGAGATAAGAGTAGTAACAATGTGGCCTCACATTGATACTACTAATGTAAATGATGACAAGTTAAGCAGACTAAAGACGCTATTGTTCCAAAAACAAGTGGCATTGACATCAGCTAGATGGATGTATGAGATCCAGATAGCAAGATCATCAGGCAAGATAAAATCCCTATTAAATTCCAACTTCCTCAAGCACTTTGGAGAGCTGGTTTCCTGAATGTTTAATGCTTCAAGCACTACAGGGATTGCGCACTTCTTTAAGGCTGTGGGGCCTGGATTAGTTTCCTTCTTCCAGACTGTCTTCGGAGTCATTCCTACGGTTCTCCATTCACTCTTTCTAAATAAGTTTGGCGTCTTTCATGTGACTTTGTCATTGATTGGCGGAATACTGATGCTGCTGTTCCTAATACTCAGTGGTTGTGCCTTCTCAGCAAAGCAGAGTGTTGGAGCTACTACCACCAGCTCAGCTGTGCAGTGATCACATGGTTCAGTCCTTTGGTGTTCCATTGCTGAAAAAACTGGAGCATGATTAGTCACAGTTATTCCGACCAATCCTCTGGTGTGTGCAACCTGTTCTTCATGGCACCTGGTGCCTCTTTGAGAGTCTGCCTTCGGTGTGTCTTGCTGTTCCGCCAGTAGCTCCTGTGGACCAAGACCTGCTAATGTTCCCAATAAGGGTTCACTTACAGTCGTGCCCCATGAAACTGCGGCTGATTCAAGAAGCCACTTATGAGCCACCACCGGTCAACTATCTGGCTCCTTCAGGCACTTTTGACGATGCTGCCTTAATGGGTGATCATGTGCTTGAGGCTGCTGCACACTTCTGCTCTGTGGATCCATCTGCCAATCCTGTCATTGATCTGACATCTCATTGTTTTGCTGACTTTGGAGACATTCTTTAAGATCATTACTATTGTTAGAAGATTTTACCATTGGCCTTATTCAAAAGTTAACAATTTATTGCTGAATTGCCTTATTGATTTGATTACCATTTGGCCTGCTGTTCTTGTCATGGTCAACATTTTATCTTTCAATATGGTTTAACTGTTTTTAACACGTTTTTAGCTTGTTTTTGGCTCAGAGCATTTTGGATTGGACTCATACACCTTCTATGGCACCATCCTTGTTCCTGTAAAGAGGAGGGTGTAGTGGAACCTATTTAGTTTTTGTGGGAATCAGGAGTTTAGCTTAGCCTTCTGGCTTGCAGGCCTGTGTGCCCATCACCTAGAGACTTTTAACCCACTTAGCTTGCTCTATCTTATCCTACTTATTTAATTATTTCCTTTTAAATAGCTGCTATATTTATTGTTAGTAAATTGCTTTGATTTATGTTATTAGTGCCACCCTGTGAAGGCGTCATTATCAGCCTCAAAGTTATGTGAGATAAGTAGGGATTCACATTATGTCCCATTCCCACTTACGTGTGACAGGAACATAATGTACTTTTGGAGGGAATTGTTTATATAATTTCCATCCCAAGCATGCCCCCTTATCTATTGTTTGGGAACCAACCTGGGTCAGGGATGCTACAAGATCTGTATAAATACATCTCACAAAAAGTTGTCAGTGGAATTCCTACCAGATGCCATTGACACAATCTATGCTGCACATCGTTTTAATGCAGACCCAATATTCCTGTCATCGCGGAGTCTGATCTAGAGACCTCATTCCAAGGTAACAAGGGCTGGGGGGCATTTCTCATGGACCTGGTACTGTCAGATTAGGTTTATCATACCTAGCTCTCGTTTGGTTGGATATTAGGTTGGCCATTGGGTTTTAGGGATATTTTACATTTCATGTTTATTGCAAGATGGTGGGAATCTTTGTATTCACAACTCTCATCTTCTCAATTCTGCTTCTTGCATTGTTCATTATCCTAATCATTGTAGCTCATGCATTTAAATTGCAGTCTTTTTCATAAACCTACTGAAAACGTTCCTGCATCGCCTTCATTGCCTGTGTGTGACTGAGAATTATTACTAATGTGAGAAAATGGTAACCTCCGTTCCACCACGACTCGCCTGAGAAGTCGCATTCTAGAGTCCATGCGTAAAGGCAACCCTCTTTGCATGTGAGCCAAGAGGGTTGGGCCGACAGTTGCAACTTGGTGTAGGAGTGACTCAGCCGCCTACAAATAAAAGTGTTGTCCTCCCTTTTTGTGTAGCCATTCTAGTTACAGTTTTATACACGTTATTTTAGCAAACTAGGTCTGCCATTGTGCAGTTTAACACAGATATGCTTTATTTTAGCTTTGTTATATTATTTTATAACAGGTCAGCACTGCGTTCTTAAACAAGACATTTCTTTCAATCTGTGCCTTTCTCAAGGTTGCCGTAAGATAGGTTGCTGGCAAAAGTGGTACACTATGGCCCTCATTATGACATTGGCGGTAAAAGCCGCTTACCGCCGTGCAAAAGACTGCCACCACACCGCCGCGGCCACGGAATTCCGCCACAGCTATTATGACCCACAGTTCAGAATCCGCCAAAAGTCAGACACCCACACAAGTCTGCCACACCAAAGGTCAGTGATAAACTGGGAAAAACAAAACCTCCACCGTCACGGCAACAGAAATACGCCCACACTATCACGACACACGAATCCACGAGGCTGTTTTTCAACCGTGGTATTCCATTGGCGGTACACACCGCCACGCTCAAAATGCACACACTCTTACAAAACACTGCCACATTGGACTATTCCAAATACACACACCTGATACACATACACACACCACTCCCACACACTCAATACAATATAAAACACACACCCACATCACCCACAAACCCTTACGACAACAAATCATGAACGAAAGCCAGAGAGAGACACCACCATCAACAACACTAGCATCCACAGGCACACAACACCATCACCCACAGAACTTCTACGCACCTCACGCAACACCCCACTACATATCAGCACACTTATCACCAAACACACCAACCCACACATCACCTACACCACCCCATGGCACGGCAAAGACACCCCAGGTTCTCAGAGGAGGAGCTCAGGGTCATGGTGGAGTAAATCGTCCTGGTAGAGCCACAGCTATTCGGATCACAGGTGCAGCACACCTCCATAGCTAGGAAGATGGAGCTATGGCGAAGAATAGTGGACAGGGTCAACGCAGTGGGACGACACCCAAAAAATCGGGAGGACATCAGGAAGAGGTGGAACGACCTACAGGGGAAGGTGCGTTCCGTGGTCTCCAGACACCACCTGGCGGTTCAGCGGACTGGCGGCGGACCCCCACCTCCTCCCCCACAACTAACAACATGGGAGGAGCAGGTCTTGGCGATTCTGCATCCTGAGGGCCTCGCAGGAGTAAGTGGAGGAATGGACTTTGGTATGTCAAAGCTTTAACTACTTCGTCCCCCACCCACCTGCTGCTATCACCTACCCCCACCCTCGCCCTAACCCCCATCACTCCTACTCCTCACAAATGTCCCACTATCACTAACCACACATCCCAACACCAGGCCCTGCATGCAACACCAAAGCATGGACACCCATCACTAAAGCATGCCCACTGCACATACCCATACACCCCCCTAAACCACCATCACACAAGGTCCCACACAGGAATGCAAGCACTGGGGTACACGGTCACCTACCCATTGCACACCTTGACACACACAGATGCAATAATCATGCCTTTATACCCCTGCAGGACCCCTACCCAACATCACCGAACAGGAGGGTCCACACATGTCCACACCACCAACAGAAGATGCCCACAGTAATGACAGCACCTCTGTCCAACTGGATCTAGATGACCAGCCCAGCCCATCAGGGACCTCGGGACAGTCGGTTCCCCTGACACAGCCACAGGCCACCACAGAGCTTACCCCCTCTGGAAACACCAGCACAGCACCCACCCAGCGGGCCCATACCTCCATCCCCCGGACACGTCAATCAGCAGTGTGTCCACCACTACAGGGAACCCAGGCTAACCCACCACCCCAACAACAACAGGGACCTGGGGGCAGTGGTAGTGGGCACACGGTCCAGGGGACGGAGGCCCAGGAACACAGGGGAACTGGGAGGGCTGCTGTGCGACAGGGGGCGGACAGGCCCAGGGAACCCACTCTTCACGAGGCCCTCTCCTCCATCATGGGAGCCTACCACCACTCCCAGGAGAAGATGGCAACGGTACTGGCCAAGTTTAAGGAGACCCAGCGCCTACAGGAGGAACAGTATATGGGCTTCAGGGAGGAACTGAGAACCATCAATTCCACCCTGGGCACCATCGTAGGGGTGCTGAAGGAAGTACTCAACACCAGGAGGGACACTGTGGCACTACAAGGGGCCCCTGACACTAACCTGGACGATGAACTGCCCACCACCTCTGCTGGCGCTAGTGGACAGGAGGCACCGCCACAGGACCACCACACCAGCACCCCACCCCCTGCAGAGGGAGAACCACCTTGCAAACGGTCCCTGAGATCCAGGAACAAGACAGAGAACGATGCCAAGACCCCCGCCAAGAAATGAGACCACCCTGATTGTCATCCTACTGTCCCACTTTGTCACCCTGTCCATCCTTAAACTGCCCCAGCTCCACTTCCTATGCCCATTTGGACAATGCACCTGTGAGACTAATAGACTGGACTCTGCCATGGACATTCCTCCGCCATCACCCCTCACCATTTTGCTACCCCCTCCAATGTTGAGCACTAAAATAAACACCCTTAGAGCACAAAACAATCTGGAGTCTGTCTGTGATTTTGGAATACTGTATTAGCAATAACTGTGGCAAAAAGCTCTTTCATTTGTAGTGTCAACATACCTATGTCACACAGCCTTAGTCCATGAGGAATCAAAGCAGATGTCACACTGTGGGACCCACATCTATGAAATCGTAAGGGAAAGTGACAACTCAGTGACCATACACTGGGTGAAAAAGACAGACAGTAGAGAGGTAGTAGTGTTTAAGAACTTGTAGTAGGCAGGTTTGTATTCTTACCTGTGTCTCACTGGAAATATTGCTGGATCACTGAGTCCCTGTTGTCCATGTCTTCTTCCTCTGCTTCCTCATATTCACTGTCCACAGGCTCCACAGCTGCAACAACACCGCCATCTGGACTATCCTCCTGCAGAAAGGGCACCTGTCGTCGCAAAGACAAGTTGTGAAGCATACAGCAGGCCACGATGATCTGGAACACCTTCTTTGGTGAGTAGAATAGGGATCCACCTGTCATATGGAGGCACCTGAACCTTGCCTTCAGGAGGCCGAAGGTGCGTTTGATCACCCTCCTAGTTCGCCCATGGGCCTCATTGTAGCATTCCTCTGCCCTTGTCCTGGGATTCCTCACTGGGGTCAGTAGCCATGACAGGTTGGGGTAACCAGAGTCACCTGCAAATGGCGAGGGACAACTGTTAGACACACACTAACCTGGAGGGATATCCCCAGACCCAGACAACCATTCCCACTGACTAGCTTCCAGGTGCTCACCTAATAGCCACACACGGTGCCTCTGGAGTTGACCCATCACATAAGGGATGCAGGATGTAAGCGTCATGCACTGAGCCAGGGAACATGGCATTCACATGGGAGATGTACTGGTCTGCCAAACATACCATCTGAACATTCATAGAATGATAACTCTTCCGGTTTCTGTACACCTGTTCACTCCTGTGGGGGGGGAACCAAAGCCACATGTGTCCCATCAATGGCACCTATGATGTTGGGGATATGTCCCAGGGCATAGAAATCATCTTTCACTGTAGGCAAATCCTCAACCTGATGGAAAATGATGTAGCTGCGCATGTGTTGCAGCAGGGCAGGCAACACTCTTGACAACACGTTGGAAAACATAGGCTGGGACATCCCTGATGCTATGGCCATTGTTGTTTGAAATGACCCACTTGCAAGGAAATGGAGTACTGACAGCGCCTGCACTTGAGGGGGTATTCCTGTGGGATGGGGGATAGCTAACATCAGGTCTGGCTCCAGCTGGGTACACAGTTCCTGGATTGTGGCACGGTCATGCCTGTATGTGATTATCATGTGTCTTTCCTCCATTGTCGACAGGTCCACCAAAGGTCGGTACACCGGAGGATGCCGCCATCTCCTCACATGTCCCAGCGGACGGTGCCTATGAAGGACAACAGCGAGCACAGAGTCAAACAACTCAGAGGTACGTACCCACAGCATACACAGAACACCATTCATACACAAAAAGTGGCCTGTATGTGTGTTGAGTCTAGGCCTAGGTATGTGTGACACAGTTGAAAATGAAGCCATGTGGGTCCCTGAAATGGCGACTGCCTGACCTGTAAAGTGGGACAATGGGATGTGAGGTAACTGCGCTGGCGTTGTACACCGTCGCAATAGGTGGGTCCAAGCAGCCAATGACGATGTACGCCGTCGGTGACGGTACGCACCGCCGCAGACGTGACCGCCATTTTCTATCTGTTCAATCACTCGATACCTGATCTTCGACAGGAGAGGACCTACACTGCAAGTGCTGCTGTGACCTAGGTCTGGAAAAGACAATGGCTCGAGTGTCTGGGGAAAGGGCCCCTGCCTTCACATCAGAGGAGTTGGTTAAACTCGTGGCTGGGGTCCTCCCCCAGTACAAGCTACTCTACGGTCCTCCAGACAAACAGGTAAGTACACTGGGAGCATTCTGTATGGGCTATTCCTGTGTGGAGAGGGGTGGATGTAAAAAGGAAGGGGGTAGAGTGCTGCATGCATGAAACGACAGTGAGTGCATGTGCCATATGGTAAGGGTAGGGATGGGGGCCAATCACTTTGACGGTGTAGTTGGTAATTACTTTCTCTTCCCCCTGTACAAATCATGTAGGTCAGCACCCACCAGAAAAAAGATATTTGGAGTGCCATTGCCAAGGATGTCCGGACCCTGGGGCTCTACCACAGACGGAGCACCCACTGCTGGAAAAGGTGGGAGGACATTCGCCGCTGGAGCAAGAAGACGGCGGAGGCTCAGCTGGGGATGGCCTCCAAAGTGGGAGGGGTGCCTGTCACACCATGACCCCCCTGACGTTCAGGATCCTGGAGTACGCGGAGTTGGATGGGCGCTTGAGGGCCTCACAGCAGACACAAGGGGGTGAGTACACTCTCATTCTGCTGACTTTGCGCGCAGTGTAGGGGTCTGGGGGGGGTGGGCTGTGGGTTTCCCTAGGCCAGGCGAGTTCCGTAGGCAAGGTCCCTCCGTAAAGCAGGCCCTGTGGCACCCCAGCCCACCTCTGTAGAGTGCCAAGTACACCTAGTCATGCCCCTGTGTCATCTATGTGTTCAGATGTCTTCCTTTGCCTTGTAGGCCATTTCCCAGGAATTGAACAGTGGAGCCCAAGAGCGCGGCGTAGTGCAGGGGGCTTCTGTGTCTGTCGTGTCCACCAACGGTAGCGGTAATGCATGCACTCAACATGTCTTTCTTCTGTCTTCCCCCTCCTTTTTGTGGTCTTCCTGTTCTTGTGTGCATTAGCATCACCAGGCGGAGAAGCAGTGGCACCGGAGCACGAGGGAGCAACATCTCACATGGCCATGGAGGGCCACACTACAGACTCGGAGTTCACCAGTGGAACGGAGGGCGAGGGGAGCTCCACGGCGGGGACAGGAGCTGAGACCAGTGACACGGACTCGTCCTCTGATGGGAGCTCCCTTGTGGTGGCGGCAACATCTGTGCCCCCCCATCTACAGGTACAGCCGCCACCCCCTCTTCCAGCACTGCCCTCCCAGCAGCCCCTCAGCCTTCGCCCTGTGCCCGCTCACCCGGGAGGGTGGGCATCACCTTCGCCCCAGGCACCTCAGGCCCTGCCCCAGTCAGCCCTGCTGCCCTCAGTGAGGAGGCCATTGACCTCCTCAGGTCCCTCACCGTTGGGCAGTCTACCATTTTGAATGCCATCCAGGGTGTAGAAAGGCAGTTACAATAAACAAATGCATTCCTGGAGGGCATTCATTCTGGTCAGGTGGCCCTTCAGCAAGCTTTTCAGACTCTGGCCTCAGCACTGATGGCAGCCATTGTCCCTGTGTCTTGCCTCCCCCCTCCAACTTCCTCCACCCCGACCCAATCCCCTGTACCTCAGCCTATCCCAAGCACACCTACAGACCAGCATGCACACACGTCAACACACAAGGGAAGCTCAGGCAAACAAAAGCACCACACATCCCACAGGCACTCACACAAGCATCACACACATGCAGACACACCAACATCCACTGCCTCCACTGTGTCCCCCTCCTCCTCGTCTCCCTCCTCCCTCCCTGTCTCGTCTACACTCGCACCTGCATGCACTACCTCTACAGCCACTACGTCCCTCTCCAGCACACCCACCACAACACCCCACTCACGTGCAATCACCACCCCCACTACCATTCACACGTCCCCTGTGTCCTCTCCCAGTGTGTCTGTGATGCCCCCTCCGGAGATACACAAACGCAGGCACACACCCACCCAACAGCCATCCACCTCACGACAGCCTCCAGCCCATGCACCATCACCCAAAGTCAGCAAACGAACACCTCCTACAACCACAACCTCTTCCTCCACTCCCAAACCCCCACCAGCTACTCGTCCCAGTGTGTCCAAAAACCTTTTCCTGTCCAACCTTGACCTCTTTCCCACGCCTCCCCCACCCCGTCCGTCTCATAGGTCCCGAACTAGCACCTCAGCCACAACATCTCTGGGACCAGTGGTGCCTGTAGTCAACAGAATCTGGAGTGCACCCGCCACCAGGGCAGCCAGTGTGGCACAGAGCCACAGCACAGACAGTCCCCCACCTGTGAAGCATCAGAAGTTGGCCAGTGCCCGGCGGGAGAGGGGGAAGACTCCAGCCACCAAAGCCGCTCCCAGGGGTCCCAGTGGGAGAATGGAGTCAGCTGTGACACCTTCCAAGGTGGGGAAGGGCCACAAGAAACCCGGCAAGTCTGGGAAGAGCAGCACGGCGGAGAAGACCGCCATCATCCCCGCTGCCCAGGAGGCCTCCGCCAGCACCAGACCAGCTGCCCAGGAGGCCACTGCCAGCACAAGCCCAGCTGGGCCATGAAGGACCACCAGCAAAAGCCCCACTGGGCCATGAAGGACCGCCAGCACAAGCCCTGCTGGGCTATGAAGGACCGCCAGCACAAGCCCGACTGGGCCATGAAGGACCGCCAGCAGCTGAGTCCCTGCAATGGAGACCGCTGTCTCAAGCACCGCTGAACAGGGCACCGCCGACTCAAGCACTGCTGAACAGGGCACCGCCGTCTCAAGCACTGCTGAACAGGGCACCGCCGCCTCAAGCACCGCTGAACAGGGCACCGCCGTCTCAAGCACCGCTGAACAGGGCACCGCTGACTAAAGCACCGCTGAACAGGGCACCGCCGTCTCAAGCACCGCTGAACAGGGCACCGCCGACTCAAGCACCGCTGAACAGGGCACCGCCGTCTCAAGCACCACTGAACAGGGCACCGCCGTCTCAAGCACCGCTGAACAGGGCACCGCTGTCTCAAGCACCGCTGAACAGGGCACCGCCGCCTCAAGCACCGCTGAACAGGGCACCACCACCTCAATCACTGCTGGGCCATCAGTGCCAAGGGCACTGACGCTACTGAGTCCGTCACAGGCAGAATGAAGCACTCTGGGCACAAGGCCCACTCCAGAACCAGTGGAGAGATACATCCACTGCCTCTGTCCTTAGCAAGATGAAGCACTCTGGGTACCATGCCCCCTCCTGAACCAGTGGAGAGATACATCCACTACCTCTGTCCTTAGCAGGATGAAGCACTCTGGGCACCATGCCCCCTCCAGAACCAGCGGAGAGATACATCCACTACCTTTGTCCTTAGCAGTATAAAGCACTCTGGGCACAAGGCCCCCTCCAGAACCAGTGAAGAGATACATCCACTACCTCTGTCCTTAGCAGGATGAAGCACTCTGGGAACAAGGCCCCCTCCAGAACCAACGGAGACTGTTATCCACTTGAGAGACTGTGGCTTTGCACTCCCCAGGATTGAACAGTGGGCAGACCACCCACTGTAGAGACTTAAGAGACTGTGGCTTTGCACTCCCCAGGATGGAACAGTGGGCAACCCACCCACTGTAGAGACTTGAGAGACTGTGGCTTTGCACTCCCCAGGATGGAACAGTGGGCATGTGGCCCCCTCGTGGATTTGGCGTTGTGCACTCAACCGGCTGAGGTGTCCCCCCTTTCCCTCCCCCTGAGGTGCCTGTTTAGTTGCTGTCTAATGCCCCTGCAGTGTTGTCTCCGTCATGGTCGGGGATCTTGTGTGGGCCTCGCCCATACCGTGTGGGCCCAGTGTTCCACGGACTTAATTGGAGCACTACCTGGACTACTATGCTTGGTATATATTTTGTAAATGGTGTATATATATATTTTTGCCTACTTGATTTGAATATATTACAATGGTTACACTCATTTTCTATTGTCTTAGCATTCTTCTGGGGGGGCTGGGGGGTGTAACTGTGATGTATTAATATGCATTAGTGTGTGTGTTGTAGTGGGTGAGGGTGGGGGTGGGGGTGTTGCGTGTGTATGTCCTTGTTTTTTCCCTCCCCCCTCCCCTGTGTCGTAGGTGCAGTACTCACTGTGGTCTTCGCCACCTGCGTTCGTGCTCCAGGTAGAGGAGCAGGAAGACTATTGCAGGTAGAATTTGGAGTTCCGGGTCCATGGTGTCCTCGTTCCTCGTGGGGTGTGTAGAGGTGAGCGTTTTCCCTTCGAAATTCCTGTTTCCGCCGTGTTTTTATCCGCGGTGAATCCGCCCCGGAAAAGGTGGCGGATTGTCATAATAGTGTGGGCGGTACATTGTCTTCTGCCTGTCTGTTGGCGGTGACCGTCGTGCTGTTTGTTTGTACCGCCGTGGCGGTCAGAGTGTTAAAGTGGCTGCCTTTGTTGGCGGTTTCCGCCGCGGTTGTAATTGCAAACTTTTTACCGCCAGCCTGTTGGCGGTCTTACCGCCGTTTTAACACCGTCCGCCAGGGTTGTAATGACCACCTAGGTCTCCAATGTTCACAGAAACATACTGTGATGGGTCGCTCCATTCCGACCCACACAGTTCTCTTACTTGTGCTGACTCTGCCACACACGACCTGGTGCATACTGTAGACCCCGGCGATTTGATTGGTCACTTATGGCAACCGCGGAACCAACTGCGGGTTAAAAGCGGAGCGTCAGAGAGATCGCAGGAAGAGGCGAGAGGGAGTGGAGACATACGAGCGACAAAGGAGGAACAAGAGGACGAGGAAACCACCATCGAGGAGGAGGACGGCCGGAAGACGGAGCCGACGGGAGCTGGAGTATCACAGAGGAGATTTGGAGACAGCTGGCCCGGGGAGCCCGCTTATACGCCGCCACGCTTCCGGAGAAGTGTGGCATCTCCAGGTACGGAGACGGAAACGGGGAAGGGAGGCGGGAAGTGAGGAGCGGGGAAGAGGAGGGGAAAGAAGGAGAGGGTGAACGGGCACTTGGGATGGGGAGCACTGCGGGAAAAAGGGGACGGGGCAAGAAAACAATAGCAGTCATTCAGATACAGAAAAGAAAGAGAAGAGAAATATAGGAAATACGATACCTAGAAGATAGAGCATACACAGGAAGAGATTTACGATTAAGTACACTAAACGAATAAACGAGAGGAAGAGAGAGAGAGAGAGAAAAAGAAGGAGAAAGACGGAAAACAGTACATAAGCAAGTAACGCAGGACGCAAGGAAACAGGCAGGAAGGAAGTCTGGCAGGAGAGTCGGAAGAGGGACAACACAGGCGAAAAGAAGTAAAACAATAAGAAGACAGCGGAGGCAGGGACAAAGAGAGTGAGAGAGAAAAGGGAAAGACGAGAACAGTTAAGCCTTAACAAACCTCCCCACTTACCGTATCTATTTATTTTCTTGTTTCCATGCTCCCCGCGAGGCCTGGGAAGGAAGAAGAAGGACGAGCCAAGTGGACCTACTACTATTCCATAAATTTTGTACATATTACTCATCGTATAAACTGTTTCAAGAACCAATAAAAGACAGTTCTTTGAAACCACGATATTGCTATTCAGCGTCATAAATTTGCCATCCTCGCACAAGTGGTGTCAGAAGTGGGATTTGAACCCCACACACACACGGAGAAGACGATGGAAGAAAAACCCACCATGGCGGATGTAATTGCTCAGCTCGCAGAAGGACAACAACATCTACAGTTGATGTGGGAGCAGCAAATGAAAGACGCCAAAGAGGAGAGAGAAGCGTTACAGACGGCCCTTAAAAGTCAGGCCACAATTATGGCCAACAATCAACTAGTCCATGAAACTGCCATGAGTAAATTAACAGAGACCATTGCACATACCAAAGTACATCCGAATGTGCCGAGCAGTGTTCTACAAAAATACCAGGATCAGGAAGATCCGGATTCATTTTTTCTTAATTTTGAAAGGGTGGCCAGTACAGCCAACTGGCCCGAAGACAAATGGGGCCAATATATAGCCCCATTATTGACTGGACAATTGCAGGCCACATATCAAGCCATCAATCCCATGGGCACCCTCCCCTACAAGGAGATCAAAAAGACTGTCCTAGAAAGGATAGGACTAGACCACGAAAGTTATCGGAGCAAGTTCCGGCATATGAAATGGGGATTACAAGAAAATCCTCGTGCCTTATACTACCGGGTCCAAAACGCGGCGGGACGTTGGTTAAGGCCCACCGAAAAGACTCGGGAAGAAATGTTTGATGTGATTGTATTAGAACAATTCCTGGATGCACTGCCCTCAACCACAAGAAATTGGGTTCGGCAACACCCCGGATTAACTAACGAAACAGCAATTGACTTAGCCTGTGCCTTCCACAGGAGCCCAGATTTCAAAACCACCCCTTATCGGAACCCTGGACCATCTCCTGCACGGCCAAATATAGGGAAAATAGCACCTTCACGACCACTAAGTTCCCATGAGCCAGAGAGAATTCGTAGTCCCCCTCCACCTCCAGCCTCTTATACGTCTAGCGGTCCTCAATGTTATAATTGTTCTGAATGGGGTCATATCGCCCGCTTTTGTCCACAGAAAAAAGACATAGAAGAACCCATGGAAGTTGGCGTCACTAAAGGCAGGGTTTTCTGGGCTGGGGAGGCTAGGCCTACCTATACGCTTCCCATATGTCTAAATGGACAAGAGAAAGTAGCTTTAATTGACTCTGGCTGCAGTCAGAGCGTCATTAGACAAAACCTAGTAGAAGCAAGGCACACCATACCCCATACCCAGGTATTGATAGCTTGTGTCCATGGTGATCAGTCATATTACCCAGTAGCTAGCATTCGCTTTCAGTGGAGGGGTGAAGACGAAATCCTCAGGGTTGGAGTATTGCCACATCTTGAAGAAGATATTATTATTGGGACCGACTATGTAGCTTTTCCACAATTATTGCACAAAGCCGGAGAAGAACATCTGATGAAAAAATGGTGGGAGGAAGTACCCTATAATATTGAAATAGCTGAGACTCGCCCTCTAAAACCCCACGTAAGCAAAAGACAGAAAAGAGTCCAGAGACAGCAATATTGGGAGGAGAATCCAGAAAACAAGAACTCACAAAAAAGCACCGGAAAGGTATACACCGTTGCCGGGGATTTTAGACAAACACAGAGAGAGGATCCATCCTTAAAGAATGCCTGGGAAAAGGCCCTTAATCGGGAGGAAGGAGGGGTAGGACCCACATTTCACATACATAATGAACTGTTATATAGACTACCCCAGTCAGGTAATATGGACCGGAGACAATTATTAGTCCCTGGGAGGTACCGAGAGCAGGTCTTACAACTAGCCCATGGGGAGACAGGGGAAGGCCACCTCGGAAGAGATAAGACTGAGGCAGCGGTCCTCCAGCGATTCTATTGGCCTGGGGTATATGGGGATATACGGCGGTATTGTCAAACCTGTCAGAAATGTCAGTTCTATAACCCAGGAATGCAACCCCCTGCCCCTTTACAACCCCTCCCGATTATAGAAACCCCTTTTTCTCGTGTAGGAATGGATCTTATTGGTCCCCTCACCCCATCTACTAAAGGAAGACAGTATATATTAGTCCTGGTGGACTACGCCACAAGGTATCCCGAGGCAATCCCACTTCCTAGTATGCATACAAAGGTAGTGGCCCAAGCTATGATCGAGTTCTTTTCAAGGGTCGGGTTCCCTAAAGAAATTCTGACTGATCAGGGTACTCCTTTCATGTCTAGATTAATGAGGGAGGTCAGTGACACGTTGGGGATAAAACAAATCCGAACCTCGGTTTACCATCCCCAAACTGATGGACTTGTGGAACGATATAATCGGACCATTAAGTCGTTACTTAGGAAGAGCGTGGCAGAGGACGGAAGAGACTGGGAGAAAAAACTACCACTCGTATTATATGCCATACGTACACATATCCAGGCTTCCCTTGGACATAGTCCTTTTGAGATGTTATTTGGTAGACCTCCTCGAACCCTCCTTGATATGTTGGTAGAACAATGGGAGGAAAGAGATGAGGACATAAAGGATCTACTGACCTATACTAAAGACTTAAAAGAGAATCTACAGGCTGTATGGGATAGAGCCCATGAGAATTTAAGAGAAGCCCAAGACAGGCAAAAGAAGAATTATGATGCTAAAAGTGTGTTTCGTACTCTTAAGGTGGGAGATAAGGCTCTAATCCTTCTCCCCAGTAGTGAGAATAAATTGTTAGCCCGATGGCAAGGACCATATGAAGTGTTAGAACAAATCAACCCAACAACATACCGGTTGGCTCTTCCCCATCGACCCCAAAAAGAACAAATCTATCATATAAACTTGTTAAAAAAATGGCAAGGAACTGAGCATAGCCATAAAATCCAACATATCGTGACAGAGCAGATAGAAGACATTCCTTATCCCGCTCTTTCCTCTTTCCCCAATGAAGGAGATGATAAACCCCGGATCAATACCTCTCTTGCTGACAGTTATCAAACCTCTCTCTATCGAATACTTACCACCTATGCAGATGTATTCTCCCGACACCCTGGCCACACTAATTTAACCGAACATAGTATCAGAACCAAGAGCGAGGCAGTTGTAAGACAAAGACCCTATAGGATTCCGGAAGCCAAGAAAACTGTAATCGAACAGGAAGTTACTAAAATGTTACAATCCGGGATTATTGAACCATCCAGTAGTCCCTGGTGTTCCCCTATAGTGTTAGTACCCAAGCCAGATGGAACCACGCGCTTCTGTGTAGATTATCGGAAGGTGAATGAGCTCACCTATTTTGACGCTTACCCTATGCCTCGCATCGACGAACTGTTGGAAAGAATAGGGCATGCCAAGTTCATGTCTACTTTAGATCTCACAAAAGGATATTGGCAGATCCCCTTAAAAGAAACAGACAGGGAAAAGACCGCATTTTCAGCACCCTCTGGGTTATATCAGTTTACAGTTCTCCCTTTTGGACTACACGGAGCCCCTGCTACTTTTCAACGGCTAATGGATATGATTTTAAGACCCCATCGCTCCTATGCCTCAGCCTACTTAGATGACATTGTAATATTTAGCGACTCATGGACTGACCACCTCCAACATTTATCAACAGTACTACAGACACTGAGGGAAGCTCACTTAACTGCCAATCCTGAAAAATGTATGTTAGGCTGTACATCAATCAAATACCTGGGGTATGTCTTAGGACAAGGAAAAGTCTACCCTCAAATTGAAAAAATTACAGCCATAAAACAGATTCCAGCACCTAAGTCAAAAAAAGAAATACGCTCGTTCCTTGGGCTCGTCGGCTACTACAGGCGGTTTATTCCTGGGTTTTCGACCATAGCTGAGCCTCTTACAAATCTGCTGAAGAATGGGTCTCCTAAAACATTCTCCTCCTTACCAGAAGCAGGTATGCACAGTTTTTTGAGGCTTAAGGAGGCCTTGGCTACCAACCCTGTGTTGTGCTGCCCGGATTTTGGTCGTCCTTTTATCTTACAAAGCGACGCTTCTGATGTTGGTCTAGGGGCAGTGTTATCACAAACCCAAACTGATGGGTCGGTTCACCCGGTTCTGTTTATCAGTAGGAAGCTTCTTCCCCGTGAGCGTCCATATCCCACTATTGAGAAAGAATGTCTCGCCATTAAGTGGGCCATTGAGTCTCTCCGGTATTATCTCAGTGGCCGTCCTTTCACCCTCCTGACTGATCATGCCCCACTCACTTGGCTGTCTCGTCATAAGGATACGAATCCTAGAGTCCTGAGATGGTTTCTTTCCTTACAACCCTTTTCGTTTCAGGTGTTTCATTCTCCGGGACGTCTCATGGCCAATGTTGACTTTCTCTCCAGATGTCCTTCGGATGAGCGTCGTCTACAGACGCTCTCTAGGGGGAGTGTCTGTGATGGGTCGCTCCATTCCGACCCACACAGTTCTCTTACTTGTGCTGACTCTGCCACACACGACCTGGTGCATACTGTAGACCCCGGCGATTTGATTGGTCACTTATGGCAACCGCGGGACCAACTGCGGGTTAAAAGCGGAGCGTCAGAGAGATCGCAGGAAGAGGCGAGAGGGAGTGGAGACATACGAGCGACAAAGGAGGAACAAGAGGACGAGGAAACCACCATCGAGGAGGAGGACGGCCGGAAGACGGAGCCGACGGGAGCTGGAGTATCACAGAGGAGATTTGGAGACAGCTGGCCCGGGGAGCCCGCTTATACGCCGCCACGCTTCCGGAGAAGTGTGGCATCTCCAGGTACGGAGACGGAAACGGGGAAGGGAGGCGGGAAGTGAGGAGCGGGGAAGAGGAGGGGAAAGAAGGAGAGGGTGAACGGGCACTTGGGATGGGGAGCACTGCGGGAAAAAGGGGACGGGGCAAGAAAACAATAGCAGTCATTCAGATACAGAAAAGAAAGGGAAGAGAAATATAGGAAATACGATACCTAGAAGATAGAGCATACACAGGAAGAGATTTACGATTAAGTACACTAAACGAATAAACGAGAGGAAGAGAGAGAGAGAGAGAAAAAGAAGGAGAAAGACGGAAAACAGTACATAAGCAAGTAACGCAGGACGCAAGGAAACAGGCAGGAAGGAAGTCTGGCAGGAGAGTCGGAAGAGGGACAACACAGGCGAAAAGAAGTAAAACAATAAGAAGACAGCGGAGGCAGGGACAAAGAGAGTGAGAGAGAAAAGGGAAAGACGAGAACAGTTAAGCCTTAACAAACCTCCCCACTTACCGTATCTATTTATTTTCTTGTTTCCATGCTCCCCGCGAGGCCTGGGAAGGAAGAAGAAGGACGAGCCAAGAGGACCTACTACTATTCCATAAACTTTGTACATATTACTCATCGTATAAACTGTTTCAAGAACCAATAAAAGACAGTTCTTTGAAACCACGATATTGCTATTCAGCGTCATAAATTTGCCATCCTCGCACACATACACAATCTTATGTGGGGATCCTTTCTTGGAACATCAGCTGTTTTATTATAAAAACACTACTTTGACCCATGTAGGTTAAAGGGAGATTCCAGCCAGATGACCACAACTCTATGCTAATTGCTGATCGCTTCACTACAGCTGCTTATGTAGACTAAAAGCCTCTTGCTCAGGTCTGAGGGATGATGTCTTCCCAGGGGAACCCTAAAGGGCAGAATTAGAGCTTAACATGCTGGGCTCTAACATAGCTTAGGTAGGAACTATCCCTGAAAACCTTAGTGACAACATGGTAGCGTTATTCTTGTGTTTTACTCTCCTTGTCACAACTTTAATGCTGTTGTGCTTCATCGTCCTAGTTATTGCAATACATACTTTATTATCTAAGATGCAGTAATTTAAATGAAAACTTACTGAACTATGTTTTGCCTCTGACTGACCTTGCATATGTGAGACTAATATAACTGAGAAAAACGGATAAGATCTGAGTGACCACGATTTCCCTGAGGAGTCATTTATGTCATGCGCCCAATCGCCCAATCATCCCTGCTCTTGGGTGGAGATGAGGCACTGCTTGTGATTCTGTCACCCAAATCCTGTAGTCTCATTAGGATAATGAGAACCTGCGCGACACCCTAAACCAGCAGTCTCACAAAGGAGTGAGAGTCCAACTACGACACCCCCAAGGGGTGATCAGAAGAAAGGAAGACAGGGTACTTTAAGTGGAAAGCCTAAGGAAAGGAGGAAAACAAATCCAAAGAGTCTTCACACAAGTCCCCAAAACCTGCATCGATGGGGGAGCCCCGAGCCATGCCACTTCCAAAGGGAAGGGGCATCAGGGGTAGCATTATGACCCTCGAAGGCAGAAAAGTTCAAGGAACTTGCTAAGGCAGGGAAGTGTTTTAAGTGTCATCAGCCTAAAGACAAAAGAGGAGATGCTGTCTGCTCCAAGATTCCCCCTACTGGTAGGCAGTCCCATGGGATGCTAGTGTAGGGGTGGGGGTGGATGTTGGCCCAGGGAAGGCCTCAGGTTACACTGAGGTCACCTTAGCATCTGTAGGAGGGGTGAATGTTGCAGCCCTGGCTGCTTTATCTCCAAGCATGGAGAGCTAGGGGCCTAAGATCAACCGGAGTGAGGTACAGGCTCTGAGGGATACAGGAGCTAGTGTGGCATGGTCACAGAGAAACAGAATTCCCAAGAGCAGATCCTACCCAGTGTATTCCACCAGGTAATTTATGCAGGCAGCAGAACTAAGATTCATCCCATGACTATGTAAAGTTGGAATGGGGAGGTGTGACTTGCCCTCAAAAGGTAGTTGTAGCTCCTGCTCTCCCTATTGAATGTCTACTGGAAAATTATCTTGAGGCATCTGAATGGTCAGAGGTGGAGTGAAGGATCCATGCACAGATGCTGGACCTCCCTGAATGGGTGTGTACTGTGACCATGTCACAGGTTGCAAAACAGGGAAGTGTTGGGTATTTGGACCCTGGAACACTGGGCTAATCCTCAAGAAGTAAGAGAAGGGGCACAGGATATGGAGTGCCAGCCCCTAGAGGTTACAGAGGTGCATGAGGAATCTGATCTTTGAGGGAGGGTCCCCACCACTGCAAGGTCTGCCTGATTTGACAGAATTGCAAGGGGCAGATCAACCCACCAGAAAATAGTTATGCTAGGGGCAAAGAGAATGGCCTACTCTTGAGGGCCGAGGCAGACTGTCTCCAGGCAAGAACAGGGGGATGTCAGTAGATCCCACAGGGTTTACTGGGAGGATGGATTCCAGCTTAGTGTGACAGAAGACCCCAAACCAGGGACAACCAGGAGAGTGGAGTTCTGTAGCTTCTGTATCACCTGTCAGGCCAGTGGCAAGACAGAGGGCAAGCCAAATGCTCTCTTTATACCACTGCCAGTAGTTGGAATTCCCTTTGAGAGGGTGGGGATTGGTATTATTGGTCCCTTAGATCCATGAGCTGCCCCATGCAATAGATACATTCTAGTGGTAGTGAACCATGCCACCAAGTATCCAGAGGCAATACCCCTCAGGACAATCACTGCTCCCACAGTGGCTAGAGCCCTGCTTGGTGTGTTCACCGTTGTGGGCTTTCCCAAGGAGCTGGTCTCAGATAGGGGCACAAACTTATGTCTGCCTATCTGAAGGTGATGTGGGATGAATGTGGTGTTACTTATAGGTTACCTATCAGTTCACCACCCAATATCATCCCATATTATCCCCAGACAAATGATCAGGTGCAAAGATTTATCAAGACCCTGAAGGGCATGATCATGGGTTTGTCTGACAAACTCAGATGGGATGTTCACCTTCTATGCCTGTTGTTTGCTTACAGGAAGGTACCCTGGAAGGGGGTTGGCTTCATCCCCTTTGAGTTACTGTTTGTGCACCCTGTAAGAGGCCCATTGTGTTTGGTGAGAGCCTCTCAAAGAGTCCAAGCAGAAGGTGCTCGACTATGTGCTAGGCCTGTGGTCACACATGGTAGATTACATGAAGAAGGCAAGCAGCAACCTGGAGGACAACCAAGAGCGCATGAATCTCTGGTGTGACTAGAAAACGACTATGTCTAAGTACTATCCAGGTCAGCTGCTGTGGGTTTTGGAGCATATGGCTCACAGGGTTCGCCAGGCCAAGTAAACTTGGCCCAACCACATTCTGGAGAAAAAAGGTGGGGTCGCCCATCTGGTGGACCTTCGCACTCCCAGGAATCCCCACCAGATCCTGCATGTCAACAGAATTAAACCGCACCAGGACATAGCAGTCATGACCATGCTTATGGTCATAGATGAGGGAAAGGAGGAGGAGAGTGAACCTCTGCCAGGCCTCCTCTCTACCAGAAGATGGGATAGTAGAGGGATTAGTACTGTTCCCCAAGCAGACAGTACAGCAGCAAAAAGACTGGAAGTGTTGGAGCAGTTTGCTGGGCTGTTCTCCCTGATCCTTGGACTCACCAATTGGTGTGTCCATGACATTGACAATGGTAACAGCTTACCTGTCAAAAACAAGTTATACAAATTGTCAGACCAGGTTAGAGCCAACATCAAAGCTCAGCTAGCTAAGATGCTGGAGCTAAGGGTAATTGACCCTCTGTCAGTCCTTGGGCCAGTCCAGTGGTGCTAGTACCCAAACCTTATCCTCAGGGTTGGAAGAAGGAGTTAAGATGCTGTGCAGACTACAGTGGTTTGAATGCAGCCACTAAGATTGATGCTCACCCCATACCTAGAGCTGATGAGCTCATTGATAGGTTGAGGGATGCTACATTCCTGAGCACATTTGATTTGACCTCAGGATACTGACAGATTGTCCAGGAGCTAAGGAGAGGTCAGCATTGTACACCCCAGGGGGCCACTTTCAATTCAAGGTAATGCCTGTTGGTTTGAAAAATGCTCCTGCTACTTCCAAAAGTTGGTGAACAGAGTCTTGTCTCTTTTAGTGCAGCTTATCTGGATGATATAGCTGTATTTACTTCGACCTGCTGGATCACCTCGTCCACCTGAGGGAAGTGCTTCAGGGCGTGCTCCAGACAGACCTGACTATCAAAACAAGCACATGCCAGATAGGGCAGAGCTCAGTGGAGTATACCCAGACTCAGGTCAGGGTCTTTCTTGGCCTGACTGGATATTACAGGAGGTCTGTCCAGAATTATGGGACCATTGTGGCCCCTCTGACAGACCTCAAAATCAAGAAACAGACCAAAAAGATCATTTGGGCCCCAGAGTGTCAGAAATCCTTTGACACTCCGAAGGAGTGCTTCTGGCACCTGACTACAATTAAGAAATTATTGTGAATACAGATGCTTCAGTGACAGGGATTGAGGCAGTGTTGGCAAAAGTGAATGAGGAGGGCCAGGATCAGCCAGTTACCTTCATCAGCAAGCGTCAATTCCCCAGAGAGCAAAGTTAGAGTGCCCTTCAGAGGGAGGCCATTGCTGTGGCCTGGTCCCTACAGAAGTTAAGGCCATACCTGTTTGGTACTCACTTCCATGTCCAAACTGACCACAGACTTCTCAGATGGCTCATGCAGATGAATGGGAGAACCCAAAACTGTTGAGGTGGTCCATTTCCTTACAGGGGATGGACTTTACAGTGAAGCATAGACCTGGGACTGCCCATGCCAATGCAGATAGCCTTTCTAGGTTTTTCCACTTAGCTGATAAGGACTACCAGGGTGTGGATGATCACCCATCGACATTTATTTGGGGGGCAGTGTAGGAAAGTACTCCTTTTTGCCCTGGCCACCCCTAAACTTTTTGAATGAAACTGGTTGTTACTGACTCTGATTGTGTCCTGGGCACTGCTAACCAGTCCGAAGGCCAGTGCTCTGTTTAAATGTAATATGCAAATTAGGCTAATTATAATTGGCAGTACCTACCTACCTATAAGTCCCTAGTATATGGTAGGGTATGTAGGTTTAGGGACTAGGTGCACTGCTATGGTGCCCAGTGTCATATTAAAGGCAGGGATGCCTTACTGGCTGCATTTAAGTTGAAGTGAACCTTCGACTTTTGCAATTAAAAGTACTTAAAAAGTTCTAAGCTACCTTATTTGTACATAAAAGTCACCCGTATGGTATGCCCTAAGTGTCCCCAGTGTTGGGTGTAGTGTAACTATAAGCAGGGATTTTCTAAAAGATGTTTCATAAGCCCTGGTGAGGGGAAAATAGCAAAGTTTGTTTTCCTTATTGGAGTGAATAGCTCTATAGGCTAACATGGAAAGACTTTATTTTAAAATAAGAAATAAACAAAGACGTGTTTTACTTATTTACTGTTTTGTTGATATTAAATGATTTACACACCAGGCTCCCAAGGTAAGCTTAACTCCTTGTTGCCAATCTAACAAGTGGTAAGCAAGGATTAATTTATTGAGATCTTGACTGGACCTAGTCGTGTTTGTGGCCTACTGTATTGCTAAGTGTAGATACCTACCTGCCCTTACTAATAATCCACTTTCCAACAAATATACACTAACATTTAAAAGAGCAAATACACTTAAGACTAAACTAATTTCAAGTGATGTAATTAAGAACGGAATTGAAGGATCCATATAGCTACCTACTATGTCAAAAGTTTATTATAACTTGAGCTTGGATTTTAATCCTATACTGGACACAAAACAAACATATTTCTTAAAATGTTTGCAGGGAAAATAGCTGGAAATACTATGGCCCTGATTTATACTTTTTTGCGCCGCATAAGCGCCATCTTTTGACACAAAATAACAAAATAATATTACAAAATAATTTACGCCGCTTTTGCATCAAAAGATTACTCTAATGCAGTGCAAAAAAGGTATAAATCAGGGCCTACATTCCATGAATTGCGATATGTGATTTTGTGTATATATAAATACAGCTAATTAGAAAATCCCAGTACAAAGCCTCCATTTCAAGGCCAGTGAAAATAAGATGCCAGGAGCACTTTGCGCGCTTGCAAGCAATTATAGATGAAGATCCAAAGTAACATATAGAAGTTCATTTTAATAATTCCCCTGATGAATACAGTCTCAATATCTAACCTGTGAAAATATGTCAGAGAGGTAGCAGATGTGAATTACTGTAGGAGAAAAGAAATTAATGTTGCTCGTGACAACATATACCTCAGATTGGAGGATTAACAAGAATCAGGAATTTGTTGTTTTCTAAACTGACTATTACATCATAACAGTAACTTGACTATTTGCCAGAGTAAAGTATTTGCCATTTCTAATAAAGAAGTTAATCTACTTTGGTGTATCTAGGTACATTCTTATTCCATCTGTTTGGTAAACACTTAGATCAGAACACCCAATAGCTCAGAAGAAATATGTAATGATTCTGTTCTGATGAATGAGTTTTTTAACAATTTCAAAATGTTTAATTTGAGCTTTTCAGTTTAAAAAAATATTTCTTAATGTAATAAAAAGGGATATTAATAATATTCCAAATGTGTACCTAATAATTTTGTGTAATCATTTTCAAAGCTTTTCACCATTTGAATATAAAAATAATAGACAGTTGACTTTTTAAGTTTTTCCTTTTATGTTATTACTCTTTCATACCTGAAATATTTTAATAATTGCACTATTTAATAGTTTTGGTTGGAATCATTTCTAGAAATAGGAAATTGATTGTGATCCTGGGAACTGAATATAACAACCACTGTATTGAAGAAACCAGGTACAAAAGAAATATGTATTTCTAGATGTGGTGACAAACACTTACTTTTGTTGGATATAAGTGATGTTATTTAGTGGCAATTTTATGGTTATTTTAATTAAACATTATACTATTGAAAAGTCAATGTCTTACAAATTTCTAATTAATATTACTTTCATTCAGAATACATTATCACAATTAATTGTGATCCTTCTTAAATTGTAATACCAATCTATTTGCTACTTTTAAAGTTAATTAATTCTACATGTTTGGGAAAAAATGGGTTTCAATTTGTTTTCAATAATTGTATTTAAAAGCACCTAAACATCTCTGCATTCATATTATGAAGACATTCTTACAAGTGTTGTCTTTAATTTCCTTTAAGAAATCTAACATAATTAGGTAGCACAAAGTTCCAAACCTGAGGAATTAGTGAAGGGCATTTCTGGGATATTGCATTTTGCCAAGGTTCATTTTTTTAATATGTTGATAAAATGAGAGTTTGTTTCCAAATATGATCTCTTTAGAAAAATCATAGAATGTTCAAATATAGCATGAATGTATTAAACTATGTAATGTTGTTAATATTTAGTTTGTTACAGACATATTTAATAGTATATTTCACTTTTATCATTTTTAACCACACTTTGAAGGTCATTTCACAGCCCCGATGAAGTCCCAGGTCTGCCATTGCAGACTGAATGCAGTTTTAAATAGCCACTTCAACCTGCAAGGTCTTTAGCTTCCTATTTATTGCATCTAAGTCACCCCTATGGTAGGCCCTAGATCGTCCATAGGGCAAAGTGCTTTGTAATTAAAAGGTTGGACATGTACTTTTATGTATTACATGTTCTGGTAGTGAATATCCCACACATTCATGTTCCCTACTGAGAGGCCTGCCTTTCACACAGGAAAACATTGGGTTGCCTTAATATATTTAATAAGTGCTAACTGTTGATTTCTCACAATCATTTCTATAAATCTGATTTGAGGCAATTCATTAATTCATCATAGTTTTATGCAGCATTAACTGCTTGCATTGGAAATATTTTAACCCCAAAGTTATGGGATATAGTTCTACGCCAAAGACAGGGAAACCTTGACTGTATGTGGGCCTCTGGATCAGAAGTGATGTACATATTGAGAATCTATGATTTCTGAAGGTTAATTTTAAACCTGGGGCTAGGCCAACCTCAGTTGTTCTAGTAGAGGTTGTAAAAAGACTGTTGAATGGGACAGGGCCAACAACACATCATTTGCATACGAACAGATCTTATACTCTTCTCTACCCATGCCAACCCCTTTGGTGCCTTCCCAAGCTCTGTTTCTATTCACCAGGGCCCCATGTATAGGTTGAATAAGGGAGCTGACATAGGACAGCCCTATGTTGCACCCCTCAAAATTTCAAGCAAGTCAGGCGCCTCACTTTTAACTGACAGTATGGCTTTTGGATGCTTGCATCCATACATCTCCATGCCTTAAACCAAGGGCTAGTTCCATTTGTGTCTAAAACCTGCCTCGGAAATGGTCAATTTGCTTTGTGGAATGTTTTCAAAGTATCGACTAATAGAATTAAGGCTACTTTCTTTGAACTCTGAGCATTTTTTCACACATGGAGAAAACACATGGGCCCATATTTATATTTTTTGACGCAAAACTGCGCCGGCACAGTTTTGCGTCAAAAATATTACGCCATTTTGGTGCGCCTTGCGGGCATCATATTTATACTTTGACACACGGCGGCCCAAACCACAGGTTGGAGTCATTATTTTTGACGCACACCGCAGCGTCAAGTCGTAAAGCAAAACGACGTTAACACGGCAGAAATAACTGTGGGTCGATTTACGACACCGCAAACCGGATATGCGCCGTTTTTTGACGCAACAGCATAAAAAAAAAACACGAACACCGCCATTTCATCAGAGGAGAGCCAAAATGGATCCCAGATGCCACTACAGACCCCAGGAAGATGACAGCAGACCAGGAACCAGCCAGGAGGACCCACACAAGAACCAGGACACTTTTAAGAAGAAAAGAAAGTGTTGTTTTAGTGCAGAGGAACAGGAAATTCTGGTTTAAGAGGTGACGGAACACCAGCACCAACTGTTTGTCACCTCAAAGTTGCCAATCAGTAGGAGAGAGGCTATATGGCAACAAATTGTCGACAAGATTAACAGTGTGGCTGAAGTTCGCAGAGCTGTCATCGAGTGCAAGAAACGCTGGCATGACTGCAAGTGCAAGACCAAGGAAAAGATGGCCAGGAACAGGAAGGCAGCACTGCAGACTGTAGGGGGGAGTCCAGCACACCAGGAGGCCCTGGACCACATGGAGGAGATGGTCGCAGCCGTCATCCCTGAGGAGATCATCACAGGGATTCAAGGACAGGACAGCGCAGACTACCAGGAGACAACGCACATGCAGGGTAAGTCGCATGGGGATTCAAAATCCACTAATGTCAACTGTGAGCAGGGGGGATACCGACCACAAAATGCATGGAAGTCATCTTATAGATGGAGTGGCATGGGTAAAGGGGCACGGCAGGAGGGCATGGCCCGTTCTGAGAAGACCTGGGGCACACCATTACACAACACCAACAACAGTCCATGGGGGCATGCTGTCATGGCAACGATGGAGCAAAGGGAAAGCTACGCCAGGAGGGAAGGCCACAACGTCAAACTGACATCCCAGCACACGTCAGCCACCATACCCCCTACATTAACTAGGGCTCTCTTAACAACCTTTAGCCATACCGACAACTGGAATTTCACTGCGACAACAATTGCCACAACCACCTCTGCTCTGTGTGCAGCTCAAGTAGCCAATGGCAGTAACCTCCCCATGGATCATACACACCTAAATTAGGGGGTGAGGATGACAACTTCAACAATCCCCAGAAACAAGACAAAGGCCCCAGTACTCTCAAATGTCAATGCCCATAGTTGTCGCAAACATCAGCCAATGTAAACAACAATAGGAGCTACACAGCACTAAGGACACACCCATGCTGCATGGTCTGTCTGGGTCCATCCTGTGCCTGGGTAACAATGCAACATCCCAAATGTCATACTGCTCAGACAACAGCATTGAGGGGGGGACACATGTAACTGGTCACTGAAATATGCCTGCACAGTCAGAGGAGGAAATAGGACACTGATACGATTATCAGGGCAATCCAATGTAACACACAATCCCCAACATCAGCTGTACACATTACCAATATCAGATCATAACATTGGCATGCATAGGATATGCTACATGTCAATTACATTTAAGTGGATGTGAAAGATCAGAGATTGGGGCAGGTCCAGTTTGTTAAGTGTGCTGCCAGCGCCATCAGTACACCCACAGCCAGTGAAAGGTCTCACCATGAGAATGGATGTAGACGGAGGGTTGAGGAGGAAAAGAAGGTGGCAATTCTCTATTTGGCATAAACCAACACCTAGAGGCGATGAGCTTGACAAGTCTGATAACTCAATAACATACATGTGACATGCAGGTGGGCCATAGGCCTGGAAGAATGCCCATCTGAAGGACTGGAGAAATTAACACAAAACAAGATCCCAAAGTGAATTCATCAAAAGGCAGGCACGTCACATCAAAATTGCCACAACACAGATGCACTAATTGTACCCTCTTTCATTGCAGAGGAAGATGGATCTCCTGCGGATATGCCTGTCCCAGATTTCCCTGATGACATGGATGACGAGCCGATAAACACTCCCCAGGAGACTATCCAAAAGGTCTTTGAAACCCTCCAGACCCCACCTTCAGTCACAAGGAGGAGCACAGAACAAGCAGCCATCGCAGAGGATCCACCCACCACCCCAATTGTAAGACCGGCCAGCTCCAATACAGTTGAGGACTCAGACAACACTGGCACCAGCTTTGAGAGAACTGTAGTTGGAGTACAGCGGGAGCTGGCCAAGGTTGTGCGGGTGGGGATGCAAACTATGGCAGCCAGCCTTGAGGGGGTGCGTTCGTGCATGATGTCATCTGCAGATCAGGCAGCAGCTATGCAAGCACTAACATCCATCCTGCAAGGACTACAAGAAACTGTCAAGGAATTCACCACTGCAGTAAGGGAGTTGCCACAACACCTCGCACCCCAAACCTTCCACTGCATGCACGAATGCAATCATGACCCCCTCAGGGCCGACCTGGCTGCCTACCATCTTGATGTGGCTGCTATTCTCTAGACCCAGAAGATCCTCCTTGCTGCAGTACTGCCCTTAAGACCTTCACAGGGAGCAGCGACCGGAATGACTGACTCCACATCTTCTAACACTGAGTTGTGTGTTGCCCCTTCACAACCAACAACAACAAGGACAGAGGAGGCAACACACACATCAGAAGAAGAAGACATGGAACAGATCACATTCTCAAGGAAAATGACCCGGAAGCACTAGTCCCTGCCACATGGCCCACATTTACCAAGGTCCTGTGCTTTGTAACTTGCCAGTCTTGCAACAACTTTACTCAAGCACTGTTCTGCAAACCACTGTATATCTTGTCACCCAGCCCAGTGATTGTCTCTCTCCTACTCATTGGCAAATCCTGTCCCTCTGCACTGTCTGAAACATCAACCCCAGCATGTCAAAAGCATTTCCTTAACCCCCTGTGTAGGATCACAATGTATGATGTCACTATAATGGACTCACAATCTTGGACAATGTGCAGATAGCACTACAGCACTTTTCAATAAATAGCACTTACACAACAAATCTGTCTCTGGGTACTGTGACATATCAACTGTGCAGTAGATAACTGAAATGTGCCTACTGTCAAATTACGTAGCTTGTCAATACAACTGTCCTGATAATATGTAGTCGGAGAAATCTGCACAGTGCCCATGATTGCATCATACTCTGCCCATCCTGAGGGACAAATCTGATGAAGTGAGAAACCATACACCATCATGCTGTGTTGGACAGAAGAATGCTTCCTCAGGGGTTAACTAAGTCATCAAATAGTGGCTGCAAAATGTTGTCAACATGCAAAAATAACACAAATAACATGCACACTAATCTAAGCAAACACTACAACAACTGCATAAATGAAGGTGTCTGAGTTTACATACAAATAGGTAATCATGCTGAACTGTGTCACAAATGATGTATGAGAGTCATGAAGACAAGAATACAAGATTGCCAATGAGAACTCATCTTATAAGGGTGTCCATGATCATCACACTGCAGTCAGACCTAAAACTGTTTCCCCAATACCAAATCTGGAAGCACTGTTTGTGACTTTGAAATCACACTTATCAACAGAAACACATTGTCATCCATATTAACTGTGATTGGTGGTTGCAACAAAGGGTCGACACTTTAGCAAGGTAGCTCTGGGCTAGCTGCCAATCGTACAGCTCAGTTGGGATTTGTTTGTATCATAGGACACAGATGTTATAGGACAAAATTGATGTACACTGAATCCAAACCCACGATCAAGTACCATTCGACACATACTATTAAGGGTTAACCAAATATTCATTAAATGCTAATCACAGATGAGGAAACTGAGGGAAAAATGTTACCTACCCTAATCTACCCTGACTACTCATTACCCACAACTGTCCCTAACTAACCTAAGCCACACTTACTTATCACATGTAACAAAAAGATCTAAACATCTATCCCCCCACCCCCTTATGAGACGGGACACATGGAAGACAACACATACTAACCCTAATACATACTATACTATCATATATATATATATATATAATATATATATATATATATATATATATATATATATATTTTTTTTTTTTGTAAAACAAAAAACAAAAAAATATTTTTTTTTTAAACACACAAGAACCCCAACATAGCCCCCCACCCACCCACCAACACACTTAAGAAGTAAATATATAAAGATTGTGGACCCCCCACCCACTAACACTAAATAAACTAACAGCCTATACTAACCTAACACTAAGCCCCCTAAGCCCACTAACTATAAGAACAAGGAAAGAGGAGGGAGGGGAGGGAATCATGCCCATCTAAAAATGTTTAGAGGTTGGCCCTCCGGAAGGTCCTCTTAATAGACTTAACACGCCGGTTAATGTGACGCACATCCCGGCTCAGGTGGCTCAACTTCCACAGCACTCTGTCCATCTTACGTTCCATTTGGTTGAAGGCTGCAGAGTCAACAGATGGAGCTGTGGCAGTCTGGGTACCGGTAGAGGAGGTCTGTGTGGGTGTGGTGCCAGGCCTAGTGGACTGTCATGCACCGGAGGCAATGCTGGGGCCTAGAAGTCCAGCAGATGTCAGACCAACAGTCCCAGCTGTGGGTGGGGCCACCTGGCTCAGATTGGTGGTTGTGCTGGTGGTGGCTGTGGTGGGCAAAGTAGGCCCACCCTGTGGGAAGGCTCTCCATGCCCTGGAGGCCCGTTCATGGCAATATCACCGGGCCATCCTCCGGAACCCTGACTCCACCAGCAGGATGTGCTGGTATCTCATGGTCCTGTGCTGGAATTCACGGACCTGGTCCGGAGTCATGTTAGCAGCTGTGAAGACAAATGCAGATATTCTACATTAGTAACTGCATTGTGTGAAATGGCACAAGAAGTTAATCAGACAATACATCTACTGTACTACAAGATGGGCAATAACTGGCTTTGACTTGCAATCTGATTTCTGCCAGTTATCAGCTAAGAATCATGCTGCATATCCTCCGCCAAGACCTGGGCTACAAATGACAGTGTACGGAAAGCAAAACTAAAGCCACATGGTCTGCAAATTGTAACTGGGCTTGCCAGTATAGTATCAAGTGCCAAACCTGAGTGTGTATACTAGTTTGCAACCAAACCGTCACTTATTCACATGTATGTGTAACATACTGGTAGCATCAGTACTAGGTACCCCATTCACAAACCCATGCCCGTGTTTGAGGGTGGGGGGTGGATAAACAACTATAATTTGCCAACAACATGTACACCCAGGAGTGTATAGAAAACTCCACACATGTTTGTCTCTACAGACACACCACAGGTAAGGTCTATCAACAATTAGGAGTCAGCCAGCCCTAGAGCAATCATAGGGCCACACATGTCAGGAAATGCAGAACTTGGTACACAACATATACTTCCAGTGAGGCCTGACTTACATCAGACACATAGTTGCAAGAAACACCCATGATCATGAATTGCATGCACACCTAGGCCATTGCACTCACGTTCCACATACTTATAGCACTACATGTGGAAGTACATGCTGCTAGGAGGTTGTACCTACTGTTTCATAATTATGTAGGTAAATAGGGAAGCAGATGTCTATTTGCTGTACCAATCTTGGAGAATGTGGGTCTGACAGGCTGACTAAATCAGAGCTGACTTCCAGTGCGACTCTTGGTGATACAAGTGTCATCTACATGACTAACCCCTGTACTTACAGTGGGGCCTCCAGGAATGGCCTACAATCCCTACATAATACCATTGGATACACATTGGCCAAATCAAAACATGTGGGAAACTGAATTCCCATTCATGGAACAAGAGAAAAGCTTGCCCAACGCATCACACCTTGCTATGCGTTCAACTCACACGATTCTATAACCAGCAAACACGACACATAACAGACATATCAACACTTACTGGAGTGGTCGGGGTCCTCAAATGTCGCCACCTCTCCCACAGTGTAGGGTGCCGGTCCACCTGTAAGTTATGGAAGGAAGAAATGTGCTAAAAATCTGTGCAAAACAACAGGGGAACCCTATAACTCTACCTTACCCAGGGTAAATATATCATGAACAAAACGTGGCAGGTAGAGACAAATTAAATCCTAAGTTATACAAACAGACCTGTATTCTGTTATTTTTGAGTTTATTTCTTACTCAATTTTAATTTAAACTAACTCATGAAATAGCAAAAAAAGGGGGGAACTAGGATGATGTCAAATACAAATACACAAAATTATAAACATATAACTTCACAATACATACATAATAGACTTAATCACAAATATTTAAGAAAAATGTAAGAAACAATGCCCTATATATTTGAATGGTGGTCACTGTTATATAACTCCACATGTGATCCACTTCTCAATGCTAAGGGACTGGGCTTATACATGCACTAATTTATCAAAAATGTTGTGCATTTCTTTTACACAATTATGATTCAGTGCATTTCAACTTATTACAATATCTTTTGTTGTTTAACAAGCCCAAAACACTTGCAATACAAAACGTCAACGCGTTTCGGCCTATCAATTTAAGGCCTCATCAGGACTGAAGAAGGGCAAATATAATTCTAGAAGGGAATCAAAGAAAACAAAAGGAATGCTTACAATTGTACATCCATACATGTAATCCAAAAATCAATACACACATTTTTACAAAAGTTTCTTATAGTGCAAGCCTACAGGATAACTGGTGTTAAATAAAACTCATATATGTTTTTAAAGCAAAAGCAAGACATTTCTTTAAATTCTGTATTAACTAAGTTAGATAGCAATTCCTACTATCCAAATTATCGTGTGAAAAAATATTATCACTGGTTGTGGAAAAGTACTGCCCTATTTGTGAGATTATTACAATTATCTATCAAGATGAATGCTGTGTTTAAAATATCTATACTCTATTCAAAATATAGAATATAAAGACCACGTGTCTTTACCTTAATTCAAAAAGGTCAAAACCGGGGGACCAGACTTGTAAATATCATCTCCGATTAACTCAAAGAGCTCTGTTATTTAAAAGCGCTCGTCAGGAATCATCTCCCTGGCAGAAAAACAAATATCGAAGTCAGCATACGCTCTATCTTAATTGCTCTTGAAAACTCAAAGTGACTACAATCCCTCAAGGTATTACAAAAGCGCTGTCATCTTACCGGGGTTAACACGTGAATTCCAAGCCTCGCGCTACAACGCGTACATTTGGGATCGCGTCTTCCTAGTTGTGCTTGTAACTAGGCGACGTCATGCACTCACACTGTGCTGACGTCCCAAATATTAGCGACCAATCACACCCAAAAGTGGAATTCTGGGAAATCTACACGATGTGAAAACACATCGAGAACGCGGCGGCCATTTTAAAGCAGGAGAGCCTAACGCTTCTGTTGTTATATAGGTCAATGATAAAGCCTTCTTTTAACAACCGATGGCATCGTCAGTAACTGTTACCAATTACCAAGTATAAGATGACCTTACTTAAACAGTTGAGAAGAGTATGACCCAAGTATTAGCGACCGATCACACCCGCAAATGGAATTATGGGAAATCTACATGATGTGAAAACACATCGGGACCGCGGCGGCCATCTTAAAGCAGGAGAACCAAATGCTTCTACTGTTATATAGGTCAATGATTAAACCTTCTTTTAAATCCGATGGCATTGTCTGTCGTATTTGCCAATTACCAATTATAAGATGTGAATACATATGTTTATAATTTTGTGTATTTGTATTTGACATCATCCTAGTTCCCCCCTTTTTTTGCTATTTCATGAGTTAGTTTAAATTAAAATTGAGTAAGAAATAAACTCAAAAATAACAGAATACAGGTCTGTTTGTATAACTTAGGATTTAATTTGTCTCTACCTGCCACGTTTTGTTCATGATATATTTACCCTGGGTAAGGTAGAGTTATAGGGTTCCCCTGTTGTTTTGCAGTTTCATGTACACCTTGTTAGGGGTGAGGATAGGATCGAAATATAAGTAAGATTCTTACCTCCACAATTTGGAGGTGGAAAAAGTTATAATATTTAGCTTAAAAGGGTTCAATTAGGAAGATGATTTGCCCCAGGTAATTAATTAAGCATTAGCAAGTATCCTTAAATAGAGACTATGTCAGACCACCAAACAGTCTGCTATACAGATGAACAAATATCCAAGCTCTTGGAACTACCTTCTCTTTTAAGTGGGGAAACCCCTCTAAGCGAGACCCCAAAACTAGACAAAATTGAGAGATTAAAACAACTGAAGAAGAAAAATACAAGAACTCAACTACATGCACAGGTATTACTTGAACATCTAAAAAATAATACAATTCCACTAGGACTACAAGTAAAAAATATTCCTGTAATTTTCACTAGTGACCCAAAATATTTGACACAATTCAGCGGGGTAGGAACTAAGTGCTCTCGTGATTGGTTAGCACTGTCAGTAGAAACAGCCTTAAGAATTAGTGAGTGTGAACTAAAAGAAATAGCCACCCTTGAACAATAGATATCAGCAGATAACTCCATACAAAACGCCCAGCATCTGTTGGATGCAGTCAACAAAACGATAACAGAGTTCAAAACTAATACGATTAGTCAAAAAACAACCGAACTAGCTCGGGATATAAAGAACTTTGACATTTTACATACTTATCCTTACTTAAGAGAAGACTTTTATAAAAACAACAATCCTAATAATCTTAATTTGCAATTCCAAACGAGATCACGAAAAAAGTTTATCACTTTCTCAGACACATCCTCCGAATCTGAGCCAGAACAAGGCACTTATTCTACGTCTCAACCTTTTTTAGGCAGAGGCAGCCGCAGAGGTGCGAGAGGAGGTGGGGGCAACTCCAGAGGGCAATTTCAAGATCACAACTTTTTCCGGACCAGAAGGAGGGCTTACAGACGACAATAATGAAGTCAGAAAATCTAATTCCTATTTACAACTTGTCGTCACATCCCCTCACTGAAATAGAGAAACAGGTACTGAGTAAAGGGTTATCTTTTATCCCAATTAAGAATCCAGATCCTGTGGAAAGCAAAATAGAAATTCCTTCGTAAGGTGAGATTGAGAGCTTTCTTTAACGCATCTCCTACACAAGAAGATGACATGGATAGTGGCCTCAGATCCAAATCGAGTTTTCTACCAGATAGAAATGATTTACCAGAAGAAATTAAAATATTTGAAAAGTTAGTGTTGAAAGAATTAGATGCATTGAATTCCAAAAAAATCTACTTTAATGACAATTGTTCTAAAATAGAGAAAGAGGCGATTCACAACTTGGCCGAAAATCAAGAAATCATTATAAAACCGGCAGATAAAGGAGGTGGGATTGTGATCTGGGGGAAAGAACAGTATAACTTAGAAGCCATGAGGCAATTAAGCAACCCACACCATTATCGAGAAATACAGAGAGATACACCCAAACAGGTCAAGAACAAAATTGAAACACTTACAGGGAGAGCAAAAGAACAGGGTTGGATAAGTAAAAAAGAATATACTTTTCTAAATCAGTCTGATGAAAGAATTCCCTGCTTCTACATCCTACCCAAAATTCATAAAAATTTAGAACTTCCACCGGGTAGACCAATAGTATCAGCTTGCGGATCGATTCTAGAACCTCTTGCTCAATTTGTTGATGTATTCTTAAAACCGGCTGTAACCAAAACATTGGCTTACGTAAGAGACTCCATGGATATCATCAACAAGTTGGAAAATGTAACTTTTGAAGAGAACAACCAACTTTTGGTTACTTTCGATATTGAGTCATTGTACACTAATATCCCGCAAGATGAAGCAATCGAAATCATTAGACAGACTTTGAACAACGATATTCAACCTCACACCCCGCCGACAGAATTTGTAGTAGAATTAGCTGCATTATGTTTAAAAAATAATTTCTTCAAATATAATGACCAACTTTACCGCCAAGTTAAAGGCGTGGCAATGGGCTGTACCCCCAGAGGTCGCAAACTTGGTTATGGATTTTTTTGAACATAAATGGGTTTACCCACAAACCAATCCGTTTAGGGAACATATTAACTATTGGTTCCGGTACATTGATGACATTCTGATGGTTTGGGAAGGGTCAGAGGAAGCTCTAGAGGCATTTCATGATTGGCTTAATCACCGCACAGTAGACTTCACATTTACTATGAGTAAAGATAAAGCTAAAATCAACTTTCTTGACTTATGGATATGGAATAAAGATGGCAATTTAGCCGTCAGCTTATACAAAAAACCTACAGATCGTAACACCCTGCTGCACTTTTCGAGTGGACATCCACGTTCTCTAAAACAAAATTTACCCTTTGGGCAATTCCTAAGGATTAGGAGGAATTGTACTGATAAAACTGATTACTTTGATAATGCAGATGAATTGATTAAGAAACTGATTGAGAGAGGATACCCGAGAAAATTGGTTAAAAATACAGCTAAAAGAGCTTGGTTTATACCGAGAGAAACATTGTTGGTCCCGAAAGAAAAATCAAAAAAGGTCCCCCTGACATGTGTGATCACATTCAGCCCTAAGGCAAATAAAATACGGTCGATCATTGAACGCAATTGGAAAATCATTAGCGATTTGCGCCAAGATACACCACTGTTTTCGTTTAAGAAGGCACGTAGCTTGAGAGATCAATGGGTGAAGGCAGCACAGATACAAACTGATAGAAAGAAAGATTTAAGATCTTTATTACAACTGCCAGCAATTCAAGGACACTACAGATGTGGAAAATGCGTGGCATGTCAATTTACACATGATTCCAAAGAGGTTAAAATAAACGGTAGAACACATGTACAAAATGATTTTACTAATTGCAATACAAAAAATTTGATTTACTGTATTAAATGTCCATGTGGAAAAGCATATATTGGACAGACTTCACAACCAGTCAAAACCAGGATTCTTCAACATCGCTCTAGAATCAAATGCGGAGTAAAAGGAGCCCCATTAGTCGATCATTTCCAGGAATGGATGCACACAGCAGAAGACATCTGGTGGACAGTACTATTAGCAATACAATCTAACGGATTTCCAACAACAAAGAAACTATTAAGAATGGAAGCAAGACTGATTGAACGATTTCAAACAGCGAGAACTGGATTAAATGATGATGATGAAATGTGGGCTTTAATTAAGTAAGATCGGGTATTCACCGCAAGAAGCCTAATATACGCTGCTAGTATCTACAGTATGATAATGCTACAGGCATTACATTCTATATAACATCAGATATAAGAGATGCTTCAGAGATGAATATATATATTTTGTATATGATGTTTTGACAACTGTCTATAAAACTGCTCTAAAAATTTAATAGAGATAGAAAGTGTGAAAAATAGAGGTTAATTCTAGACGGTGTAGCACAAAAATTCTTGTGTTTACCATAACAGATGGATAAGGCGGATTGGGAATAGTTTCTGCTCCCATGGTATAACTGACTTTTTAACCTTTTAATTTTTTTAACTTTGTAATTTTGTCACAACAAGTTCAAAAAGATTTGGGTCAAACTCTCCCCGTCTGCCTAAAAAAGGTTGAGACGTAGAATAAGTGCCTTGTTCTGGCTCAGATTCGGAGGATGTGTCTGAGAAAGTGATAAACTTTTTTCGTGATCTCGTTTGGAATTGCAAATTAAGATTATTAGGATTGTTGTTTTTATAAAAGTCTTCTCTTAAGTAAGGATAAGTATGTAAAATGTCAAAGTTCTTTATATCCCGAGCTAGTTCGGTTGTTTTTTGACTAATCGTATTAGTTTTGAACTCTGTTATCGTTTTGTTGACTGCATCCAACAGATGCTGGGCGTTTTGTATGGAGTTATCTGCTGATATCTATTGTTCAAGGGTGGCTATTTCTTTTAGTTCACACTCACTAATTCTTAAGGCTGTTTCTACTGACAGTGCTAACCAATCACGAGAGCACTTAGTTCCTACCCCGCTGAATTGTGTCAAATATTTCGGGTCACTAGTGAAAATTACAGGAATATTTTTTACTTGTAGTCCTAGTGGAATTGTATTATTTTTTAGATGTTCAAGTAATACCTGTGCATGTAGTTGAGTTCTTGTATTTTTCTTCTTCAGTTGTTTTAATCTCTCAATTTTGTCTAGTTTTGGGGTCTCGCTTAGAGGGGTTTCCCCACTTAAAAGAGAAGGTAGTTCCAAGAGCTTGGATATTTGTTCATCTGTATAGCAGACTGTTTGGTGGTCTGACATAGTCTCTATTTAAGGATACTTGCTAATGCTTAATTAATTACCTGGGGCAAATCATCTTCCTAATTGAACCCTTTTAAGCTAAATATTATAACTTTTTCCACCTCCAAATTGTGGAGGTAAGAATCTTACTTATATTTCGATCCTATCCTCACCCCTAACAAGGTGTACATGAAACTGCAAAACAACAGGGGAACCCTATAACTCTACCTTACCCAGGGTAAATATATCATGAACAAAACGTGGCAGGTAGAGACAAATTAAATCCTAAGTTATACAAACAGACCTGTATTCTGTTATTTTTGAGTTTATTTCTTACTCAATTTTAATTTAAACTAACTCATGAAATAGCAAAAAAAGGGGGGAACTAGGATGATGTCAAATACAAATACACAAAATTATAAACATATGTATTCACATCTTATAATTGGTAATTGGCAAATACGACAGACAATGCCATCGGATTTAAAAGAAGGTTTAATCATTGACCTATATAACAGTAGAAGCATTTGGTTCTCCTGCTTTAAGATGGCCGCCGCGGTCCCGATGTGTTTTCACATCATGTAGATTTCCCATAATTCCATTTGCGGGTGTGATCGGTCGCTAATACTTGGGTCATACTCTTCTCGACTGTTTAAGTAAGGTCATCTTATACTTGGTAATTGGTAACAGTTACTGACGATGCCATCGGTTGTTAAAAGAAGGCTTTATCATTGACCTATATAACAACAGAAGCGTTAGGCTCTCCTGCTTTAAAATGGCCGCCGCGTTCTCGATGTGTTTTCACATCGTGTAGATTTCCCAGAATTCCACTTTTGGGTGTGATTGGTCGCTAATATTTGGGACGTCAGCACAGTGCGAGTGCATGACGTCGCCTAGTTACAAGCACAACTAGGAAGACGCGATCCCAAATGTACGCGTTGTAGCGCAAGGCTTGGAATTCACGTGTTAACCCCGGTAAGATGACAGTGCTTTTGTAATACCTTGAGGGATTGTAGTCACTTTGAGTTTTCAAGAGCAATTAAGATAGAGCGTATGCTGACTTCGATATTTGTTTTTCTGCCAGGGAGATGATTCCTGACGAGCGCTTTTAAATAACAGAGCTCTTTGAGTTAATCGGAGATGATATTTACGAGTTTGGTCCCCCGGTTTTGACCTTTTTGAATTAAGGTAAAGACACGTGGTCTTTATATTCTATATTTTGAATAGAGTATAGATATTTTAAACACAGCATTCATCTTGATAGATAATTGTAATAATCTCACAAATAGGGCAGTACTTTTCCACAACCAGTGATAATATTTTTTCACACGATAATTTGGATAGTAGGAATTGCTATCTAACTTAGTTAATACAGAATTTAAAGAAATGTCTTGCTTTTGCTTTAAAAACATATATGAGTTTTATTTAACACCAGTTATCCTGTAGGCTTGCACTATAAGAAACTTTTGTAAAAATTTGTGTATTGATTTTTGGATTACATGTAAGGATGTACAATTGTAAGCATTCCTTTTGTTTTCTTTGATTCCCTTCTAGAATTATATTTGCCCTTCTTCAGTCCTGATGAGGCCTTAAATTGATAGGCCGAAACGCGTTGACGTTTTGTATTGCAAGTGTTTTGGGCTTGTTAAACAACAAAAGATATTGTAATAAGTTGAAATGCACTGAATCATAATTGTGTAAAGGAAATGCACAACATTTTTGATAAATTAGTGCATGTATAAGCCCAGTCCCTTAGCATTGAGAAGTGGATCACATGTGGAGTTATATAACAGTGACCACCATTCAAATATATAGGGCATTGTTTCTTACATTTTTCTTAAATATTTGTGATTAAGTCTATTATGTATGTATTGTGAAGTTATATGTTTATAATTTTGTGTATTTGTATTTGACATCATCCTAGTTCCCCCCTTTTTTTGCTATTTCATGAGTTAGTTTAAATTAAAATTGAGTAAGAAATAAACTCAAAAATAACAGAATACAGGTCTGTTTGTATAACTTAGGATTTAATTTGTCTCTACCTGCCACGTTTTGTTCATGAAAAATCTGTGCACAGCACAACAATTTCATAAACATATACAATGTGTAGGCTGAATAATGAAATGGCAGCCATTCAGACATGATGGTACTGCATCTGATATATCACGGCCAACTTGTACATATCATGGGTCTCCTGTGACAGTTACACATATATTTGCACACATACATTGGCCCTAACTATCATGTGGTTGCAAACATGCCCCGTAATTGGTGACCAGAAAAAAATATGGAGTGCAATAGTCTCATCATGTGTATCCAAGAGAGACATCCAAAGCCTGGTTACTTGAGGACTGCATTACCAATCAAACATGCCTTGTGGCCATGACACATTAATGACACATAGGTCCAATGTACAGAGGGGCAGGGACTTTTGTAAGCCCCCCTGTTGTTACATTTGATTTAATTGATGGTGCCCAGCTATGCTGATTTGCACCAACCATGGAGATGTGAAGCCATGTGCATACACTTGGACTGCCATCCATATTTGGAATGTGGCACAACTAACTCCAACAAACATTCTAAGATGTTAGCTGAGGGAACCTTACACCTTTTCACGATGTTTTCAAATCCAGATCTGACATGTATCCAAAAAGATCAAGGAACACAATAATCCCACACATTCACAGTACTTCCATGAACGCTTTCCTTCCACACTCACCAGACTCACATGAGACATATGTCTGAGCCACTTTGCTATTAACAATTGATGTAAAGGCAGCACTCATTTTCTGCATCATGTAGTGATTCTAAAGTCAGTCCAGCAATTTCGTCAACAAAGTTGGCCTAAAAGTTGGTAGATCTGTACTTTTCTGTCAATAGTACCCTATATAGACATGATTGGCTCCTATTTTGTTTGCTTTTCTGACAAAAAGGCTGCACCAATTTCCTTCATGGAAAAGTATCCTGTAAGTTTGCTGAGCACGTGCTACCTGACAGCTAGCAATTGTGATCCTGGCCATAGTGCTTCAATTATCCCTTTATGTTTCCCCAGCATTACACACAGTCAGCAAGTTAGCTGGCAGACATTGTACTAATCCCCTTATGTCACTACAGAGCATTTAATCGTGCATATTAACATGATTCGTACTCACCAACAGTGACACCAATCATGATTCCCAGGTGGTCCAAGAGATCCTGCTCCCTGGTGATGAGGTCAGCCCACCGGTGCTTCAGCTGGTGGTCACTCCTCTGGCTGGCATACACACGCTGCAGGTGATGCAGCACCGTTCCCCACGGGATTCTGCGCACCTCTGTTGGATACCCCTGTATCACCCTGCCTGTATCATGAGCGGCAAGAAATGGCACACAAGCCAGATAAACCCCCCCAACTCCTCTTCCCCCATCCTGCCAAGACGTGGCCTACCAGAGTGAAAGGGAATAGGGGTAAAAGTAATAGAAAGGGGAAAAGGGGGAAAGTAGGGGTACAAGTACAGATGAAAAGTAAACTTAACCACTAAAAGAGCCCAACTATCCCCAAACTAACACTACCCACAACAGACTCCCACAAACAACAAAAACACAAGATAAATGGACAAATGTAGACAAAACACAGTAGTACAGTATACAGCAACAACATTTATTTCACAAATAGACTTTACAGATAGCACACAGGACAAAAAAGCACAAAATCTCAGGACAACACTCTCTACACAGCCACACAGTCTAGAAGGATAATAGACTGCAAAGTGAAAGAACACCCAATGTACATGATCTGTAAACAGGATATCCTATTACATCACTTCCTGTATGAAAAGCCCCGCCTTTTTCGCGTTATGCGTCATTTTTTGTTTACCAAAACTGTATTTGCGTCATTTTTTTGACGCACAGAAGTGAAAATTAGCCCGCATTCACATAATAGTATATGGCCTGTACAAATATCTGGATGCGGGCTCAATTTTACTCCTGTGCATAAAAAAAAATGACGCAAATACAGTTTTGGTAGAAAAAAAATGACACATAATGCTAGGAACGTCAAAATTACAGTGCATTAACTGGTTTTGGGCAATTGTTCTTGTTTTTTTGTTATGTTACATTTGGAACACATCAGAGATAGGCTGATTGAAGACACTATGGTGTTGATGGTGTATGTTCACATGTGTGACATCATACTGCAGCAGACCATGATCCGCTACTCCCTTCACAGTATTTTTACGGTTGGCTGACGCAATAGTTGGTCTAAAGTGTGGCCTACATATATGTGTTGCAGAAATTGTGCATGTTTGCCATAAGGAGAGGATAGCAATGTGACGCACATATGTACAATACCTAAATGCCTTTGGCTCAAAGTGTGTGCTTTGGCAACTAATGTATTTGTTGACCAAGTGTGTGTGTATCACATGAAGCATATTTGTACATATGCTTGTATGAATGTGACGTCCATGTGTCCAATCCTTAGATACAAGTCATTGTGGAAATGAGAGAGGGCATGTGTTAGTCATACATGTAACAACACCTGTAAAGTGGACTTCCAAGAATTAGGGTCACGTAGACACCACATGTAACATGGCATGCACCAGATGGATGGCAGACGCTTGTTCATGTCAATGGTCCACATTTTCTACATCCTATGTCCTAGAGTATTGGTAAGAGCTTCCTAGACACTAGTTGGTGAATCCCACAGTGAGTCATACACATGCATTGAGGAAGTGGGTACCATGTTGTTTGCACAGACAGACAAGGGTGAATCTCAAATGTATGATGACACCACAGTTGAGGCCATAGAAGTGAGCCCCAACTATCAAGTGGCTGCGGTGGACCAGCAGACGAGGCAGCACATGTCCACATATTTCCAGTGATCAATTGCACATAGGTGTCTTGTTCATGTGTGTGGTCCAATGATGATCCTGTATATTGTTTGGGGTGTAATTTGTCACAGTTCGGTCCAGGACTCATCATGAGTCAGTGGCAGCTATTCCTGTATCTACTGAGTATCCTTGGTTGATCAATGTGAGTAAAGTGGATGTGGACATATGAACCAACATGTGGATGGTCCCACCCTGTCACTAAAGACGTGTAATGAGACAGTCAACAGGGCAAACTTGGTGTGCTGAGTGAAATAATGTCTCAGGTGTCAGGTTCCAGCAGGTGTCATTACAACATTTGTACACAGGTTAGCCTCTGCAATTCCCACTGCATCTGGGAACATCATAGCCTCTGTGCTGATTATTCTCGCAGCTATTAACCACACACGGCCCATCACTATGTTGTGAGCACTGTGATTCTGTGTGTAAACTGTCATGGTCCTGACTTTTGTGTATTTTTCATGGACATTATCAGAGGTTGCTGGTTGTGCTGAAAGCCCCGTACCCAATCCCTCCTACAGCCCTGGGACACTGTCACACTTTGTCATTCATGCATAAATGCAACCCAGACAAGGGATGGGCCATGAATTCTGCTTTTCCAAGAGGATGTGACTCAAATGTTACAGTTAAAAGGCAGATGATGCTATACAATGTATTTGTGTATGCATTGAAGAAGCCCATGCCTATTACCCCCTGATGAATGAGAGGTTTGCTAACGCAAGTGTGGTACATATGTAGACACAGGGATACTTTAGTGTGATGCACAGACAGTTGCCAGTCAGGCTGACAGAATGCAAGGTGATTCAGGATCCGGCTACTTGACAAGTTACATAATCAGTGGTCTGACTAAGACTGTTTGGAGGACAAACTAGAGAGCTGGCATGTCAAACTGTGTATGTCCTGTGTTTTTGAAGATGACAAATGAACCCAGTGGCTGTGTTACACGGCTTAATTAGTATCAATGCTTAACTGTGTATTTGACATAATGGCAACTCCTATGCTGTTCCAGGCATCAGCAGGGGCAGTGCTTTTTTAAATGGGTGGTGTGCATGGAGGTGATCACAGGTGTGGGCTGCATCTGTTTCTCACCAGTCCTGTAAGTGAGACTTGCATTCTAAGGGCCAACAGACATTTTCACACGGGAATCAATCTACAGGTGCTAACAGGGCTTTGAAACTAGAAGACAGTGAATAAATTAACCTGACGTCCATGCAGTCAAATGTTCTATGACAATGGCATACCATAGGAAAGGGTGTAGCACACTGGTTTGCTAATGTTCGTCTGTGTGTGTAGAGGAGGGAATATCAGGGTACACATCTTAGTATTCCAGGGACCTCTTCCGACAGGTGGGTTGTGACCAGGTGCATGGGTGTGTCAGGAGTTAGGAAATGGGCTGACATGTACATGGAATGTCATGTGTGCAATGCTGCTCATATGTGTGGCACATGTGCTGTCTATGTTCTGCTTCTATGGGACTCTGGTCACAGATAGTCCTTGCAAATATTGGATGCAGTTGGACTTACTGCTGTCAAGGGTCTGGTCAGGCATTCCTGTTACTGATGCCAAAGCACATTGACTGCCTCATGTATGAGGCTTGTTTTCCCCTTATTGAGTGATGGTGTCTTAGTTGTGTGCCATATGCTGCGTTGGACATTGATTTCAACATCTATGTGTGAAAAAGTTGTGGTCCTCTGCTATTGGCTTCAAAGGAGAAATGCACATGATATATGTAATTAACGGTGTGTGTGTATGTGACCATTGTATGTTAGGCATCACATTAGCTCTGGGATGTTCAGTGTCCTACTCAGTATATCAGCAATGCTCCATGAGGCAACACTCTTATTCTGATAAGTAGAGATGAAGGTGTGCAAAAAGGAATAGCCAGACCATTATATGGTGATTATAATAGGTGTTTATTTAAATTTGTTAACTAAAGTGGTGAAGGTGAACATATTCAAAAGAAATTGTTGACGATCTGTTGCCGCCTGCGTATACCAGCGGCCGTGTTCTGTAGTTCCCCCTCATGTTGCAGGCCAGCATCCTCTTCTTCCTCCTCTTCAGGCATGTGTGGCTCTGGTTCCAGGAGGGGAATGTTCCTTTTGATGCAAATGTTGTGCAATATTGCACATGTTAGGATGATCCTACAGACCATCTCTGGGGAATATAGGAGGCTACCACCAGTGATGTTGAGGCACCGGAACCTTGACTTGAGGATGCCAAAGGTCCTCTCGACAATGCTGTGTGTCCTCCTATGTGCGTCATTGTAGGCACGCTCTGCAGCAGTACTTGGGTTGCCAAATGGTGTCATAATCCATGGCTGGATGCCATACCCCTGATCAGCTGCAAGAGAAAATGATTGGGATCATGTTGATGTAGCTGGCCCTTTTGAAATGACCTTTCATGGCAGTATTTGTCTTGTGTTGTCTGTGACTCTTTTGTGTAATAATGTAGCATCCTAGGCTTGTAGGATGTAACATCTGCATTGTGTTGTTTCCTTGGCTGAACAAGTGTTTATCTGCTAACCGTTTGTCAGCAGTATGTTTTGGGATTTGCAGTACAGTGTGCCCTCCCTAGAATTGTGACTTGTGATACAGGTGTCCGTGTGTCTTCACTGGGGGTGAGATGATAGTTCCATACACAGTTAAAATTCACAGTGTTAACACGTTCATATCAATGTACCCTGGACATCCCATACCTTTAGACTTAGGCAATGGATTAATGTAAAGGTCATGGAGACACTTACATTTTGCAATGTAACATTTGGGCAACCCACTCCACACGTTGTGATCTTTGACGTCTTAACATTAGGCTGTACAGTAATTTCCAATGTGTGACAGGTTCAATGGTGACCTAAGAAACATGGCTAGCGATGTCACGACCTCAGTATGTTCCTGTTCACATGTTGCTGTTGTGGTGTATGTGTTGTGTGTCCTAGAGGGTTGCTGTGCAGTGTGTATATAAGTAGGTTTTTCTACTTACCAACAAGTAGTCCATTGCCATACCGTCCATCCTGGAAGTGTTCATTGACGGTGCAGTGACGGAAGATGTATGAGTCATGGACACTCCCAGGATATTTAGCCACGATGTTGGTGATCAATCACTGGTGATCGACTATGGCCTGCACGTTGATGGAATGTGTGTGCTTCCTGTTGCGATAGAGGTGTTCAGTTGCAGCAGGTGGCACAAGGCGTACATGTGTTCAGTCGATTGCACCAAGGACGTGTGGGAAGCCACTGATGAGGTAGAACCCCTGTTTTGTTTCCTGCTGCTTATGCAGTGTGTTAGGGAAGCAGATGTGGCGGGTGTCAGTCCAATGATGGCATCCAGTACTTTGGGCAAAAAGGCAGAGAATGATGGTTGTGATATTCCGCCAACCAGAGCACCAGTTGTTTGGAAAGAGCCACTTGCCAGCACATGAAGTACGGCAAGCAGCTTGGTTTCTGTTGGGAAGGTGCGGGGTGACAGCAAAGTGGGGGCCAACTGCGGTTCAATGCTGCGCAGCAGCTGCTGAATGGCCTGCCGGTTCTACCGGTACCTCTGGATGATGTTGTGTTCCCTGAGGCCCTGAAGGGTGGTTCTGGGGCGGAATATCCTCTCCTGCCTTATGCGCTGCCTTTGGGGTCCCTGCTGGTGTTGTGTAGCTGCTGTTGTTGCTACTGGGTTCTGCGTCTGCGTGCACGCTGGATTAGAATCACCTCCATGGCTCTCTGTTGCTGCTCTGCTGCTCTGCTGTTTGTTCTGTGTGTTCTGATTAAATACAGGTGTGTTTGCCCCATTTTAACGCCTGCCCTAACCCAGGCGTTAATTTTTTACTCAAATCGGGCTGTGTGTCATTTTCCGGCTCCGCCTCCCATCCGTGCATCATTTTTGCCCGGAAGCATAAATACGATGCACGGCCGTTTAAGCCATTTTTTGGAGGGGAACGCCTACCTTGCATATGATTAACACAAGGAGGGTTGCCGCATCCAAAAAATGACGCACACAGCGGAATTTTGTCGTCCGCGGGCTCAGGCGTCAAAGTTTAAATACGGGGCAATGTTTGCGCTGAATGTGCATCAACATTTTTGACGCACAATCGGCGCAGACGGAGTATAAATCTGCCCCTTGGTATTGTCTGAGAAATTCTTTTCTGGAATGAATGCCACCGGATCTGGATTATAAGACCCTGCATGTGCAATCCCAACCTCCTGGTTAAAATCCTCATACAATGTTTAGCATCTGTATTTATTAGGGACATTGATCAGAAGGAAGGTCACAAGGTCAGTTTCTTACTTTGGTTTGGACTCCAATTGAGGCCTCCTCTTTACAGTCAGCCAATGGATTAGAGTCAAATGATTTCTAGACACTTGTAAGGACCACTTCTAAGAGATGAAAAAACATTTTGTGAAGTATATCTTTGAACCCATCAGTGACTTGCTTTATGTAGTTGTAGTTTAGAGATTCAAGTTATCACTCTTTCTAAGGTAATCAGCTTATCTAACATTGCTCTTCGGTTCTCAACAATTTGTGTGGGTCCTGCACTATGAAGGTATTCTTCGGCCTGACCTGCCCTCTTTGTCTCCACAGCATATAGTTCTTTACAAAAACTTCTAAATAGCTGCCTAATTTCTGCATCCTTACTAGACAGTGTCCCAGTTTTAGTTGTAATCAAGTGGATCATTTCACATGTTATATTGGCCCTCAGCTTGGATGCAAGTAGCTTCCTTGCCTTATTCCTTCTGTATATAAAGTCTGTTTTATTTAGAGGAGTGTAATCTAACCTCTGTTTATACCCAACAGTTTCAGTTGGGTCTAGGCCCCACAAGATGATGCCAGATGTATTATGTCACAGACTGCTTGTGGAAATATTGTAACTCTCTAACTTACACCTCAAGCCCCCGCTTTTCCTTCCTATCTCTATTAAATGTTAAACTTGGATGACAGGGAGATCAGAAACCCCATGGACAAAAGTCTTCAAGGCATCCCATAAAACAGTGATCTTAGTTTCCTCTCTGTCAAACTCTCTTTGAGGAACAACTCTATAGCTGCTGTGATTTGGGACTGATTGTTATTATTGTGAAGAAGGATTTCTCTCAGTCTCCATATCCCCGCCTTTAACCTACCTTTGGTAACTCAGAAAAAGAAAATGTACCATGGCATTGTCAGGCACTATTCTGACCCCTAGCTCATCCTCCACTACTCATCTACAATCTGGGGGAGACAATTAAATATCACATATGTCTGATGTGCCACTGATAAGAAAGAAAAATTATTCTGTATCGGATCCATGGATCCCAGATTCTGTTGAATATATGTCTTCAGGCAAAGATTTGCACTCTTGTGAAAGTTCTCTCCTATGGCCCAATCTCAGGATAGACTGATCCATCTTGTTATCTGTGACCATGTTGAGGTAGATCCCTATTGTTAATTTTTTATCTAGGGCAGTGCCAAATACAAAAATGTATATTACCCCTCAATGAGAAAGTATATAGAATCTAACATGAATGTACATTTCTCTATTGCAAGACAAAGCGTGAGAGCCCTCACACTGAGATCAGTGACAGTCCTATTAACCTCTGAAGAAAGAAAAATCCCTCCTCATTGGATGCATGGCTCTCCAGAGATGTGTGTTAAAGCCAAGATTTACACTCTTTTGCGATTTCTCCCATTTGGCCCATTCTCAGGATAGACCAATCCTTCGTACTATCCATGACCATGTTGAGTTCCCCCTTTAATATTAAGTCCTTGTCTGGGGGTTGGAGGAATGACCTATGGCAGTGCTGAGCTCAAACATTTATCTTGTTCTTCACTTAGTGTGTACATAGGTTCAGATTTGAATGTGTAATCCCCTATTTGAATATGAAGAGCAAGAGCCCTTACATTGAGATCAGTGACAGTCCTCTTAACCTGCCCTGTGAGGCACTCAACAATAACATGGCCATTCATCTTTTTCATGTAGTCATAAAATCGATATATATGTAGAAAACAATTTTTACATAGCCGGCCAAATCTGTTTGAGCAAGTAGCTCTCATGCAACTGGCAAATATGACTATTCAAAACTTTCAAGAGCAAGTGCACTCCAAATGTTTCTTATTGGGTGTTGAGGTCTGTTATGTTTAGGCTAACAATCTTTAAGAGATCCCCCAACTATCTATCCATTGGAGATGGGCTCACACTAAGATGGGTCGATCTTGTATACTCATTAGCACATAACATACTAGTGTTGTTCCTTCTAACACTGGTGACATGTGGGTATCCTTTTCTCTCCCTCAACTCACAAAGTGTCTCCTTTCACCTCTTATTTTAACTAGTACTGGTCACAAAGCACTAATATTGAAATCCCCTACCCCCCAGTTGGATTACGAACATAGTCAAGCCAATCATTTCCGCAGTCCAGCAATGGAAATCAACATCAACCATACACATTGAGATTTTTTTGTGTGCATCCCATTCCCTTCCTGGTCCTCATTTAAGCCTGATATCCCAGGGCCAACAGAGTTTCCCCTCCCAAGCAAGCACAGCTCCGTACAGTCTGTCAGCTCTTTGAATTTCTTCAGATGAGGATGGGAAGCTTGCTTCAGGAAGTTGTGAATTCACTGCTTTTCTCTCTGATTTCATCACATCTGTCCTAGATTTAACTCTATTTCTCTTTTTCTGGATAGGTATAACTCTATTTCTCTTTTGCTGGACTGTCTTCTATCTGTACATTCTAGGATCTCTGTGTTCAGTAAGCTGCATTGTTGCTAGCGAAGATCAAGACCCCCACTAGATTTCCTAAGCCCAGTATGCGCTGCACCCCCAGGAAGGATCACACTTATTAAAGAGTCCACTCCCATTGAAAGATAAGCTGAAAAGGATGTTTCCACCTTTGTCCCTCAAAATTGTGGTCACTGGTCTATATTCTCTCTTCATTTGGAAGGTTATAACAGATGGATCCTGATAAAAGTTGACAACATATCGTTCATATGTGATGTAGTCAGCTGGTCACATCACTGATAGTATTGCCTTCTAGGTGTGCTTGTAGATCAAGGTTTTAGTCTTTTAACATGATGAGTTCCTGGCCCCCAGCTTCCAAATTGTCTTACTTTGCATCTTGAATATCCTCCAAAGATACTCCAGTGAGCATTTCCTCAAAAGATAATTTTTCTTTTTCACTTTTTGATGAAGTCATGGTAGCAAACACATATAGTTGTTCAGATGCTGTATTATCCCTTGTGGCACTGGTATTGTCCAGGACAAGGCTTTCACCCTTTTAAAATCCTCATACTCAAGCTTGCCATCTGGCAGAGCATAATCAAATATGCAGGTGTGGAGAGGCAAATTAAGCACCCTCCTGGCTACTCCTTGTGTCCCGCTCATGGAAAATGACACCTATTCTTCTGCCCCTTTACCAGTCTAAGTAATTATTGTCACTGCCACCAACAACGTCAATGTTGTGGACATAGGCTCTAGCCAAGGGACAAGGCCAGACACCTGTGTCACTACCAACAACGTCACTGCAGACCCTTCTAAAGCCTGCCAGCGCAGTTGGTCTGGGTGCAGAGGAGTGAACTATTCCTGCTGCACTTTTCTGACCTGCTGGTGCCAACATCATCTTGTCCATGCCTCAAAAGCTCTTTCAGTTCAAAACCCCAGAGGGGTCAGAGAATCAGGCACCAACACATGTAAAGAGGCATCTTCTTCTGCCTTCACTCCAGGAGGGCACCGATCAGCCACACAGGTCAGCCAACTCACTGTGGTGCCATCTTGATACCAGCTACACACCTATTTTAGATTTGTGCTGCTTCAGAGATGGTGCATTGTAAATGTTTGTAGACTACATACTACAGGTATGTCACTGGACATCAATATGCTTTAATCAGTATGTTAGGAATAAAGCTCAATCTGGCTAACAAGGATTCCCCTGATCATGTAATAACAGAATATCTCCATGCAGCTTCACTGAAAATGTACTCTCCTTCAGAGCCCAATGGGATTTTTTTTATACTTCAACTTTTTTAAAGAAAATTATTTGGTTTCTGGTCAGACCCACTATGGAGTGGGATCTACCTTGAGTTTTAAAATGTGAGTGATGTGTCAAACACCTAATTAAGAATAGTAGCAATCTATACTGTTTTCATATGGTGGTATCTACAAAGGGCCTATGCCACAAAGAGTTCACCTCAAGTGTAATGATTTATCTGTGACTGATGCCCAACTGTGTATCAATAGAATCAGCTTGTGGTCAGGATGATGGTTTGAAACTGTAGCAAGAGAGTTTACAATTGGCAGGATAACATGTCAATTTCTCCCAATAGGTCAGTGAGGCTAGCAGCTGATTCTCCAGGTACTGTTCCTTCAAAGTCCAGCCAAACAACATATCTGAAAATTGTGCTTCTCTGGCAGCAAAGAGCTCACACTGTAGGCAAGCCAGCTTAGAAAAGAACTCAATTGGAAGGACATTCATTTCAGGAAGGTCAGTTGGGACTGTGATCTCCATTTTTCCTTCAGGCTATACACAGAAATAACTATCAGCTTGTCAAAAGGTATGGGTATGTAATATCAAGGACAAACAGCAATTTGCTAATGAGCAAAACATGTCTCCCACATGAATGTGTCATGCCCTCCTTATCTGACTCATGTTAATAAGTGCCTAGTTGAGCTTGTATTAGTCTTTGTTGCTATTTATTTACAGAGTATCACTAAGAATAGAAGCAAAAGAGGCAAGTATCTTCAGAGCAGCAAGGTGAAGATTCCCATCTAAAATTCAATTGTCAGTCTATTTAGGGCAAACTGTATGGTATTTTATTGGGTTCTATGTGATCCTTTCTGACCACTTTCTGAATCCAAGGAGCTTTCCAGGAGGCCCGATGACTTTCACTTCTGATTGTTTTTCATGGCTCCTTAGAGGGCAAATGCCTTTGTTTTGTGTGCTAGGACTAGAGATGAACTACAGTAATTTTGTAAAACGTCATGGGATAGTGCAGTATTGCATGTGGAATGCAGCAAGATTGGATTGTGGCTACATACTGATAGATATAGAGAGGTAAGTCAAGTTGGTATATTTTTTCAGGAAAAAGTCATTTTTTTCTTGTTCTTCCATGTTCCAGGTGATTGTTGATTATTCATATTTTCTTCAGGAGAGTGGTCCAGAATTTGCATGTCTGAAAGATCATATTACAATATTGTTCTAAATGAGTGATTGCATGACATCTCCATCAAGGGCAGGCAGGAGCTACTGGGCTTCATTTGTAACAACTGTGGTTATTCTTCAGTACAAATTAATGTCCCCAAAATTAGGCTGTTCTATCTGCCTGAGCACCTTAGACCTCACTTGTAGGGGTGTTCTTTGTCCTGCAGAAGCCGGGGGTTACCTTTCAGGGGCTCCCAAAACAGGACTAGTCCACGGACTTCCTGTTCAATCCTCTCCTCAAGTTCACACTTTAATATCCTGCAGATAGAGGGAGGAGACCAGTGTAATTTGCCTTGATTGCAAAGGTCCAACAGAGTCCAAGAAACTACAAGTACAATGTGCCTCACTTCTACATATAGGGATTTATGTATCCTGGAACCTTTCTTTCTTTTCATCTGTAGTTCCAAGTGCTTCTCGAAATCGCTCCCTTGTGCAGCAATTTAAATCAAAGTAGAGATTTCTAGAAGGTGTGTATCTCTGTCCTATTAAGGTATATGTCACATCATCCTTTAATCCCTCATTTGTCCCCTCTGCACAGCTTCCTGGGATTGATCAAAACTTCAAATTCAGTCTTCGCTCATTGACAAGTCTCCCGGAGCCTGTAGCTCAATCTCTAACAGACACAGTAATCTTGTTCCTTCCCTCGAAAACTTTAAAAGAGATACCTTCAGTAAAAAGTACCAGTGGTCTGGCCACCACCCATGTTTCTTTGTGAAAGGACATGCTCAGGCTTGAGAGTAAGTGTGAGTTCATTAGCTCATGCAGATTACTCCCCACCACTTTCACTCCCCTGTGCAGAGTAAGCAAGTTTGCCCAGCAGCAGAGTTGAACCCCAGAATCTCATTAAGAGCCAACTCCAGCAAACACAAAAACATGAAAAGGACATAAAAGTGTGCACATATGACAAATTCAGGGGAATATTTATACTCCATTTGCGCCGATTTTGCATATTTTCTTTTTACGTGAACCTACCTTGCGTCAATGAGATGCAAAGTAGGCGTTCCCATCTAAAAAATGGGGCTAACCCCATAGCCCCATATTTATCCCCGTGCTACAATGACGCATGGGTGGGAGGAGGGGCTATAAAATGATGCAAAGTTTGCTTTGCACCATTATTCAACACCTGGGTTAGACCAGGCGTTAGGGGACCTGCGGTTGAACACCATGGAATAGGTCCACAGGTGCCCTCCTAAAGCCCCAGGAACACCCCCACTCACACCAGATGGACACCGGAGGATGGGGGACCCCTATCCCAGGTAAGTAGGGTAAGTATAGGTAAGTCATTCTTTTTTTAATGAAAGTGCCATCGGGGCCCAACTTGGGGCCACCTGCGTGCCACAGAGAGACCCTTGTCCCCTGTGCTGGCCATTGGGGTGGTGGGCATGACTCCTTTCTTTTCTAAGACAAGGATCATGTGGTATGGATGGTTTTGCATCAGAAAATGACACTATGCTGGTTAGAGGCATTTTTTGCCACCCCCACCCTCCTAACAGCAATTGTTTTTATGCTAGTCCACCCTTAGCGCCTTATTGCACCATTCCATAAATTTGGCACCCGGCTGGTGCTATACTTTTTGACGCAAAACTGCACAAAAGCAGTTTTGCATCAAAAAGTATAAATAAGGGCCTCAATATTTATACTTTTACTCTCGACTTTTTTATTCTAGGAAAAGACAATTTAAAATGTTCTCTACATTGAGCCAATACTAAGTTAATAATGTGATGCAGCTTTCACCTATGGTGTGAATATAGTTAAGCACTATAGAGTTACATTAAAGCCTAACAAACTCACACTATAGTCAGAAAATGAGGCTATCTCTTTGTAGAAGCCCAATTACATTTTAAAGCCTGCAGACTCACTGTCCGCTCTCTGCCCTAAGGTATGTCCGTTCTCTGCCCCATCAATGTATTAATGATTCCACCTGCCACAGGCTAACTGTGTGCAGGTACCCATGGAGTTAAAAATTACTCATTCAGCTACACATGTGTGTGCACACTTGTTCATGTGAAATCAGCAGAGACACAAATCAGTTGTGCAGATGTGGACCTCATTAGTTAAAGTCAGGCACTGAAGGTTAGCACCCAAATACTTTTTTATGGAAGCTTAGATTAACTAAGATCCAGTGAGACTCACCCCACAGAAGAAAAAAACAACAGGTGGTCAAAAATAAAAAAAGTAGAAAGATATAAATTGGTGAGGACTCACCCTCTCAGAGAGATGATGTGGAATGTTGGTTGTCACTCAGAGTTTTCAATGTAGAAATATGAGTCCTGTCTTGTAGACCGACAAGTGTGTGAAGCCAAGAGCTCTTTAATCCTGGGGTAGTGTTCTTGTGTCTGCTTGGAGTTGGCAATTGTTTAGAGCTGAAAACTTCATGCAGTAATTCATTGGGTTTCTTAGCACTGTGGAGATTGATGGCCTACAACAGTGGTTCCCAATCTATTGACATCTATGGACCCCCACTTTATAAGTACTCACCCACTGAATCATTGTTGGAATCCAGGGACACCCCCAATGAGTCATTACTGAAATCTGGGGACCTAATCTGTTAATAATATTACATTTTGTAAGCAGTTACGGACCCCCTGAAGAGGCTTCATGGACCCCCAGGGGTCCCCGGACCACAGGATGGGAATCATTGGCCTATAAGGAATCCCCCTATTATTAGGTAGCAACAAAAAAACAGATCTTAAAAGGTGGACCGAAAGCTAGATGATTATCATGCAAGAGCTGATCTGCTCATAGAGAGTTCTCATTCTTGGAGTCTAAAAAAGAACAAGGGTAGCTCCCAATAATGGCAATGTGTGTTTTTGTGAGACTGAAAAGCCTAAGCATGAGTCTAAGTGAAGATGCATAGTGGTATTGATGAAAGTTGAACAGCAAATAGGTCGGGCCCATTTTGTGGAAGGTTTGTTGTACCATGCAAAGAGACAGATTTTCAAGTCCCTAGCGCCTCTTAGCGCCATACTAACTTCAAACGAGCGCCATGGTGCACCGTATTGTGAATACGGCACAAAAATAGGCGTCATTACAACATTGGTGGTAAAAGCTGCTTACCACCGTGCAGAAGACCGCCAACACACCGCCGCGGCCGCAGAATTCCGCCACAGCTATTATGACCCACAGCAAGGAATCTGCCAATATTCAGACACCCACACAAGTCCGCTACAGCAAAGGTCAGTGATAAACTGGCGAAAACAAAACCTCCACCGTCACACCAACAGAAATACACCCACACTATCACGACCCACGAATCCACGCGGCGAACTTTCAACCGCGGTATTCCATTGGCGGTACACACCGCTGCGCTCAAAATACACACACATCTCCAAAACACCACCACATTGGAAAATTCAAAATACACACACCTGATACACATACACACACCACTCCCACACACCAAATACAATATAAAACTGACAACCCACATCACCCACAAACCCCTACGACGACAATTACAGAGAGAAGGCCAGAGAGAGACACCACCATCAACAATACTAGCATCCACAGGCACACAACACCATCACCCATATAACTTCCACGCACCTCATATAACACACCACTACATATCAGCACACTTATCACCCCAAACACCACCCCACACATCACCCACACCACCCCATGGCACGGCAAAAACACCCCAGGTTCTCGGAGGAGGAGCTCAGGGTCATGGTAGAGGAAATCGTCTGGGTAGAGCCACAGCTATTCGGATCACAGGTGCAGCACACCTCCATTGCAAGGAAGATGGAGCTATGGCGAAGAATAGTGGACAGGGTCAATGCAGTGGGACAGCACCCAAGAAATCGGGATGACAGGAAGTGGTGGAACGACCTACTAGGGAAAGAGCGTTCCGTGGTCTCAAGACACCACCTTGCGGTTCAGCAGACTGGCGGCGGACCCCCTCCTCCTCCCCCACAACTAACAACATGGGAGGAGCAGTTCTTGGCGATTCTGCATCCTGAGGGCCTCGCAGGAGTAGGTGGAGGAATGGACTCTGGTAAGTCAAATCTTAACTATTACATCCCTCACCCTACCTGCATGCCATCACATACCCCCACCCTCACCCTCACCCTCACCCCATCACTCCAACTCCTCACAAATGTCCCAACATCACAAACCACCCATCCCAACACCAAGCCCTGCATGCAACAACAAAGCATGGACACACATCACTAAAGCATGTCCACTGCACATACCCATACACCCCACTAAACCATCATCACACAAGGTCCCACACAGGAATGCAAGCATTGGAGTACACGGTCACCCACCCATTGCACACCATGGCACACACAGATGTAATAAACATCCTTTTATACCCCTGCAGGACCCCCTACCCAACGTCACCGGACAGGAGGGTCCACACATGTCCACACCACCAACAGAAGAGGCCCACACTGATGACAGCACCTCTGTCCAACTGGATCTAGATGACCAGCCCAGCCCATCGGGGACCTTGGGACAGTCGGTTCCCATCACACAGTCACAGACCACTACAGAGCTACCCCCCTCTGGAAACACCAGCACAGCACCCACCCAGCGGGCCCATACCTCCGTCCCCAGGACACATCAGCAGTGTGTCCACAACTACAGGGAACCCAGGCTAACCCACCACCCCAACAACAACAGGGACCTGGGGGCAATGGCAGTGGGCACACAGTCCGGGGGACGGAGACACAGGAACACAGGGGAACTGGGAGGGCTGCTGTGCGACAGGGGGAGGACAGGCCAAGGGAACCCACTCTCCACAAGGCCCTCTCCAACATCATGGGAGCCTGGTACTGGCCAAGTTTCAGGAGACCCAGCGCCTGCAGGAGGAACAGTATTTGGGCTTCAGGGAGGAACTCAGAGCCATCAATTCCACCCTGGACACCATCGTAGGGGTGCTGAAGGAAGTACTCAACACCAGGAGGGACACTGTGGCACTACAAGGGCCCCCTGACACTAGCCTGGACGATGAACTGCCCACCACCTCCGCCGGTGCTAGTGGACAGGAGGCACCACCACAGGACCACCACACCAGCACCACACCCCCTGCAGAGGGAGAACCACCTCGCAAACGGTCCCTGAGATCCAGGACAAAGACAGAGAACGATGCCAAGACCCCCGCCATGAAATGAGACCACCCTGAATGTCATCCTTCTGACCCACTTTGTCACCCTGTCCATTCTTAAACTGCCCCAGCTCCACTTCCTATGCCCATTTGGGCAATGCACCTGTGAGACTGATAGCCTGGACTCTGCCATGGACATTCCTCCGCCATCACCCCTCACCATTTTGCTACCCCCTCCAATATTGAGCACTAAAATAAACACCCTTACAGCACAAAACAATCTGGAGTCAGTCTGTGATTTCGGAATAGTGTATTAGCAATTACAGTGTCAAAAAGCTCTTTCATTTGTAATGTCAACATACCTATGTCACACAGCTGTAGTCCATGATGAATCAAAGCAGAAGTCACACTGTGGGACACACATCTGTGAAATCATAAGGGAAAGTGACAACTCAGTTACCATACACTGGGTGAAAACGACAGACAGTAGAGAGGTAGTAGTGTTAAAGTACATGTAGTAGGCAGGTTTGTATTCTTACCTGTGTCTCACTGGAAATATTGCTGGATCACTGAGTCCCTGTTGTCCATGTCTTCTTCCGCTGCTTCCTCATCTTCACTGTCCACAGGCTCCACAGCTGCAACAACACCGCCATCTGGACTATCCTCCTGCAGAAAGGGCACCTGTCGTCGCAAAGACAAGTTGTGAAGCATACAGCAGGCCACGATGATCTGGCACACCTTCTTTGGTGAGTAGAATAGGGATCCTCCTATCATATGGAGGCACCTGAACCTGGCCTTTAGGATTATCCGCCGGGTACGCCCATGTGCCTCATTGTAGCGTTCCTCTACCCTTGTCCTGAGATTCCTCACTGGGATCAGTAGCCATGACAGGTTGGGGTAACCAGAGTCACCTGCAAATGGCGAGGGACAACTGTTAGACACACATTAACCTGTAGGGATATCCCCAGACCCAGACAACCATTCCCACTGTCTTGCTTCCAGGTGCTCACCTAATAGCCACACACGGTGCCTCTGGAGTTGACCCATCACATAAGGGATGCTGCTATTCCGCAGGATGTAGGCGTCATGCACTGAGCCAGGGAACTTGGCATTAACATGGGAGATGTACTCGTTTGCCAAACATACCATCTGTACATTCATGGAATTGTAACTCTTCTGGTTTCTGTACACCTGTTCACTCCTGCGGGGGGGGTACCAAAGCCACATGGGTCCCATCAATGGCACCTATGATGTTGGGGGATATGTCACCTTTCACTGTAGGCAAATCCTCCACCTGAGGGAAAACGATGTAGCTCCACATGTGTTTCAGCAGGGCAGACAACACTCTGGACAACACGTTGGAAAACATAGGCTGGGACATCCCTGATGCTATGACCACTGTTGTTTGAAATGACCCACTTGCAAGGAAATGGAGCACTGACAGCACCTGCACTTGAGGGGGATTCCTGTGGGATGGCAGATAGCTGACATCAGGTCTGGCTCCAGCTGGGTACACAGTTCCTGGATTGTGGCACGGTCAAGCCTGTAGGTGATGATCACGTGTCTTTCCTCCATTGCCGAAAGGTCCACCAACGGTCGGTACAGTGGAGGATGCCGCCATCTCCTCACATGTCCCAGCGGACGGTGCCTATGAAGGACAACAGCGAGCACAGAGTCAACCAACTCAGAGGTACATACCCACAGCTTACACAGAACACCATTCATACACAAAAAGTGGCCTGTTTGTGTGTTGAGTCTAGGCCTAGGTATGTGTGACGCAGTTGAAAATTAAGCCATGTGGGCCCCTGAAATGGCGACTGCCTGACCTGTAAAGTGGGACAATGGGATGTGAGGTAACTGCAATGGCGTTGAACACCGTCGTGGTAGGCGGTCGAAGACCGCGGCACAATGCTGCATTGGTTAACATTGGAACCTATGGGTCCCAGGAGCCAATGACGATGTACGCCAGTGGTGACGGTACGCACCGCTGCAGACGTGACCGCCATTTTCTATCTGTTCAATCACTCGATACCTGATCTTCGACAGGAGAGGACCTACACTGCAAGTGCTGCTGTGACCTAGGTCTGGAAAAGACAATGGCTCGAGTGTCTGGGGAAAGGGCTCCTGCCTTCACATCAGAGGAGTTGGTTAAACTCGTGGCTGGGGTCCTCCCCCAGTACACGCTACTCTACGGTCCTCCAGACAAACAGGTAAGTACACTGGGAGCATTCTGTATGGGCTATTCCTGTGTGGAGAGGGGTGGATGTAAAAAGGAAGGGGGTAGAGTGCTGCATGCATGAAACGACAGTGAGTGCATGTGCCATATGGTAAGGGTAGGGATGGGGGCCAATGACTGTGACGGTGCAGTTGGTAATAAGTTTCTCTTTCCCCTGTACAATTCATGTAGGTCCGCGGCCACCAGAAAAAAGATATTTGGCGTGCCATCGCCAAGGACGTCCGGACCCTGGGGTCTACCACAGACGGAGGACCCACTGCCGGAAAAGATGGGAGGACATTTGCCGATGGAGCAAGAAGACGGTGGAGGCTCAGCTAGGGATGGCCTCCCAACGTGGGAGGGGTGCCCGTCGCACCATGACCCCCCTGATGTTCAGGATCCTGGCGGTGGCGTACCCAGAGTTGGATGGGTGCTTGAGGGCATTACAGCAGCCACAAGGGGGTAGGAACACTCTCATCCTGCTGAATTTGCACACAGTGGAGGTGTCTGGGTGGGGGAGGTGGGCTGTGGGTTTCCCTAGGCCAGGGCAAGTTCCGTAGGCAAGGTCCCTCTGTAAGGCAGGCCATGTGGCACCCCACCCCACCTCTGTAGAGTGCCAAGTACACCTAGTCATGCCCCTGTGTCATCCATGTGTGCAGATGTCATCCATAGCCTAGTAGGCTATTTCCCAGGAATTGAACAGTGGAGCCCAAGAGCACGGCGTAGTGCAGGGGGCTTCTGTGTCTGTCGTGTCCGCCAACGGTAGCGGTAATGCATGCACTCAACATGTCTTTCTTCTGTCGTCCCCCCCCTTTTTGTGTTCTCCCTGTTCTTGTGTGCATTAACATCATCAGGTGGAGGAGCAATGGCACCGGAGCACGAGGGGGCTGCATCCCACATAGCCATGGAGGGCCACAGTACGGACTCGGACTTCACCAGTGGGACCGAGGGCGAGGGGAGCTCCACAGCGGGGACAGGAGCTGAGACCAGCGACACCGACTCGTCCTCTGATGGGAACTCCTTTGTGGTTGCGGCAACATCTGTGCCCCCCCATCTACAGGTACAGCCGCCACTCCCCTACCAGCACCGTCCTCCCAGCAGCCCCTCAGCCTTTGCCCCGTGGGAGGGTGGGCATCACCTTCGCCCCAGGCACCTCAGGCCCTGCCCCAGTCACCCCTGCTGCCCGCAGTGAGGAGGCCATTGACCTCCTCAGGTCCCTCACTGTTGGGCAGTCTACCATTTTGAATGCCATCCAGGGTGTCGAAAGGCAGTTGCAACAAACCAATGCATTCCTGGAGGGCATTCATTCTGGTCAGGCGACCCTTCAGCAAGCTTTTCAGACTCTGGCCTCAGCACTGATGGCAGCCATTGTCCCTGTGTCTAGCCTCCCCCCTCCAACTTCCTCCACCCAGACCCAATCCCCTGTACCCCAGCCTATCTCAAGCACACCTACAGACCAGCATGCACACACGTCAACACACAAGGGAAGCTCAGGCAAACATAAGCACCACACATCCCACAGGCACTCATGCAAGCATCACACACATGCAGACACAGCAACATCCACTGCCTCCACTGTGTCCCCCTCCTCCTTGTCTCCCTCCTCCCTTCCAGTCTCGTCTACACTCACACCTGCATGCACTACATCTACACCCACTACTGCCATCACCAGCACACACACCACCACACCCCGTACACGTGCAGTCACCACTCCCACTACCATTCACACGTCCCCTGTGTCCTCTCCCAGTGTGTCTGTGACGCCACCTCCCAAGATACACAAACGCAGGCACACACCCACCCAACAGCCATCCACCTCACGACAGCCTCCAGCGCAAGCACCTTCACTCAAAGTCAGCAAACGAACACCTCCTACAACAACAACCTCTTCCTCCACTCCCAAACCCCTTCCAGCTACCCGTCCCAGTGTTTCCCAAAAACTTTTCCTGTCCAACCTTGACCTCTTTCTCACACCTCCCCTAGACTGGGTGTCTGTCTCCCAGTTCCTGAACTAGCACCTCAGCCACAACATCTCCGGGACCAGTGGTGCCTGTAGTCACCAGAATCTGGAGTGCACCGGCCACCAGGGCAGCCAGTGTGGCACGGAGCCACAGCACGGACAGTCCCCCACCTGTGAAGCATCAAAAGTTGGCCAGTGCCCGGTGGGAGAGGGGGAAGACTCCAGCTACCAAAGCCACTCCCAGGGGTCCCGGTGGGAGTGTGGAGTCAGCTGCAACACCTTCCAAGGTGGGGAAGGGCCACAAGAAACCAGCAAAGTTTGGGAAGAGCAGCAAGGCGGAGGAGACCACCATCATTCCCGCTGCCCAGGAGGCCACCGCCATCATCCCCGCTGGGCCAGAGAGGACCGCCAGCACAAGCCCCGCTGGGCTAGAGCGGACCGCCAGCACAGGCCCAGCTGGGCTAGAGAGTACCGCCAGCACAAGCCCCGCTGGGACAGAGAGGACCGCCAGCGCAAGCCCCGCTGGGACAAAGAGGAAGGCCAGCAGCTGAGTCACTGCAAAGGAGCCCGCCGCTCCAAGCACCTCTGAACGGGGCACCGCCACTCCAAGCACCGCTGAACAGGGCACCGCCACTCCAAGCACCGCTGAACAGGGCACCGCCGCTCCAAGCACCGCTGGCCCATGAGCGCCATGAGCGCCAAGGGCACTGACGCTACTGAGTCTGTCACAAGCAGGATGAAGCACTCTGGGCACAATGCCCCCTCCAGAACAAGTGGAGAGATACATCCATAACCTCTGTCCTTAGCAGGAGGAAGCACTCTAGGCACAATGCCCTATCCAGAACCAGTGGAGAGATACATCCACTACCTCTGTCCTTAGCAGGATGAAGCACTCTGGGCACAATGCCCCCTCCAGAACCAATAGAGAGATACATCCAGTACCTCTGTCCTTAGCAGGATGAAGCACTCTGGGCACAATGCCACCTCCAGAACCAGTGGAGACTGTCATCCACTACCTCTGTCCTTAGCAGGATGAAGCACTCTGGGCACAATGCCCCCTCCAGAACCAGTGGAGACTGTCATCCACTACCTCTGTCCTTAGCAGGATGAAGCACTCTGGGCACAATGCCCCCTCCAGAACCAGTGGAGGCTGTTATTCACTTGAGAGACTGTGGCTTTGCACTCCCCAGGATTGAACAGTGGGCATGTGGCCCCCTCATGGATTTGGTGTTGTGCACTCAACGGCTGAGGTGCCCCCCCTTTCCCTCCCCCGGAGGTGCCTGTTTTCTTGCTCTCTGATGCCCCTGCAGTGTTCTCTCCGTCATGGTCGGGGATCATTTGTGGGCCTCGCCCATACCGTGTGGGCCCAGTGTTCCACGGACTTAATTGGAGCACTACCTGGACTACTATGCTTGGAGTATATTTTGTTTATGGTGTACATATATATTTTTGAATACTTGATTTGAATATATTACAATGGTCACACTCATTTTCTTTTGTCTTTGCATTCTTCCGTGGGGTTGGGGGGTGTAACTATTATGTATAAATATGTATTAGTGTGTGTGTTGTAGTGGGTGAGGGTAGGGGCGGGGGTGTTGTGTGTGTGTGTCCCTGTTTTTTCCCTCCCCCGTGTCGTAGGTGCAGTACTCACCGTGGTCTTCTTCGCCGGCGTTCGTGCTCCTGGTAGAGGAGCAGGAAGACTATTGCAGGGAGAATTTGGAGTTCTGGCTCCATAGTGTCCTGGTTCCTCGTGGGGTGTGTAGAGGTGAGCGTTTTCCCTTCAAAATCCTGTTTCAGCTGTGTTTTTATCCGCGGTGAATCCGCCCCGGAAATGGTGTCGGATTGGTAGGTTGTGATACTGTGGGCGTTACTTTGTCCTCCGCCTGTCTGTTGGCGGTGACCGCCAAGCTGTTTGTTTGTACGGCCGTGGCGGTCGGAGTGTTAAAGTGGCTGTCTTTGTCGGTGGTTTCCTCCACCGTCGTAATTGCAAATTTTTTACCGCCGGCCGGTTGGCGGTCTTACCGCTGCTTTAACACCGACCGCCAGGGTTGTAATGACCACCATAGTGTTGTTAGAGGGGTGCAGGGGTGCAACAAATGTGGCACATAAAAGCTGCTGCGCCACTTTCTATTAAATTGGCCAAAGCACTTTAAAATAATGCTTTTGGAGATGGAATGCCAGTGAACAGAGGATAAGTTGAACGAAACAGGCACATACTGTTGGACACCAAAACTAATACAGGTTATAGCATGGTAAATCATTAGCAAGGATAGCAGGAGGCAGTGGGTCTGATCAAAGTAGAATTCAAGATGCTTGACTTCCTAGACAGGTGTGGGAGCATAGGCCATTTCTGCTGGCAACACAAAGGACCTCATTTTGATCATCATTCAACTCAAGAGAGTTGCCACTAATCCAGAAAACCACAACATTACAGATAAATTGGAATTTGAATTTGATAACACTGCAAATCCTGAGGCTAGGCCTCTGTGCGTTTAACGCAGGTAACACCCTGCACAGGATTCTCACAATAAAGAATGCACTTTGTATCACTTGGTTAATGTGGGACTGAACGAGAAAATGGAGTCCATGATTTTGCCTTATGTCTTTATTTCTCTGGGGGTGTTTGAGGGACGGCTAATTTCCTTGCAACAGGCAGAAGTGGCATCATACATTTAACATGTTACACATTACCACATACATTTAACATGTTCCACATAACCACATATAAGGTCCTCAGTTTTTGAAACGTTGATCTCCCAGTAATTTTGTAGCATTGAAGTGCCTAGAGCGCTTCACGATTTAGTGCGTCAGGACATGTTCATCTTTCATATCCACATCAGCCCAGAAATTGAGCTTCGCACTTAGGGCCATATTTACACTTTTTTCAAAAATTAGCGCCGGCTAACGCCATTCTGAAGCGCCATGCGGGCGCCGTATTTAATCAATGACGTCAGCCGGCGTTAGCCGCCGGCGCTGCCTGGTGTGCGTGGAAAAAAATGACGTACACCAGGCAGCGCCGGCGTAGGGGGATATGGGGCTTGGGCATCAAAAAATGGGGCAAGTCAGGTTGAGGCAAATTTTTCACCTCAACCCGATTTGCGTCATTTTTTTTCACTCCCAACCCCCATAGAAATGACTCCCGTCTTAGCAAAGACAGGAGTCATGTCCCCTTGCCCAATAGCCATGCCCAGGGGACTTCTGTCCCCTGGGCATGGTCATTGGGCATAGTGGCATGTAGGGGGGCACAAATCAGGCCCCCCTATGCCACAAAAAAAAAAAAAATGACTTACCTGAACTTACCTTAATGTCCCTGGGATGGGTCCCTCCAGCCTTGGGTGTCCCCCTGGGGTGGGCAAGGGTGACAGGGGGTGTCCCTGGGGGCATGGGAGGGCACCTCTGGGCTCCTTCAGAGCCCACAGGTCCTTTAACGCCTGCCTTTTCCAGGCGCTACAAAACGGCGCAAAAGCGGCAGTACGTCATTTTTTTTGACCCGCCCACTCCCGGGTGTGAATTTTGCCCGGGAGTGTAAATACGGCGCACATGCCTCGGAGTCAATTTTTTTGACGTGAAAGCCTACCTTGCATATCATTAACGCAAAGTAGGTGTCCACGCTAAAAAATTACGCAAACTCCATGGACTTTGGCGCTAGACGCGTCTAACGCCAAAGTATAAATATGGAGTTAGTTTTGCGTCGGAATTGCGTCAACAAAAACGACGCAATTCCGGCGCAAACGGAGTATAAATATGCCCCTTAGCATCGCCAGAAGCTTGGCATTCGATCTGTTTTCGTGTAAATGCAAAGGAAATAAGTACCACGCGAATCAACAAGTTGTACTATATTTTTAGATATCGTGCACTGAACTGCATAAGGCGCTGGAGTCCCAGAGTTGAGGAAATAAGAGCGAGAGAGCTTTAGGTAAAGGTACTTCTGTAATGTTCTAGCGACCAGATCGTGCTGTGGAGAGGGGCTCTAGTTTTCTCCAGCAGACACTTTTGAAATGTGGACTTTGAAGGGCTGGTGAGAGAAAGGGTGTTCACCGAGGTGTCATTACCCAATAAATCAATTCTGTCTTTAATCCTCTGTTTTTGTGTGCATCATCACTGCGTCTTTGGTTATTTTTTAACACGCGTGATGCTAACAGAATGAATATTAAATGGTCACAGTAATCTATTGATTTCAGTTTACTGACAGACATAAGTAGTCTTTGATGTATTGATGCTATTTAAAATAGTGACGATTACACTGCGGGCAACTGGTCATCAATTAATGGGATTGTACCTCTCAATACAATATTTTTATGCAACTATGTTTAAACAACTATGTATATAAAAAATAAGCACAATACATACAACATTAACATTAATATAGCGTAAAAATTTACTATGATTATAAGTCCGAACCTAAGAGGGAAAGAAATGACCGACATTTGAACTTTCTTACTTATGGAAACATCAATGTCAGTTGAAATGATTTTTGCTTTAAATAAATGTAATTGTTAACATGGTCTGGCAAGTCAATTGTTTCAAACAAACAATGTGGATATATGTACAAAAAATCTTCACTTATCAGTTGTAATAACATTGTAGAAAAAATCAATTTCTATGTGCAAGTAACCAAATCTCATAACAAGGAAACAACACTTTTTCATTGTTCAAAAGCTTCAAAGAATCAGCAAAAAAAGTAATTGTAATTGCGTTTATATTTTGTCTTTTCCAATGCAATAACAATGCATCCGCCTCGAGTATTGAATTCCGATAAACGAGTTGGATAATAGATAAAAGCTAAGGTCTACAACGTTCGTTTTGCCTTATGTTCTAGGAAATATGTGTTACAGTCCCATTACTGAGATGTTAACCGTATTAGCTTTTGTGCCAAAATGATTAAGTGGTCTAACTAAAAACTGAAAATGTTTTTTTTTTTCTATGATGTTCTGGTTGTGGTTTCAAGATAGTTGTTAACGATCCACGGACCGAGACACATCTTTGAGAAATATGGCTTCATGTGTTTGTTTATTGGATGTTTATATAAGATTGTCATTAATCACTTTTCTGCAAAGCTTCTTTTTTTACATTCAGGGCACTTTGTGTTTAAGCCTTTGTAACACTTTTCCTTAAAAGATATCCATGCCAATAGTGCATATTTTCACCCACAGATGTGGGGAAATGTAAAGCTGACCAGAGGATGTGAATAACATCGTGGATATCTATTCACCAGAGTACTAGGGGTAGGGGAGTGACATTACTCACCATTTTACCTCAACTTCCTCACAGGAAGTGACATCATAGGAACTTTGATCCCGAAACCTTTGGCTTTAGACCCGTTAAGTGATGTCTTACAACCTTTACAATGATGACACTTGGCCTGAGTGGCAGGGAGCGAAGCACATGAGCCCAAGTTCTTCCGGGAAGGGTATGAGTAGGGTTCTCTGCTGCCAAGAAAATGTTGTTGTGCCAAATAGCGCTTTGTAAAGCACAATTTTTACATAATTTTACAAATAAAATAGGCCCTGAAAGTGCACTCATTAAATATTCAGATCGTTGATGGTCAATCAGGCCAATGAAATCAGATGCTCTCCACAAGTTGGCCATATAATTTTTAAAATGTCCACAGTGTGCCCATATATGTCAAAATTATCTTCAGATTTAGCAGTTTCTCATAGTTGCCCCTCCATAAGCCATGAATCCTAAGGCCAAAAATCACATAGGATGTTCCAGTGTCAGAATTTTGTCTTTCGTGCTGTCCATAGAGCATAAATGGCACTTATGTCAAAAGTATTTTCTAGTATGTCTCGACCCACTTTTTGTCATTTGCCCCACCTACCTTTATGACACAGTTTCACTGTTGCAATTTCTTACTGTGGGGCTGGTACCCAATGTGCCAGCAACAGCATTTTGCCATGGGTGCCCTTGCCCATTATCTCATCTAGTATATCACCACCATCATTTTTATACACTCTCTGCCAAGAAGTACCATCTGTGTGTCTGCAGCAGCATTTTTTCATGTGTGTTCCCAGAAGCTAATTATCTCCTCTAGGATGCTAGTGCAAATGTTTAGCACAGGATCCTGTCACAATACAAAATTACCTCCAGTATGTCAATGACAGATTTGTTGCCTTAGTGCCTTCATAAGCCAAGAATTACCTTCGGTTTGCCAGGGGTAACAGCAGTCTTGTAAGCATAAAAATACATTCTCACTCACACTCATATTCATTCACTCACACTCAGTCTCAGTAGCTCACATTCACCTTTGCCCTCAATCATGCTATCTGACTCACTCATACTTTCTGACTCTTGTTCTTACCCTCACTCACTCACTCTCAGTCCTTCTTATTCTCAATCACAACTACACTCACCCCTTGTTCCTCTCTCATTCTCATTCTAACAAAGTAAGGGGTGTTATGGGAGAACTGGTGCTCATATATATTCCACACTATTTCTCCCTCTTCTCTCTCATTAGTTACAGTGTTCAGAAGGAGGATGTCCACCCTGCACCTTCTACTAACCCAAATGTTATAACATGATCCAATGCCTCAAGCACACACAGAAAGATCCAAAAGCAAAGAGCTCTTTATAAGACATCAAATGTCCACTCAAGTTCAGAGGTCCATTCTTTCTCTGGATTCTTCATCCTTTGCCAACACGTTTCCTCGATTGGGCGTTTTGCCCATACATCTTCATCAGGGCTAGAAATTTACATCGCTTTTTTTTTACAGACCAAATACAGATCTTCCATAGTATAAACAAAACACCCTGTGTCATTTAAATAAGTGAGCATGCCAAGTTCCAAGTTTATCCTCTGATGGGAGCCCACAAACAACATAAAGTTACATTAATTCATAAACTATTGTGTCACATACCAATTGCCCCTCCATCACATTTCAAAACTTCAATGAGTCCAAATGACCCTCAACATTACACTCCAAAAACCAAAGGAGATGAAATCCCAACTGTGTACATCAACAAAGCATATTTCTTTGTGTCATAACACCTATCTCAAACACCAGTCCTGTGTCTCGTCACCACTCCACCATATGGCGCACTACATTGTTCTTAAATTCAGAATATACAAAAGAAGCTCAGAAAAGGCACTGGTGTAAGATTGTCCTTTACCCTTCTCAATATTCAGGGCAGAAAGCCTCTGATAACGCGTCCTCTATGACAATTTATTACACATCAGGACTCGTTTTAGGCAAATTAATCTTTTGACCCAGTTGAGAGACACCTTAGGACGAGATAGCTAATCAGTATGTCAATCAATACGTCGGTAATGCTATCAATATTTATCACAACAATACATTTCACTTTAGTCAAAATCATTAATTAATTCAAGATTCTACCATGACCTTGCAGTCACGAATAACCACACCAGTTTAGTAGAATTTTATGAGTTTTATTCCCTATTGGTTACAATTCTAAAAGCAGATGCGTTAATCTCAAAGCCAAGAAACATAATAGCATAGTCACGCAACTTTGATAAGATTTCATTAAGGCGAGAATCACAAACATCAGAACATAACACGGCGTGAACATAGATCAATTTAGCAGAGTGTCAATAATGTGTCAGTTCAACAAAGCATAGATTCAGTCATTTGTCTATTTGCGTCAGTTTAGTGAATACCTGTTCTAACCGCTAATTAGCATTGGCATGTTGGGCTTCATGCAAAACAATTTAGAACACCAATTTGGAAAACATCTAACTATGGTCTCTGTCAAAAGTAAGCAGTTGGTAACTAGAAAGGAAAAGCAAACAGACAAATCACAAACGCATTGTCATAATTACCCTCCAAGGTTTAGGTCAGTGCACAGGTTCAGTCTTCGTCTTCAGGACATCAGTTGATTCACTATCAGTCAGAACTCAGCTCCGGGGCAAAAGGGGCCACTTCCCTCATAAGGAGGTAGAGTGTAAAAATGAGCAATCTAAGGAAGAGGATGGTTATAAGTAAACCAATAAGTAAGTCACCAAACAGAGTGACAAAGTATCTGGATAAAATCAATAGGATTCCCTACCTAATTCTAAATGGCCCCTGTGTCATGGGTTTTTATCCCTTTTTCTTTGTACATTCCCCTGAAATTCTATTGGATCTTAGTTATACCCCACTATCTTTGCCCAACAAAAAGGTGGATTATGTCATTATTCTTTCACCCCATATTATTTTACAAGCTTCTCATTGGTCCTTATGTTCGATGTCTTCAGAGGTAGCACGTCCGATAAGATTTCATCTTTCTGTAATTCTTTGCACATCTTTTGGTCAGTAGCTCCATTGTCTTTACCGGTTTGAACGACCTTGTACATTACATGAATCTACACTGTTGCATTTTGTCTAATATCATTCTAAAAGCAATGAAGAATTCATGGGAACGGATCTGCTATGGGTACATTCAGCTTCTAGTTTGAAGAAAACAAGGGGTCATGTCCTTTTGCGAGTCAGCACACTGCAAGATAGGAAAATACATTTAATATGAGAGCCAGGCAGCTAAGCTTCGGCTCACGCTAACTTAAGGCCTACAAGGATTTCAGCACAAATTCAATAATACAATCATTAATAATTAGTATAAACTTATTCAGTATAACAATTTCTAAACATTTTAGTCATTATTATTAGTCCACGTATACATTGGTGGCCACTCCCCGTGGTCACATTTCAAGTGCACGTTTAAGCAAAATTTACTACATCTGTTTCTATGCGGCATTATCACACATTAATTTATAAACATTTCATGTTAATATAGATTATATAAACTACGCTCTCTCACCTCTTTACTCAGTACAAATTAGTGATTTCTGTCAAAAACATTAAGGACACATTCTTATTTTAAAGTCACCACAAACTCGAATTTCAACTTATTACAAAAAAAAACTCTCTCACTCACCAAAAGTCTGCAAATCTGCTCTCATAATCTGCTTTGTTTGAGATGTGTATGTTTATATTTCTTTACTAATCCAATCTGTAAAAACATGATTTTGTTATATTTATTGTACCTTAATCAAATATGTATATTCAATATTAAAGTTCTTTGTCCTACTATCCATTTTTACTTACCGAATGTCTAAGCTCTCCGCCCGTGCCTTATCAAGAGCGTATTCACTGTGAGTCCCAGTGCTCACTATGGCCCCCATCTTTATTTTCATAACAATCAGCTTGCCCAAAGCAGCCCGATCAAAAACTGACTTACGCCGTGCCAAGTGTATATGACCACCATTTTACAATGGCAACCACATTGTACAAAGATATACTAACAACCTCTACAATCGTGAGACCATGACTAACCACCTTCCTAGCCGATTAAAATCTTTATAAATACACCTTCAAACATTCCTATTCATGTGTATATACACCGAGTATACCTGGTAATTCTTCCCAGTCTCTATGCAAGGCTGTTATAATTACAACGTGAAGATCGTCACACTTAGCACCTATTTCAGCCACCATCTTTAGTATCTTTACAATAGCAGGTTTAATGTATCCACACCGTAACGGCTGTAAACTCCAGCGTCTTTACAAGCTGTCATCTTCAGTTTCATCTAAATCGATATGTCTAGTTATTAAGTAAAACCCGCTCTTCAAATAATTTCTTAAGTGGCTGCCATATTGTAATATTTCAGGTTGCTAATTAATTCTAATGATAAAAGTGTCACCATGTTTCCAATTCCTCCATGGATAGGACCAAACTGCCAAACCTAACATACCAATTATCAACCTTAACTCAAGCATTGTAGGTAGTAATAAGGCCTGAATATATAAGTTCAAATCTAAATAGAACTAGTTTCCACCCTTAGGTTTTACACTACTGTAGTGATTATAAGTCAATCACTGATCTTTCTGAGTAGTCCCATTACTGTGATGGGGGGCATATGACACATTACGAAGCTAAGTATAAGTCACAAAAGAGTATTCATTCAATCTCCCAAGAAATGCTGAAGTTTAAGGACACTGTCCAACCCTTGTTCTACTGCACATGATCTCATTATCCACAAAGCTTCTCTATGCCTTAACTCCAGTTCCCTATTTCCACCCAAGAGTTCCTGTTTAACTGGTCTATTCCAAAAGATGTAAACAATCTAGGTGTACCCTGTTCTGTACATTCCAAGGCATGAAACAATAATGGATATTTCACACCACCTTTTTTCAGTGCTCTCATGAGCTTTCCATTTCTGTCCTTGAAGGTACTTATTGTTCTCCACAGATATATTCGATCACATTTGCCTCTGTTTCACATTTCTCACTTATGTATCTTTCAAAGGTGCCTCATTATCATTTCTTTCTCACCTGCCTCTCCTTCTATTTCTGTCTCACTTAACTGTGTCTTTCTCATCTGAATGTCTGTCACGTCTCTCACCTGTCTTCCATTCTCTGGCTTTCTGCAGTCTCTTTTGAGTCGGTCTCCATCTTAATCACCTCTGTCATTGGTTTCTCACACCAATGTCTTCTAACAACTGTCTCCTCATCCATCTCAGCGGTTTATTTCTCCCATGTCAATCTCTCTGTCTCACTCTCACACCCATGCACAAATCTTAACTTCTCTGTGCCTCACCTGTGTGTGAGGCGTCTTTTTCCCTTCTTCATATCTCTGTAGTTTACCTAGTTACCTCTTGTCACTTCCTTATTTACCTTTCCACTGGAAATGCTCAAAGGCAGCCAAACCTCCAATCAGAAGCCTTCTTGCGTGGCCCACTCAAGCAACAATTATAAATATGTTGCAAGTTTATTTTATTTTCTCTGTAAGCATACAGTGCTGACACTACAAAACACTTTAAAGACAGTTAAGGCCCCAGGCCAAAACCACCAGTGTGTGAATAAAGGCAGAATTGTTTCATTGCAGTGTTGGTTATGCCAGCCTAAATTTCCAGTTTGCTGCAGGCTAAGATGAGTTTAAAAAACTAATGAAAACCTTTTTATCTTGTGATTCCAGTAATTCTTTAACAATCTCTAAAGCCTGGGGTCTGAGGAGCACTATCTGGAGCCACATGGGGAAAGCCAGGGCACGCAATTGCGAACCCAGGTGACCCGTAAATGACAACTATGATTTTACATTGGAGGAGCCAAAGTATGATTGTTTAAAAAATTAGGGAACCTGATTTTTTCTCCAACAGATGGCATCAACAATAAGCTTTGATTCCAAGGTTGGTCTACTCCCAGCTTTCAGAAACAGGCAGAGCAGGAAAACATTCTTACTCATGTTTATGCAGTTTTCTAAGTGGGGATCAATATTTCCTATTTTTGCATTTCCACCCGCATGCAATACATGAGAAGGAAATGTGTGAAACCCATTAACGAAAGCTATTCATTTCTAAAATCCATTCGAAGTTCTGAATTCTGTTTACATTCCTTGAGGACTTCCCAAAGCCACTAATCATTGAAAAAAATAGTGAAGGCTAGTGTAAAAAAGACAATAAGACTTTTAGCTCTTTTTGCACTAAAGCCTTGTTTATAAACAAATAGCATACATTTCTGTGCACCAGACTCTTACAGTCGCAGAATGGAACCTGAAAACACTAGGACACTAACAGCTTCATAATAAGTAGCCCTCGGTGTAATTTTATGGCAACACCGGAGGCTCCTATTATGCATTTCTTTTCTTGTTTAATTCAATAGCAGCAGTCCAGACAGTAAAAACTACAACTCCCAAAAGGCAAACAAATGTGGCCAATTGGAATAACCATGTAGTCCACATGATCTGCACCAATCACAGGCCAGCATACTACTAAATACTCATCTTGACAGTGAACAGCCTTCTTTTCTTACTGCTTGCAGTCAAGATAAGTATATTTAAGGAATTTAATTATTTTTTCTATTTGCATATCTAACTGTGCATTTGTATGCGCGCTGCCCTCCTCGCGCTTATTCTGATACATCCTTGCTCCCAGAATGGCTTGTAGCCGCACTCCTTATCGCGCTTCCTCTTGCGTGCGCCTCTTCACTTAGAACTTTTGACGTTTCTCTCACCGCAGTTGCCATTTCCAGACAACGGTTGAGAGTTCCTTTGCCGGCTTTGCAGTTTTGTCTTTCCGCTTAGTTTCATCAGCATTTTTATTACCTGCACACACGAGTCAATGGACGTTTTCCTTTCGCTTGTTTGCTTTTCCTCTTGCTGGGCCCTCCCCTTTTCTCCGCCCACAGGTGGAGCTAGGATAGTTTTTCCTCCCGCTGAGGAAAATTAACCCTTTCCCAGCCAGACAGTTTTGATTCTACAGTTTGCTTTCTGTTTTTCATGGAAATGGATAGATCTCTTATTTCTAGGGCCATAAATGAGGAGGAGGTGGTTATGCAAGAACATTTAAGTGACTTTATTCAAAGTTCGATGGAACAGGCTGTTTCTACCTCAATAAATACAATTTCAAAAAATTTGGAAAATTCTGTTTTAAGCTTAGTATCTAAGATGATTTTGGCCCAGTCTGCGGGGGATAGCAGAAAATGCCCATTATCTAAAAACCTTCCCAAAGTGACTTTATTGGTTGGTGAGGGTTCCTCACAAAAGACAGAGAACGCGGCTCCTCATAGGCCTCCCTTACGGGAGGGGTCCTTAAAAGACAACAAATTGTCTCTCAAATGTACAAAGAAATCCAAGCACGTTTCTTCTCCTATTATTATATCAAATGTTATGGATACAGATGATGACATCCAAGATAGTGACTCAGATGCAGACAAATCTTATAACGATAATGGGAACATTTGTCTTCCCCCTCCTCCTAAAAAATTGAAACTTTCTGCACAAGAGGCGTCAAAACCTCTAATAATTACTGACACGGAAGGGGTCCCTATATTTGACCCAAATGATATACACCATCCACACTCTACGGAATGGTTCCCTGCAGAACATGTTGGGGATTATGTGGCTTCTAGATTGTGCACTCCCCTGGATAAACAAACTAGGGCAAAACTACGCTCGGAGTGCCCCTGTCCTTCCCTGCACTCAACGATTACTACTACTCCCTCCATTGATCCTTCCCTTCATACCTTTTTTACCAAGTTTGGTAAGGATGTCCGCAAGGGTGCGGATAAGGCATGGTCCACATACCAAGACATATTTTTTAACATTGTGGGTCCGTTGACTCACATTTTCGATTTTGTCAGAGACAGCTTGTTTGGAAGATTCTTCCATTAACCCAGTGGATTTGTCTTTATGGGTTCAATGTGCCACATGTCTTTTGGGGAATGCCAAAGCTGCAATCACGTACGAGCGCAGGAAAGGCCTTCTTCTCAAGCTTGACCCCAAACTTGTAAATCTGTCTGTTTCGGATCCTGGCATCAAGGTGGAAGGGCTCCTTTTTGGGGATTCCTTTAAAAAGGAACTCAGTAAATGTGTAGCAGCTTTCGGTTCTTTGGACAAGGCCCAACAATCCCTTAAATTTTTTTTTGCCAATCTGGTTTTTACCAGGGCCTGCAGAGGCAGGAACCGCTTTGCTGGCTGCTCTTGCAACAACTAGTGTTCCTGTGGTGCATACAGCTCATCATACCGAGAATACAGACCGTAGTTCTGCCCACAGAGAGGCTGTGGTTTCCGCAACAAGGGCAACAGACATTCCAGATTCTCGTCCCAACCCGGTAAGTCACCCTTCTAGCCTTCCTTCTGTAGGAGGTTGTCTTTTATTATTTCTACCAAAATGGCAGTCGATCACTGCGGATCCATGGGTTCTAAACACGATACATGGTTATTCTATACAGCTTTACTCAAAGCCTGTTCAGTTGGTACTTCCTCACCCTCCCCAGTTCTCTGTGGATATGGCAAATCTAATTTCGATGGCAATCCAATCTCTTCTTCAAGAAACAGCAATTGTCCCTTGTCGTCTCGACCATTTGGGTTTCATCAGTTCTTGTTTTTCTAGTTCAAAAGAAAAACAAGAAGATGTGCCCAGTCATCAACTTGAAATATTTCTATCATTTCGTAGTTTATCGCCATTTCAAAATGGAAACCATATTGCATCTCCGGAATGCTCTCCTTCAGTGTGATTGGATGGTTCGTTTGGACCTTCATGATGCACATCTTATCGTTCCCATGCATCCAGACTCCAGGAAATACTTGCAGTTCCAATGGCTAATCCAAACCTTTCATTTATCCTCTCTTCCTTTTGGTCTTTCTTCTGCACCATGGTGTTTCACAAAGCTCATGAAGCCATTTGTGGCCTTTATCAGAGCTCAAGGGGTCAGGTTAATAATTTACCTATATGATATCCTCATCGTGAGCCAGAACCTTTATTCTCTTCAAGCGTATGTCCAGCTAGCTTGTTCTCTCCTATCAGAACACTGTTTTCTCATCAACTGCAAAAAGCCTTCTCTAGTTCCAGTGCAACAAATAGAGTTTCTCAGTTTCCTCGTCAACTCCATCTCTGCTAATCTCCATCTTCCTTCGGCAAAAGTAAGATCCATAAAATCTGAGATTCTTCAAACTTTGCGCAAAACGCTCATATCCATAAGAACCTTAGCAAGGATAGTAGGCCTCCTTTCTTCTTCAATTCAGGCCATTTTTCCAGGTCCTCTTCATTACAGAGCCCTCTAAAGACTCAAAATACGTCATCTTCAAAAGGGCCTTGCTTACTCAGACAACATTGCTCTAGACCAGGAATTTTGCACAGAATTACAATGGTGGAAACACCATTTAGACACCTGGAACAGCAGGACTATCTTTACATCACCCCCAGATCTTGTGTTAGAATCAGATGCAAGCCATTCTGGCTAGGGAGCCCGGTGTGGCCCAATCTCGACTGGTGGTACATGGTCTCTAGAGGAGTCGAAGTTGCACATTAACTGTTTAGAGATGCTTGGCGGCTCCTTTGCGATAAGAAGCCTAGCAAAAGACAGAGCTTATTATTCAGTTTTGCTCAGGATGGACAACATATTCACGGTCCGTTACATCAATTATTTGGGAGGCACAAAATCCAAACCTTAAGCGGAATTTGCGAAAGGGTTTTGGGAATTTTGCCTCCTAAACAGGATTTCGGTTCATGCAGAATACCTGCCGGGCAATCTAAATACAGTAGCAGATTGGCATTTTCGATATCTTCAGGATTCAAGCGATTGGAGACTTCATCCCAAGATTTTCAAGGCTATTTTTTGGAAATGGAGCCCTTTCCACATAGATCTGTTTGTGTCTGTCTCAACACTCAACTGCCCTAATTCTTCAGTTGGCGTCCAGATCCCTTAGCGTTAGCCTTCAATGCCTTCTCTCAGGATTGGTCAACCTCTCTCAGCTACGCTTTCCTGCCATTTATCATGATAAGCAGACTTTTAGCTCAGGTAAGATGTCAACATGCAGTGGTGGTTCTCATAGCCCCCTTTTGGCAATCCGAAGTGTGGTTCCCTTCCCTTCTGGAGTTGTCAATAGACTTCCCTTTTCTGCTTCCATCATTTCCAGACCTTCTCTCCAACCCCCTCAGCCTTCCTCACAACTTGATTCTAGTGGATCTTCTTACCCTCTCAGTGTGGAGAATGTCAGGGATTCCCAATCAATCCCTTCTATTTCGGCAGAAACTTCCAACTTCATTGAATACTCTTGGGCTCCAGGTACAAAGAAAGTGTACAGAGCAGCATGGTCCTTAGGGCATAGCTGGTGCATGAGAAAACATATTGAGTCCCTTTCAGCAGATGTAACTTTTATCGTTAATTTACTTGCGGCAGAAGCTAGCAAAGGTAAGACTTATCATGCTATCAATTTGTACAGGTCAGCCATTTCTTCTTCTCACCCTTACATCAATGGAAAACTGGTGGGCGAACATCCTCTGCTCTGTTGTCTGTTAAAGGGAGTAACATTTTCTAATCCTCCTTTACCAAAATACAGTTCTTTTTGGGATGTTAATGTTGTTTTTAATCTGTTTTGTATCTTGGCCAGATAATACAATGCTTACTTTAAAAAGATTATCTGCTAAGCTTGACATGTTACTTTGCCTTGTTTCTTTTAAACATCTTTCAGAAGCTAGATCCCTTGATATTACTGCTCGCCATTTTACCCCATCAGATGTCTTAGTTAATGTTCATAGATGTGCTAAGACTAATCTGTCATCAGTTTTTTATCCCTATTTTCCTGACCATCCTAAACTTTGTGTAGTTAAATGTCTAAAGACCTACAAACAAAAGACAGCTGATTTGAGATCTTCCTCAGCTTCCCGACTCCTTATTTCTTTTAAGAAACCATTTAAACCTCTTTCCTCCCCTACCTTTGCTCGTTGGGTTAAGTGGGTTTTGTCATTGGAGGGTGTAGACACCTCCTCCTTTTGGGATCATTCGTCCAGGGGTGCTATGGCTTTGAAAGCCTTTTGGGCTGGTTCCCGTCTCAAGGACATTCTCCAATCGGCTGACTCGTCTAATGGTAATGTGTTCAAAGAGTTTTATTGTAAACCAGTACAACATGCTTCTTTAACTGTGATTATTTCGCTTTAAACAAGCATAATAGGAGCCTCCGGTCTTGCCATAAAATGTAGATTTTCCTAATAGGTTATAAAGGGAAGTCTTAATTCTATTAAAGACATGGAGGCGAGTATTATCCTGCCTCAACATTTTTTGATATTTTGTTTCTTTTCCCTCCCTAACAGCATCATCAACTCCTTTGCAAGCTTCCTCATAAGTACCTCCTTCCGATTTGTCACCAATTTAGTTGTCCTGCAGCTCCAACTCCTCAGTGCTACCATCTACAGCCAAACATCCTAATTTTCTCCAAATCCAAGTCTCTGTTGGTGAACATTTTTCAAGACCTGTTAGCTGTAGGTATTGCAATTTGCATTTTTTGTTCCATTTTACCTTTGTTTATGACTTTCTAATCCTCACACAAGAAAAGAGGGCTGTTCACAGTCAAGATGATTATTTAGGGGTATGCTGGACCATGATTGGTATAGATCATATGGACTACATGTTTCTTTCCATTGGCCACGGTTGTTTGCCTTTTGGGAGTTGTAGTTTTTTTCTGTTTTACTGCTGCTATTAAATTAAACAAGAAAAGAAAAGCATAATACTCACCTGCGCGTATTTAGTAAAATTAAGACTTTCCTTCATAACCTACTAGGAAAATCTGTATCATAACATGTTTTCAGTGGTACATAATTTGCTGCTGATTACACGTTTACAGGGAATATCCAACAAAGCACTGGATTTACCCCATCCTATAATTCCAGATTACTAATTCCTTGTTCGATATCTCATTCGGATGATCTATGAGCAGAACTGCTTGCAAACAGCAACACCACAGCACCTACTGGTAAGGTAAACATGAGTCTGGAATAAAGAACCCAATTCCATGATACAGATGAAGAAGGAGAACAGATGAAATTGACATAGAAATTTTCCATAAATTCAGAACAACTGATAAATCACATAAAGTTTCTGAAATGAACAAAAGAAAGCTTCAGCCAAAGTATCTAAAATGGAAAAGTTTGATCCCTAAAAGATATAATTATGGATTTTTAATCACAACTTGACACATTGCAAATTACACTACACATGCCCATAGGACACAGACAACATTATTTGTAATTTCAAAATTCACAGGTTCATACACAACTATAAATAGCTCAGTACAATTCATCTTCCTCACACTTCCTCACACTTGCAAGCCACACAATAAAGGGGATAGTCGACCAGGACTTCATGCTGAACACAATTCAAATTCAAGTCCAGGCACTAGTACTACAACATGATGAAGCAGCTGCTCAATGGCAAGGGCTATTACAGCTTCACTGGATGGATGAGAATCCCAAATCTTAGCTGAACATGAATTCAGAATATATCCTTTATATTTATAGGCTTGACATGTGTAGCAGACAGTATCTTCTGACTGCCCTACATGTTATGTGGTTCTTACTCAGAGAATAGGACTGCATATTTAGGATGGCAGAACTCCAGAATGTGGGAGAGTAAGTCCCTCTACACCCTCTGTAGCTGTTGGCCCAATTCATGGCTAGCTCACAGTGCCTCAACCAAACTCCAAACCAAGCCTGGGTGGAAGGTGATTATGGCAACCTGAACTTGACTCTCTGGCTCCCTAGGGAAGTTGTGGAAACAGATCTTACCCTTTCGTGGTATTACTCATGCATGCCAAGGCAAGACACAAAGAGATGCAAGATAGGTTTTCAATACATTTATTAAAACAATCGCAATCTGGCCTAAACAGCGAGAGCTGCAATAAGTAGGTACATGAAACAAAGCAAAGTAATCAGCATTGCAGACATGATAAAGAAGATAAACTATCTAACCAAGGTAAATATGGTTCTAGACACTCTAGAGGTTCTGGAGGTTCCTACCTAACCCCAAGAAGTACCCTTTTGACTGGTCCAATCTAAGGGATTAGCCCTAACCCCATACCTGAAGATTTTGTTAGGAGTCGGCATGCTGTGCAATCCTCTCAAGAGGCTGGTAGATTAGCGCCAGCAAGCTGCATGCCGCACAGCATTCGTCCCAGGACAGTCATGTCTGGAACGTCCTCTGCCCCTTCTGGGTCAGTGCAGTGTTTATATAATAAAATAATACTGTGTTGGAAGCACAGCTGTGATGTAATGCTGTGTCTAGATGTTAGAAGCTGCCTTCTGAATGGGCAACATATGAATTAGGATATTGTATACAGTGTTCCTATCCTTGAACAGAAAGTACAGATTACATGTTGTGCAACGCTAACTAAAGCAGCAACTAGTACCACGGATTCCTAGATTCCTGGAAATTTCATTGCTTAAAGCATCTTAGTTAAAATGAATAACATATCAAAATTTAAAATGAAGCTAAAAATAGGGGTGACCAACTGGGATCCAAGAGATTCTCCTGACATATGGAACATATTGTAGCCTAATCTTGGCATAAATACTGCCACCCCACATGAAGCTGCTGGCACGTCTTTATTTCTTGTCAATTGCTGAAATTCAAGCACCAGTTAGCAGTCTGCATGGTACAGCCCACTTCACCTTTGGTGTAGTCTTAAAGCAGATACAAGAAACCCCAATGAGGTTGATGCCACAATAAATTCTATTCACCACTAAACCACAAACAGAGAACAGTCCAAAGGCACGGTTTTATTTAATTGTGGGCTTTCTCAACATCAAGTGTTTGTAGAACTGCACTTATGGTACACTTATGGTGCACAGAGAGAGGCTAAACAGATATTTTGCAATAGCAAAATGCAAAACACACTCAATATACAGATTGTGTGTGATGCAGGTTTGAATATAACAGTGCCTGTTACGCAGATTCAACCCCAAATAATATGATCCTAAGAAATAGCTGCATCGCAAGAATGATGCAGCAAACACAGTCACAATTAAAATGGCTGCTAGATGAGTGTAGGAATATACAATAGAGACACAAATTCAATTATACTGGACAATAAATGGAAGCAATCAGCCTTTATGACAAGACATGCTTTGGCACAGTGACCATCTTATTCAGTCATCATCATGGAAATACTGCACTGATAACTGAAATGAAATGCTCTTAGCAAGATAGGAGTATGGTGTTCAACTTACTAATAAATACACTGCACTCAGACTATTTGAATCAACAAACAATGCATATACATACAATAACAGTATCCCAAAAACATAGGCCCTCATTACAAGTCTGGTGGTCTTTTGCCAATACTCCATGGTTGCAGCCACCAAAAGACGGCCAGTGTTGGCGGTATCCCGCTCACCGTTAGGAGTCTATAATGAAGACCCCCAAAAAACAGCCACAAATCCAACATCACCAGGACACTGGTGGATGTAAAAGATCTGGTTCTACCACCAACACCGCCATGCCAACAACTTTCTGCCCACCATATTATGATCCACAAATCAGCACGGCTGTCCTTGCATAGTGAAAAACCATTGGCGACCAAATCACTGGGATAGAACACACTCCTGTCAGAACAAACCACCACATTGGACAGTTCGAGGATCCTACACCTGACACACATATATATATCAGACACACCTGCTCACAGAACTATATAACACACCCACACACAACCCACAAGGCTTTGCGACAAAAACTACTCATCGAGAGACGACAGCAGCCACAATCACTAAGCTGGCACCTACACATTAAAGGCACATATACACTTCATACTCACCACACACCACACAACTGCACCACCAACACAATACACACATCACAACTACATACAAACACAACAGCCTACCAGCACCCCCATACCACCAAACATCCTACACTGCACCCTACATTAACAACACCCTCTCACACCCACACCACAACTACCATGTCACATCTAAAGCACCTAAGCTTCACTGACGATGAGTTGTGGGTCATGGTGGTTGAAATAATCATGGTAGAGCCACAACTCTTAGGATCACAGGTACAGAAAACCTCAATAGCCAGGAAAATGGAGTTATGGCAGAGAATAGTTGACAGGGTCAACTCAGTGGGCAACTATCCACGCACAAGGGAGGACATCAGGAAGAGGTGGAACGACCTACGGGGAAAGGTGTGTACCATAGCATCCAGATACCAGCTAGCAGTACTGAGGACTGGCTGTGGGCCCTCACCTCCTCTCCCAGAGTTCACATCATGGGAGGAGAAGGTCTTGAACGTTCAGCATCCTGAGGGCCTGACTTGAGTACCCAGAGGACTAGACTCTGGTGAGTAGCTAACACTCCCCTACCAATAATTTGTTGTCTAGTATGCTTCCTCACCGCTCCCCAAGTCAGCCCATCTCCCACAACACCTCCCACCTAGTCACCTAATGACCTTCTCTTGCATGCCACACCACTACCCATCCCCAATGCCTACACATTCCCTGCCAAGTGCATGAATAGCACTGCCAAGAACAATCATTGCGACTCCCACAATGCAATAGCCCATCCGCAGCGAAACCTGCAATGTGCACATCACATCACACCTCTAGCATGTATGAATATTGCACTAACTACAACAACTGGATGCTCCGACTGAGGACCACTAAATGGCAATGACAGCAATTCAATGACACTACACAATGCCAAACTAGCCCAGACACAGCACTGTCACCAATATTTAGGGCCACTAATTCAGGCCTATTACCCTTAAATGGAATAATCCTGGCCTTCAAAGTAAGAAGGTATACTCCATCCACAACAGGAACAGACAGATCTAGCAACCTTGGACACACATACCCCTCTCCCCTTTGGACACCATGCTGCAATGTACAGCCATTCCCACTCACATATATCAAGCCAGAATGCCTACCAGCTAACAGGGCAAACCTGTCATGTTAACCATCACACAGAAACAGAACCCACCCACCCAGCTAAAGTGACTAAACCTGAGTCGTAACAACCCCCAAGGGGCATGGTACACAGGTCACTATCCTCCATCAACAAACAGTGTCAGCTGTGCAGCACCTGTCAATGGCATTTCTGGAGATCAAGTCAAGCCACTGTATGCAGCTGAATGGAGAGGTTACCAGAGACAGCCAGCCCTCCTCAGGATGAAGGCCCCAGTGAGGACAACGCCACTGAATGTCAGGACACTAGCAAACTACCTGGCCCATCTGGGACCCCTCGTTAGTCTACCACTCACCCTGCCCACATCAAACACCCCATACCCTGTGTCAACAACATCTCAGCCAACCCTTTTTCCTCAAACCTGTGCCCCAAGGACTGTTAACTCAGTTGTGTGCCCCAAAGTACAGGGACTTAAGTCGACCCCTCACACCCAAGACAAGGAAGGTCCTTGTGAAACTGGGAGAGGGCACACCCTGCCAGGGGCAGAAGCACATTGGGGCAGGGGCCGTGGGAGGGGACCTGTGGGTCAGAGGATGGGGTAGCCAAGGGAGGCCACAGGCCAGGTAGCCATCTCCCAAGTCCTGGGAACATATCAACTACCCCAGGACAGGATGGAACAGATCATTAACATGTTAGGGGAAAACCAGAGGCTGCAGAGGGAATGTCACCAGGAGGTCATGCAACAGTGGAAGGTCCACAATGGTACCATGGCCTCATTGCATGGGTGCTCAGGGACCTCACCACCACCTCACCACCATCCTGAGCGCTTCCTCCACCCACCAGCAGACCCCTTTCACTAACCACAACACAACTGAGCCATCAACATCTGCAGCTGCCAGTAGAATGGAGGCTCTTCCAGGGGAACCACAGGCCTCAGGCACCTCTCCCTCTGTAACTAGGGAATGCCCCACAAACGTGGATGTCCATCCAGACATCCGGTAGCAGCAGATGCCAAGACAAACTCCACTGCCAGGAAGTGACCCTCTCCTGATTTCTCTCCTTTGTGTGCCACTGAGACATCCTGTTGAATGTTTAATGACATTACTTCATTTTCCAATTGCCCATGGACACTGGACCTGTCAATGGGACATCACTGAGATTTACTACTAGATTGTGTGACTGCTTGGGCCTGCTTGTTTGTCCAGACACTGTGTACTCTCTATTGTCATTGTCTGCACTGTTCAAATAAGAATAACGATGGGTTTATAAATTGTGCACTCACCAATTTGGCCTCAGTGAGCCTTAGAGCCAGCTGACAAAGTATTAACGTCACATTAATCATTAGTCGGATATACATCTCCTAAAATGAATGGTGCACCTAGGCAGCGCAGAAGGTACTATGTCCATCTCATTCCTTTACATTCCATAATGTCACAAAGAGAAAACCCTCAACAATAAATATTAGCCACTCACATATACATCACCATTATAGTAAGAAGGGAACAAGTAACCCTTCGTCAAACACAAGAAAGAAACCACCAAATAATTATCAAAACAATATGGAAATCCCCAGTTCTGCCTTTGTAAGCCCATAACGCCCCCAATGACCTGCATGCAATTACAGGCATCCACAAGGGATACCTTCTTTTAGGGCCCTCGTGGACCCCACTTCGTTCCACGGGAGGCCGCCATCTTGGGGAAGTTAGCGGTCTAGTGCTGCACGCTTTAGCATGCCGAGATGCAAGAGCTGCTGCACATTTAAACGTGGCTGCCAAGTGAGCATTCAAGTTTCAGACCCCGGGGAGCTGAGCATTAGGAACAGAGCAGGAATGTCGCTTTGAGGAAGTAAGTGTCTTCTGAACATTGTTTACAAGGTGCCACAAATACGGTAAGATGAATTTGTTCTAAAACTTTGCTAAATCTTTAGACTGTGTCTACAAGCACACCCCCTTCCCAGAGGAGCTATAATATGAGAATCCAAATAGTACTGAGTAGGTTACCCATGCACCTCGTGTGTGCTGTTTGGTGTGTTTCACATGTTCACATATTTAAACGTTCTAAATGTAGTATGTCTTGTATTGATTGTGAGAGTACTTTAGTCTCTCAGTCCTGATATTCACGTGTACTGTTTCCCATGAGTGAAGTACAGTTTGCAAATAGGTGGCACCACAACAACATATATAACGACCCATTACAAATGGGGGCTATGATAACTATGCCTCTCTTGTATTTCCACAGGTATCAATGATGGACACCATAAATGATAGGTATCATCTTATGATACCACATTAGTAAGGTGAATTGCACCATATCACAGAGCATGTATTATTTATTCTTTCATTATATGTAGTCAAACAAGAAGTGGCACCAAGGAGTCCACCTTGGTCCTAAAGAGTAGCCTAGGGGTAAGGCTCCGAAACATGTAGACTAGGAAGTCAGGTACATTACATCCCCCACTTACTTAGCCCCTTTTTAATCATACCACCTCTAAGAGATCCATTAACTCATTGGAATTACTAGGAGACAGGTATTTTTAACTCACCCAAGACCCCACCACTCCTATCTCTCCTGTTATTTACATTGGCGAGACTACATCAGTGTTCCCACTTATCCCGTAGATTGTAGCACGCCCACTCTGTAGCAGAAAGGGAAGAAACCCAATGATGAAGCATGCCACCAAGGGGAAACCCTGGTGGGTGAGAGTTTTTCTAACAGGAAAATCCTTTTACCTATCCATCCTGTGGTAGTTCTTTTAGCTGGGCTTCTTTTGCAATGTTATGTAGCCCATAAGGAGGACAGACCCAGCCCCACAACCTCCTTCTCTCTCTTTGTTTTTGTCTACCTACAGCTGTGCCACCTACTCTGAGGATTCCATCTACCATAACCCCACTTATCACCTGTTTGCCACTGTTTGCACAATTAACTCTATGGATCACAATTACTGCTTTTATATCTTTATGTGTACACATACAAAAGTTTGGTCTGCAAAATGTCATGTGGGTATAGTGCCATAATCCAACAGGTAGTATAATGGACTGCAGAAGGAGGCATCCTCTGCAGGAGACACAGTACAACAGATATGTCCCAGAGTAGATGTAAGGGAGTCTCTAGTACAGCCACACAACAGAAAATGTCCAAATGTACAATTTGAAAAAAGAACATGATAGAGACTACTGTCAGGAATGTAGGCATGGCACCACACAGGGCACATATGCAGTTCATAGTTGTTGTGTCCACTGTAGATAGCCATCTAACCAGGCCACAACAGATGTGACATGAGAACAGGAGAATGCAGGGCACGTACCAAAATTCATGCCTGTCCATAGGCGATGTGAATCTTGCAACCTACAGAGAATACACATGGTAGAGATGATACATTTACAGATAGCACCTTACATGCATTCAGTCATCCCCCACAACGCACACAGAGATAGGTACACAGTACACCGCCATTGAGAAACCAAATCAGGAGGACCATTGACAGCAAACTCTGCTGAAATAGTACACATGCAAATATATACACAGCATACCTGTATGTTACTGGAAGTACTGATTGATGAGCTCTACCCTGGTGTCAGCTGCACCGTCCTCATCTGCCTCCTCATCACACTTCAGCATCACCAGACATTGGTCCAGCTGTCTCCTCCTCATCACCTAGTAAGGGTATCTGACTTCTCAGGGCCAGATTGTATAGCATGCAGCAGGTAACTATGATCTGGCATACCTTTTAGGAACTCTGGAAGAAGGTACCTCCAGAGACAAGCAGACACCTGAATCTGGAATTCTGGAGACTCAATGTCCTCTCTATTACACGCCTCATCCTGCTGTGGTCCTCATTATGATGGAGTTCCCATTCAGTGGCAAGGTACCTCACTGGTATTAACAGCCAGGGAAGGTTATGATAACCACAGTCAACTGTGTGCACTGAGGTAGGACAATGTTATAATACAGGTACAGACACAGGGAACAATGTGCCAATGGGTGAAATAACAGAGACACACATCCAGAAGCATACATACCAATGAGCCAAGCCCTCTCTCTCTGTGTAGTTTTTTATTTAAAAAAAAAAATCTATTTATTGAATTTGTTATATGCAGTACAACTATTACAAGCATGATCGTATTAATGCATCAAGTTACAGTGTTTGTATTGGGTGCTACCCGCACTCATCTCTGTGTACCAACAGATCAATTGTATATTCAAACTAAAAATAATTACGAGTTAGTATTTCACTCTTGATTGCGTTAAGAAGAGAAGATAGGGAGAAGAGAAAAGAGAAGAGAAATAAAAAAAGTAAAGGGAGAGTAGGTCACCTTGGGGAAGCGTATGGAGTTTTATTAGGCGCTGGTGTGAGAGGCGGAGCGGGGTAAGATCAGCCGGGGGGGGTCAGAGACTAAGGTGGTCATTACAACCCTGGCGGACGGTGTTAAAGCGGCGGTAAGACCGCCAACAGTCCAGCGGTAAAAAAATTGCAATTACTACCGTGGCGGAAACCGCCAACAAAGACAGCCACTTTAACACTCAGACCCCCACGCCGGTACAAACAAACAGCGTGGCAGTCACCGCCAACAGACAGGCAGGAGACAATGTACCGCCCACACTATTATGACAGGCCAATCCGCCACCTTTTCCGGGGTGGATTCACTGGGGATAAAAACACAGCGGAAACAGGAATTTCGAAGGGAAAACGCTCACCTCCACACACACCACGAGGAACGAGGACACCATTGAACCGGAACACCAAATTCTACCTGCGATGGTCTTCCTGCTCCTCTACCAGGAGCACGAACGCCGGCGGCAAAGACTACGGTGAGTACTGCACCTACGACACAGGGGAGGGCAAAAACAGGGACACACACTCGCAACTCCCCACCCCCACTCTCACCCACTACAACACACACACTAATACATTTTGATACATTACAGTTACACCCCCCAAGCCCCCCGGAAGAATGCAAAGACAAAAGGAAATGATTGTAATGATTGTAATCTATTAAAATCCAGTACTCCAAAATATATATACACTATAAACAAATATATACACCAATAATACAAGTCCAGGTATTGCACCATTTATAGTCCGTGGACCACTGGGCCCAAAATGCATGGGCAAAGCCCACACTCGATACCCGATCAAAACAGAGAGAACACTGCAGGGGCATCAGATAGTAATACAACAGGCACCTCAGGGGGAAGGGAAGGAGGGGACACCTCAGCCGGATGAGTGTATGACGCCAGATCCACGAGGGGGCTCAATGCAAAGCCACAGTCTCTCAAGTCTCTACAGTGGGTGGGTTGCCCACTGTTCAATCCTGGGGAGTGCAAAGCCACAGTCTCTCAAGTCTCTACAGTGGGTGGGTTGCCCACTGTTCAATCCTGGGAAGTGCAAAGCCACAGTCTCTCAAGTCTCTACAGTGGGTGGGTTGCTCACTGTTCAATCCTGGGGAGTGCAAAGCCACAGTCTCTCAAGTCTCTACAGTGGGTGGTTTGCCCACTGTTCAATCCTGGGGAGTGCAAAGCTACAGTCTCTCAAGTGGATAACAGTCTCCACTGGTTCTGGAGGGGGACTGGTGCCCAGAGTGCTTCATCCTGTGAAGGACAGAGGTAGTGGATGGATGTCTCCACTGGTTCTGGAGGGGGACTGGTGCCCAGAGTGTTTCATCCTGTGAAGGACAGAGGTAGTGAATGGATGTCTCCACTGGTTCTGGAGGGGGACTGGTGCCCAGAGTGCTTCATCCTGTGAAGGACAGAGGTAGTGGATGGATCTCTCCACTGGTTTTGGAGGGGGACTGGTGCCCAGAGTGCATCACTCACCCCATGACTGACCTAGTTGTGTCAGTGCCCCTGCCCTTCATGGGCTAGCGGTGCTTGAGTTGGCGGTGCCCTGTTCAGCGGTGCTTGAGTTGGCGGTGCCTTATTCAGCAGTGCTTGAGTTGGAGGTCCTTCATGGCCCAGCGGTGCTTGAGTTGGCGGTCCTTCATGGCCCAGCGGTGCTTGTGCTGGTGGTGCCCTGTTCAGCAGTGCTTGAGTTGGCGGTGCCCTGTTCAGCGGTGTTTGTGCTGGCGGTCCTTCATGACCCAGCGGTGCTTGTGCTGGCGGTGCCCTGTTCAGCGGTGCTTGAGTTGGCGGTGCCCTGTTCAGCGGTGCTTGTGCTGGCGGTCCTTCATGGCCCAGCGGTGCTTGTGCTGGCGGTTCTCTGTTCAGCGGTGCTTGTGCTGGCGGTGCCCTGTTCAGCGGTGCTTGAGTTGGCGGTCCTTCATGGCCCAGCGGTGCTTGAGTTGGCGGTCCTTCATGGCCCAGCGGTGCTTGTGCTGGTGGTGCCCTGTTCAGCGGTGCTTGAGTTGGCGGTGCCCTGTTCAGCGGTGCTTGTGCTGGCGGTCCTTCATGACCCAGCGGGGCTTGTGCTGGTGGTCCTTCACGGATCAGCTGGGCTGGGGCTGGCGGTGCCCTCCTGGGCAGCTGGGTTGGGACTGGTGGTGGCCTCCTGGGCAGCTGGGCTAGGGCTAGCGGTGGCCTCCTGGGCAGCTGGGCTGGGGCTGGCAGTGGCCTCATGGGCAGCTGGGCTGGGGCTGGTAGTGGCCTCCTGGGCAGCTGGGCTGGGGCTGGCGGTGGCCTCCTGGGCAGCTGGGCTGGGGCTGGAAGTGGCCTCCTGGGCAGCTGGGCTGGGTCTGGCAGTGGCCTCCTGGGCAGCTGGGCTGGCGGTGGCCTCCTGGGCAGCTGCGGCTAGCAGTGGCAGCTCTTCCCAGACTTGCCGGGTTTCTTGTGGCCCTTCCCCACCTTGGAAGGTGTCACAGCTGACTCCACACTCCCACCGGGACCCCTGGGAGCTGCTTTGGTGGCTGGAGTCTTCCCCCTCTCCCGCCGGGCACTGGCCAACTTCTGATGCTTCACAGGTGGGGGACTGGCTGTGCTGTGGCTCCGTGTCACACTGGCTGTCCTGGTGGCTGGTGCACTCCACATACCGGTGACTACAGGCACCACTGGTCCCGGAGATGTTGTGGCTGAGGTGCTACTTCGGGACCTATGAGATGCACGGGGTGGGGGAGGTGTGGGAAAAAGGTCAAGGCTGGATATGAAATATTTCTTGGACACACTCGGACGGGTAGCTGGAGGGAGTTTGGGAGTGGAGGAAGAGGTGGTGGTAGTAGGAGGTGTACGTTTGGTGACTTTGGGTGCAGGTGCATGGGCTGGAGGCTGTCGTGAGGTGGATGACTGTTGGGTGGATGTGTGGCTGCGTTTGTGTATCTTGGGAGGGGGCGTCACAGACACACTGGGAGAGGACACAGGGGACGTGTGAATGGTAGTGGGGGTGGAGACTGCACGGGAGCAGGGTGTGCTGGTGGGTGTGCTGGTGAGGGACGTAGTGGCTGTAGAGGTAGTGCATGCAGGTGTGAGTGTAGACGAGACTGGGAGGGAGGAGGGAGACGAGGAGGAGGTGGACACAGTGGAGGCAGTGGATGTTGGTGTGTCTGCATGTGTGTGTTGCTTGCGTGAGTGCCTGTGGGATGTGTGGTGCTTATGTTTGCCTGAACTTCCCTTGTGTGGTGAGGTGTGTGCAGGCTGGTCTGATGGTGTGCTTGGGATGGGCAGAGGTACAGGGGATTGGGTCTGGGTGGAGGAAGTTGGAGGGGGGAGGCTAGAGACGGGGACAATGGCTGCCATCAGTGCTGAGGCCAGAGTTTGAAAAGCTTGATGAAGGGCCGCCTGACCAGAATGAATGCCCTCCAGGAATGCATTAGTTTGTTGCAACTGCCTTTCTGCACCCTGGATGGCATTCAAAATGGTAGACTGCCCAACAGTGAGGGACCTGAGGAGGTCAATGGCCTCCTCACTGAGGGCAGCAGGGGTGACTGGGGCGGGGGCTGAGGTGCCTGGGGCGAAGGTGATGCCCACTCTCCTGGGTGAGCGGGCACGGGGCGAAGGCAGAGGGGCTGCTGGGAGGGCGGTGCTGGTAGGGGGGGTGGTGGCTGTACCTGTAGGTGCGGGCCCACAGATGTTGCCGCCACCACAAGGGAGCTCCCATCAGAGGACGTGTCCGTGTCGCTGGTGTCAGCTCCTGTCCCCGCCGTGAAGCTCCCCTGGCCCTCCGTCCCACTGGTGAATTCCGAGTCCGTAGTCTCGCCCTCCAGGGCCATGTGGGATACAGCTCCCTCATGCTCCGGTGCCACTGCTCCTCCGCCTGATGATGCTAATGCACACAAGAACAGGGAGAACACAAAAAGGGGGGGGACGATAGAAGAAAGACATGTTGAGTGCATGGATTACCGCTACGGTTGACGGACAAGACAGACACAGAAGCCCCCTGCACTACACCGCGCTCTTGGGCTCCACTGTTCATTTACTGGAAAATGGCCTACAAGCCTATGGACGACATCTGGACACATAGATGACACAGGGGCATGAATAGCTGTACTTGGCAGTCTACAGAGGTGGGCTGGGGTGCCACATGGCCTGCCTTACGGAGGGGCCTTGCCTACGGAACTCGCCCTGGCCTAGGGAAACCCACAGCCCTCCTCCCCCACCCAGACAACTCCACTGCGCGCAAAGTCAGCAGAATGAGAGTGTACTCACCCCCTTGTGTCTGCTGTGATGCGCTCAAGCGCCCATCCAACTCCGGGTAGGCCACCGCCAGGATCCTGAACATCAGGGGGGTCATGGTGCGACTGGCACCCCTCCCACATTGGGAGGCCATCCCCAGCAGAGCCTCCGCCGTCTTCTTGCTCCAGTGGCGAATGTCCTCCCATCTTTTCCGGCAATGGGTGCTCCGTCTGTGGAAGACCCCCAGGGTCCGGATGTCCTTTGCGATGGCACGCCATATATCTTTCTTCTGGTGGGCGCTGACCTACATGAAATGTACAGGGGAAGAAGAGAAGTCATTACCAACTGCACTGTCAAAGTGATTGGCCCCCATCCCTACCCTTGCCATGTGGCACATTAATTCACCGTCTTTCATGCACTCAGCACTCTGCCCCCTTCCTTCTTACATCCAGCCCTCTCCACACAGGCATAGCCCATACAAAATGCTCCCTGTGTACTTACCTGTTTGTCTGGAAGACCGTAGAGTAGCGTGTACTGGGGGAGGATCCCATCAACAAGCTTCTCCAACTCCTCCGATGTGAAGGCAGGGGCCCTTTCCCCAGACGCACGAGCCATTGTCTCTTCCAGACTGAGGTCACAGCAGCACTTGAAGTGTAGTTCCTCTCCTGTCAAAGATCAGGTATCGAGTGAGTGAACAGATAGAAAATGACGGTCACGTCCGCGGCGGTCACGTCCGCGGCAGTGCGTACCGTCTCCGCCGGCGTACATCGTCATTGGCTCCTGGGACCCATAGGGTCCAATGTTAACCAATGCAGCATTGGGCTGCGGTCTATGACCGCCTACCGCGACGGTGTACAACACCAGCGCAGTTACCTCACATCCCATTGTCCCACTTTACAGGTCAGGCAGCCGCCATTTCAGGGGCCCACATGGCTTCATTTTCAATTGCGTCACACATACCTAGGCCTAGTCTCAACACACATACAGGCCACCTTTTGTGTATGATTGGTGTTCTATGTAAACTGTGGGTACGTACCTCTGAGTTGTTTGACTCTGTGCTTGCTGTTGTCCTTCATAGGCACCGTCCGCTGGGGCATGTGAGGAGATGGCGACATCCTCCGGTGTACCGACCATTGGTGGACCTGTTGACAATGGAGGATCGACATTTGATAATCACCTACAGGCTTGACCGTGCCACAATCTAGGAACTGTGTACCCAGTTGGAGCCAGACCTGATGTCAGCAATCCGCCATCCCACAGGAATCCCCCCTCAAGTGCAGGTGCTGTCAGTGCTCCATTTCCTTGCAAGTGGGTCTTTTCAAACAACTGTGGCCATGGCATCAGGGATGCCGAGCCTAGGTTTTCCAACGTATTGTCGAGAGTATTTTCTACTCTTCTGAAACACATGCGGAGCTAAATTGTTTTCCCTCAGGTGGAGGATTTGCCTACAGTGAGAGGTGATTTCTATGCCCAGGGACATATCCCAACATCATAGGTGCCATTGATGGGACCCCTGTGGCTTTGGTCCCCCCCACAGGAGTGAAAAGGTGTACAGAAACTGGAAGAGTTATCATTCTATGAATGTACAGATGGTATGTTTGGCAGACCAGTACATCTCTCATGTGAATGCCATGTTCCCTGGCTCAGTGCATGACGCCTACATCATGCGGAATAGCAGCATCCCTTATGTGATGGGTCAACTCCAGAGGCACCGTGTAAGGCTATTAGGTGAGCACCTGGAAGCAAGTCAGTGGGAATGGTTGTCTGGGTCTGGGGTTATCCCTACAGGCTAGTATGTGTCTAACAGTTGCCCCTCACCATTTGCAGGTGACTCTGGTTACCCCAACCCTTTCATGGCTACTGACCCCAGTGAGGAATCCCAGGACCAGGGCAGAGGAACGCTACAATGAGGCCCATGGACGAACTAGGAGGATGATCGAGCGGACCTTCGGCCTCCTGAAGGGCAGGTTCACGTGCCTCCATATGACAGGTGGATCCCTATTCTACTCACCAAAGAAGGTGTGCCAGATCATCGTGGCCTGCTGTATGCTTCACAACTTGGCTTTGCGCTGATAGGTGCCTTTTCTGCAGGAGGATGGTCCAGATGGCAGTGTTGTGGCAGCTGTGGAGCCTGTGGGCAGTGATGAGGAGGAAGGAGAGGAAGAAGACATGCAGAACAGGGACTCAGTGATCCAGCAATATTTCCAGTGAAACACAGGTAAGAATACAATCCTGCCTACTAAATGTACTTTTACACTACTACCTCTCTCCTGTCTGTCGTTTTCACCCAGTGTATGGTCACTGAGTTGTCACTTTCCCTTACGGTTTCACAGATGTGGGTCTCACTGTGTGACATCTGCTTAAATTCCTCATGGACTAGAGCTGTGTGACATAGGCATGTTGACATTACTATTTCAAAAACATTTTGTCACTGTTATTGCTTATACACTATTCCAGATCATTTTGTGCTTTAGGTGTGTTTATTTAAATGCAAACTATTGGAGGGGGAAGTTAAATGGTGAGGGGTGATGGTGGAGGAGTGTCCATATCAGAGTTCAGTCTATGAGTCTCACAGGTGCATTGCCCATATGGGCATGGGAAGTGGAGCTGGGGCAGTTAAATTATGGACAGGGTGACGAAGTGGGACAGTAGGATGACAATCAGGGTGGTCTCATTTCTTGGCGGGGGTCTTGGCATCATTCTCTGTCTTGTTCCTAGATCTCAGGGACCGTTTGTGGGGTGGTTCTCCATCTGCCGGGGGTGGGGTGCTGGTGTGGTGGTCCTGTGGCGGGGCGTCCTGTCCACTAGCGCTGGCGGAGGTGATGGGCAGTTCATCGTCCATGCTAGTGTCAAGGGCCCCTTGTAGTGCCACAGTGTCCCTCCTGGTGTTGAGTACTTCTTGCAGCACCCCTTGCAGCACCCCTACGATGGTGCCCAGGGTGGAGCTGATGGTTCTGAGTTCCTCCCTGAAGCCCATATACTGTTCCTCCTGCATGCCCTGGGTCTCCTGAAACTTGGCCAGTACCGTTGCCATCATCTCCTGGGAGTGGTGGTATGCTCCCATGATGGAGGAGAGGGCCTCGTGGAGAGTGGGTTTCCTTGGCCTGTCCGCCCCCTGTCGGACGGCAGCCCTCCCAGTTCCCCTGTGTTCCTGGGCCTCCGTCCTCTGGACCGTGTGCCCACTGCCACTGTCCCCAGGTCCCTGTTGTTGTTGGGGTGGTGGGTTATCCTGGGTTCCCTGTAGTGGTGGACACATAGCTGATTGACATGTCCTGGGGACGGAGGTATGGGCCCGCTGGGTGGGTGCTGTGCTGGTGTTTCCAGAGGGGGGAAGGTCTGTGGTGGCCTGTGCCTGTGTGAGGGGAACCGACTTTCCAGAGGTCCCCGATGGTCCGGGCTGGTCATCTAGATCCAGTTGGACAGAGGTGCTGTCATCACTGTGGGTCTCTTCTGTTGGTGGTGTGTACCCTCCTGTCCGGTGACGTTGGGTAGGGGTCCTGCAGGGGTATAAAAGGATGTTTGTTAAATCTGTGTGTGTAATGGTGTGCAATGGGTGGGTGACCGTGTACCCCAGTGCTAGCATTCCTGTGTGGGAGCTGGTGTGATGGTGGTTTAGGGCGGTGTATGGGTATGTGCAGTGGGCATGCTTTGGTGGTGGGTGTCCATGCTTTGTAGTTGCATGCAGGGCTTGGTGTTGGGATGGGTGGTTTGTGATGTTGGGACATTTGTGAGGAGTTGGGGTGCTGGGGTGAGGGTGAGGGTGGGGGTGTGTGTCTTGCATGCAGGTAGGGTGGGGGATGTAATAGTTAAGATTTGACTTACCAGAGTCCATTCCTCCACCTACTCCTGCGAGGCCCTCAGGATGTAGAATCGCCAAGACCTGCTCCTCCCATGTTGTTAGTTGTGGGGGAGGAGGTGGGGGTCTGCCGCCAGTCCGCTGAACCGCCAGGTGGTGTCTTGAGACCACGGAACGCACCTTCCCCCATAGGTCGTTCCACCTTTTCCCGATGTCCTCCCGATTTCTTGGGTGTTGTCCCACTGCGTTGACCCTGTCCACTATTCTTCGCCATAGCTCCATCTTCCTTGCAATTGAGGTGTGCTGCACCTGTGCTCCGAATACCTGTGGCTCTACCCGGACGATTTCCTCCACCATGACCCTGAGCTCCTCCTCCGAGAACCTGGGGTGTCTTTGATGTGCCATGGGGTGGTGTAGGTGATGTGTGGGGTGGAGTGTGTGGTGAAAAGTGTAGTGATATGTAGTGGTGTGTTGTGTGAGGTGCGTGGAAGTTGTGTGGGTGATGGTGTTGTGTGCCTGTGGATGCTGTTGTTCTTGCTGGTGGTGTCTCTCTCTGGCCTTCTTTTGGAATTTTTTGTCGTGGGGGTTTGTGGGTGATGTGGGTGTGTGTTTTATATTGTAATGGGTGTGTGGGAGTGGTGTGTGTATGTGTCTCAGGTGTGTGTACTTTGAATTGTCCAATGTGGGGATGTTTTAAAGAAGTGTGTGTATTTTGAGCGTGGCGGTGTGTACCGCCAATGGAATTCCGCGGTTGAAAGACCCCCGCGTAGATTTGTGTGTCGTGATAGTGTGGGCGTATTTCTGTTGGCGTGACGGTGGAGGATTTGTTTTCGCCAGTTTATCACTGACCTTTGGTGTGGTGGACTTGTGTGGGTGTCTGAATTTTGGCGGATTCAGAGATTTGGGTCATAATAGCTGTGGCGGAATTCCGCGGCCGCGGCGGTGTGTTGGCGGTCTTCTGCACGGCGGTAAGCAGCTTTTACCACCAATGTTGTAATGACCGCCTAAGTCCTTGATCTTATATTGTGATGGGGGAGAGCAATGTGGAAACATGAGAGACCTGTGTATCCCCGTATGTTGTAGCTGGGTTGCTTGCCCGAGTTTCTGCATGTCTTCAGTGTCTGAGTGAATCATCATGCTGGTATAGTGATGTCATTAGTCTAATTGGGTGATAAACGTACGATCTGGTTCGGAGCTGTGCATGCGGTTCAGGGTGGGCGGGTGTCATCTTTCTCTTTCAGCTGTTCTATGAAGGATTCCCATATTTCTATTCCTCTAATCACCACTCCCCGATCGCGTAATGTGTGTAGTGCTTGCGTCTCCGCTGTGGCCCATCTCAGTAAGTCTGATGTCCAGTGGCGCAGGCTAGGGGCGCTTGGCGAATTCCACTGTGTTGCAATAAGTCGTTTAAATATAATGAACGCCAGGTCTGCGCATCTGTGTTTTTGTTTGTCTTTGCTGCGTCTTTTGCATATTCCCAGGATGCAGGATTCAGGGGTGGGGGACAGATGTAACCCGGACCAGGATGCGGTTTGTTTGGTGATGTCTTGCCATATTTGGAACAATGGTGTGCAGTCTCACGTCATGTGATAGAAATCGGCTGACGGGCAACCGCATCTTGGACAATCGTGTCCAGTTTGCGGGAACATGCATTGTATCCTGGCTGGTGTTAAGTATGTTTGGTGTAGATAATTGAGTTGCGTATACTGGAAGCAAGCATTTCGTGATATCTTGCATGTGGTTGTGAGTGCCATGGACCATGCTTGCCCACTTATGGGTGTATGTAAGGCCTTTTACCATTTGGCCTTAGCCTGTGGTTGTGCTACTTCTGGGTTGGGTTGTAAAATCTTGTACAACCAGGAAATACCTGATTGTGTTCCCGAACCCTGGAGTAGTTCATGTAAGACCGGCAAAATTTGTGGTTCTTTGTTACTATTTCTCCATGCGCTCCATATCAACCATTTTAGCGCTCCACATACAATGAATTTGCCAATGCCCAGACTGTGTGTTTCTGCCAGCGTTTCGTATGAGAGGAGTTGTCCCTCCGAGAAGAGGTCTCCCACTGTTTGGATCCCTTTTGTGATCCAGGTCGACAGGTCTTATCTTCCGTGTAGTTTGTCCGCTCCTGGTATGGCGTGTAGTGGTATTTTGGGTGAATATAGTGGGTGCATGCTCTTGTATCTACATACCGGCGCCAAATACGTTTAGCTGTTTTTATCAGTATGTTACTGTGTTGTGGGGTTATCTCGCAACCGAGAAGCCATTTCAGTACATCTGAATGCCCTATGCTTGTACCTAGGGTGCTGGTCTCTGGACTGAGGGGATCTTTCAGCCAGGTCATGACCCAGTGTATTTGCGCTGCTGCGTAGTATATTTCAAAGTGTGGTGTACCCATCCCTCCCCTCTCCAGAGGAAGGTAGGTTTTGGCCAAGGCCACTCGATGGCGTTTCCCACCCCATATCAAGTCGGTCAGTAGTCTTGTCAATTGTGTGAAGAAAGATTTTGGTAGCACGAGTGGTAGTGCGGTAAAATAATATAGCAGTCGAGGAAGGACTATCATCTTGGCCACTGCCACTCTACCCATGGGTGAGAGTGGCAAGGAGCACCAAAAGGGCAGTGAATTTTTTACGGATCTTATCGCCAGTTCTAGATTCCCTTCTTTTAAGTCTGCTTCCTCATGATATATGTGTACACCCAAATATTTGAAAGTGGTGTTTCTCCACTGTAGGCCATGTGTGGAATTTGTGTTGTCTTGTGAGTACAATGGCAGTCGCACTGGGAATAGGCATGATTTTGCCCAATTCACATGGAGCCCGGATAGCTCCCCAAAAAGTCTAATAATTGTAGTAGGTCTGGTAGGGCATCGGAATGATTACGAATAAATATTAACGCGTCGTCCGCGTACAGGGAGACGATGCGATGGCTGTCACCGTCAGGGATACCCCAGTGTGCTCCTTCACTACGCAATCTGGCTGCGAGAGGTTCTATTGCCAGTGCAAAAAGGAGTGGCGATAAGGGGCATCCCTGTCGGGTGCCTCGCCCTATCGTGAACTCCTCAGATATAGTCGCACCTGTCTTGACTCGTGCCTTTGGGTCAGCATACAGGATGGATATCCAGTGCGTGAACACTTTGCCAAATCCCATTTCCTTTAGCGTGGCCATCAAAAATGGCCATCCCAGTTTGTCAAACGCTTTCTCGACATCTAGAGACACAGCTGCACTGGAATTGTCAGTGCCTGGAGTTTCAGCTATTAAATGCAACAGGTTTCTGATATTAATAAAGGTATTGCGTCCTGATATGAATCCGTATTGGTCTGGGTGAATTAAGGTGGATATTATTGGGAGGAGGCGGTTCGCCAGTACCTTTCCTAATATTTTACAGTCTGTGTTCAATAATGATAACGGGCTATATGAGCGGACATCAAGAGGGTCCCTGTCTTTCTTGTGGAGGACAATGATCAATGCCTCACTTAGAGAATTAGGTAGTTGTCCTATGGTATATGCTTCCTGTATCATAGATAAATCAGGGGTCAGTGTCTGGGTCGAGAAGGTTTGGTAGTACTCGATTGGGAGTCCATCTCTCCCTCGTGCTTTATTGTGAGCTAGCTGTTGCAGGGCTTGTTTTATTTCATCTATATCTATGGGTTTGTCCAAATCTAATATTTGGTTTGTTGTTAAGCGAGTCAGTGGAGAAAGCTTGAAGAAGTCTTTTAGCTGTTTGGGCGGTGGGGGAGGACCTGCCTTGTCAGGTTATCGTAATAGTGTCTAAAGGTGTCATTGATCTCTGTCTGCGTCTTGACTATTTTACCCGTATCAAGGCGAATGGCATTTATAGGAGCGTGTTTGTGTTCTCCTTTCACCAGCTATGCTAACATTCTGCTGGAGCGGTCCCCTTCCATGTGTAGGCGATTCGTGTAGTGGCGGTAATCGAATTTTCTCAGACGAGATTCAACTTTGTTCCATTGCTTTTGCAAGTGAGGTATGTCACTATTAGTATCGCCATGTAGCGCTGTGTTGCTGTTGTAATTTAGTAGCGATTAGATTAAGCATTAGCAGAAGACATCTTGTATTTAGCAACTATTGTGAACATTTCGTGGAATCCATATGCATCCATGGCAGCCATTATCTCAGCCACATGCTGCCATGTGCTCGCCATGTGCTCTTTCCTACCTTCCTGTTAACTACTCTTGAAAATCTGTCTAGTGACAAGTTATATTTAGCATCTCCCACTTTTGCACATGCCCAGTAAGGTCTGCAGCTGTTAGTAATTAGTAACAGACAGTGATGTGTCTACTAGTCCTTGAAAACTGTTAGCCCCTCCTACCTGTTGACTGTGCATTTCCATATGACCTTATATGTATATAAGTCTCGCTTCTATAATTGTACAACATTCTTTTTAGCCTCTGCATGGGTATAAAAGGACCGTGCTCTCTTAGTTCAGTGTGCTACTTCAAACATTGCCGAAGGGTGCTGTTTGAATTGTAGTACCACCTCTTGAGGTTTAATAAACTTTGGCCCTCATTACAACCCTGGGGGTCGGTGTTAAAGCGGCGGTAAGACCGCCAACAGGCCGGCGGTAAAAAGTTTGCAATTACGACCAAGGCGGAAACCGCCAAGAAAGACAGCCACTTTAACACTCCGAACGCCACAACGGTACAAACAAACAGTGCAGCGGTCACCGCCAACAGACAGGCGGAGGACAAAGTACCGCCCACAGTATCACAACAGGCCAATCCACCACCTTTTCCGGGGCGGATTCACCAAGAACAAAAACACGTCGGAAACAGGATTTCGAAGGGAAAACGCTCACCTCTACACACCCCATGGAGGAACGAGGACACCATGGACCCAGAACTCAAAATTCTCCCTGCGATTGTCTTCCTGCTCCTCTACCAGGAGCACGAACGCTGGCGGCGAAGACCACAGTGAGTACTGCACCTACGACACAGGGGAGGGTGGGTGGGAGTTGAAAAACAGGGACACACACACGCAACACCCCCACCCTCACCCACTACAACACACACACTAATAATACATCATGATACATTATAGTTACACCCCCCAAACCCCCTGGAAGAATGCAAAGACAAAAGAAAATGAGTGTAACCATTGTAATATATTAAAAGCAAGTAGGCAAAAAAAAATATATATATATATATACACCATGTACAAAATATATACCAAGCATAGTAGTCCAGGTAGTGCTCCAATTAAGTCTGTGGAACACTGGGCCCACACAGTATGGGCGAGGCCCACACAAGATCCCCGACCATGACGGAGAGAACACTGCAGGGGCATCAGATACCAGTAAAACAGGCACCTCAGGGGGAAGGAAAGGGGGTGCACCTCATCCGCTTGAGTGCACGACGCCAAATCCACAAGAGGGCCACATGCCCACTGTTACATCCTGGGTAGTGCAAAGCCACAGTCTCTCAAGTCTCTACAGTGGGTGGGTTGCCCACTTTTCCATCCTGGGGAGTGCAAAGCCACAGTCTCTCAAGTCTCTACAGTGGGTGGGTTGCCCACTGTTCCATCCTGGGGAGTGCAAACCCACAGTCTCTCAAGTCTCTACAGTGGGTGGTTTGCCCACTGTTCCATCCTGGGGAGTGCAAAGCCACAGTCTCTCAAGTCTCTACAGTGGGTGGGTTGCCCACTGTGCAATCCTAGGGAGTGCAAAGCCACAGTCTCTCAAGTAGATAACAGTCTCCACTGGTTCTGGAGGGGGCATGGTGCCCAGAGTGCTTCATCCTGCTAAGGACAGAGGTAGTGGATGGATCTCTCCACTGGTTCTGGGGGGGTCATGGTGCCCAGAGTGCTTCGTCCTGCTAAGGACAGAGGTAGTGGATGGATCTCTCCACTGGTTCTGGAGGGGGCATGGTGCCCAGAGTGCTTCATCCTGCTAAGGACAGAGGTAGTGGATGGATCTCTCCACTGGTTCTGGAGGGGCATGGTCCCCAGAGTGCTTCATTCTGCCTGTGATGGAGTCAGTAGCGTCAGTGCCCTTGGCGCTCATGGGCCAGTGGTGCTTGAGGCGGCGGTGCCGTGTTCAGCGGTGCATGATGCGGTGGTGCCCTGTTCAGTGGTGCTTGAGGAGGCAGTGCCCTGTTCAGAGGTGCTTGATGCGGCGGTCTTCTTTGCAGTGACTCAGCTGCTGGTGGTCCTTCATGGCCCAGCGGGCTTGTGCTGGCGGTTCTCTCTGTCCCAGCGGGGCTTGTGCTGGCGGTCCTCTCTGTCCCAGTGGGGCTTGTGCTGGTGGTGGCCTCCTGGGCCGCTGGGCTTGTGCTGGCGGTGGCCTCCTGGGCAGCTGGGCTGGTGCTGGTGGTGGCCTCCTGGGCAGCTGGGCTTGTGCTGGCGGTGGCCTCCTGGGCAGCGGGGATGATGGCGGTCTTCTCCGCCATGCTGCTCTTCCGAGACTTGCTGACTTACTTGTGGCCCTTCCCCACCTTGGAAGGTGTCACAGCTGACTCCACACTCCCACCTGTACCCCTGGGAGTGGTTTTGGTGGCTGGAGTCTTCCCCCTCTCCCGCCGGGCACTGGCCAACTTCTGATGCTTCACAGGTAGGGGACTGTCTGTGCTGTGGCTCTGTGCC